>NC_133658.1:629079749-629392870 GCF_037893015.1 Macrotis lagotis
TTAGTTAATAAAAATTAAATTTGAATTTGATACATGAACTTCAATTAATTGAAACCATTAACACATATAGAAGCCATAACAAATATATAGAAATTTGCATTATGAATATGTGTGTATGTGTATATGTGCATGTATGTATGTGTTTATTCACACATATGTCTTTACAAGCAGCTAGATGACATAGAACACTGGATCTAGAATCAGGAAACCTGAGTTCAAATACTCCCTGAGTCACTTATTAGAGTGTGTGTGTGTGTGTGTGTGTGTGTGTGGTGACCCTGGACAAATCACTTAACCACTGACTATCTTAATTCCTCAGTCTGTAAAATAGTAGTAAGAATAAAAATAATATTTGTAAATCACGTTATAGATTTAAAGTGCTAGAGAATTTATATATATATGAATCCATGATATAAATAGTTATATATATATATATATGTATGTATACACACATGTATACACATTTGTGTTTAAAAAATAAAGACACATACAAACATACACACCTATATATATTCCCATTTCACCAAGTTTGTCAATTTCTTCAGAAGTTTTATTCTAAATAGTATCCAAGGAAAAGAAGAGTACATTGTTCTTTTTATGCGATAGTAGGGAAGACACATTAAAATAGCTAGGGGGCATGGCCAAAGTAATGTCTGAAAGCTGCAGTTATCCCAGTGGTTTCAGAACTGAAAATTGGTTTCATCAAAATCCTATTTGCTTCTCTCATTTCTTTAGCTGAAGATTTGCACCCTTTGGTTCAAGATGATTAATTTGGGAAATTGTGTTGTGTTTCTCCACACAATTTCACTAGAATAAAAGGTACTGTTTTAAATTGAATTGGTTAGCATTTCTGAAGCTACTTGATTAATTCTCATTCAAAAAAAAAAGCCATGCTATTAAAAACACATTTTCTAAATTTGGTGTATTTATTTAAGGTCTAGCATGCATAGATAAAAACTATGCTTTAGAATAACCTCCTTAGGATTTAGCGGTGAACTTTGATTCTAAAAAGTTATTACAGTGAATCAAAAAGTCTTGGCAGTTGCTGCCAAAATGGTAAACCACCTGTAAGCATAGACAGATACTGGGTCTGTCTAAGATTCAGTCCAGCCTAAATCTAGGGAGTTTCACTGCCAAGGTTTCTCCCTGAAAGATGGTCTCAAAGTCAAAAGTATCGGGGTTTAAGGCAGTTCAATAGCGCAATATATAGAGTTCTGGGCCAGGAAGATTTGAGTTTAAATCCAACCTCAGAAACTTAATAGTTGAATGTGATGCTGAGTGAGAAACATGACCTCTATTTGACTCAGTTTCCATTAATGTAAAATGGACATAATAGCTCCTACCACTCTGGGTTCTTGTTTGACTCAAATAATATAAAAATTATAAAGAAGTTATCATAGGAGGAGATATATAAATGCTTATTCCTTATCCTCTCACCTATCCTCCCCCAACATTTTATTTTTCTTTGTAATCCCCCATAGATATGTGAACCCTAATGTACTATCAAAGTTTCAACATTACAATTTAAGACAGCACTCATATTTTCGAGTTGTGACAATGTTGCTTACTTCCCATTGTACTTAAGGAACAATCAAATTAATAAGCATTAAAAATCAGTTGTGCTCCCCACATCCTGAGCAAATTTTTATCCTGCATTGTTGAAATTTTATCATTTAGGTCAAAGTTATCTCTAGGAAAGTTAATCACTATTTTTGCCAGAAAAAAAGATTAATGAAATGATTTCATTTCTTTCAGTTTACTTGAAAAGAAATCAGGATTAGAAACCAGTAAGAGTTTGAGACTGGTACAGCTAGAGAGCAAAAAGAATTCTAAAATGGGATTTGGGAAACTTCAGGTTAAGTCCCAGATCTCACACTGACAAAAGTTACATTAGTTCTAGTGTTCTCAGTTTCTTAATCTATAATTTGATGATCAGAGTGCCTGAACTATCAACCAGACAGTTCAATTTTGAGGAAAGTACTTCATGATCCTAGAGTTGGGAGGGGAAATGGAACAGTTGTAATAGGTGCAACAGGTCTGATATAAAAGTCCTTTCAGGATTAGAGGTTACTTGGTATCCAAATTAAGCTCATTTTAAATTTATTTAAGTTACAATACTATCCCTCCATGCAGGTAGGATGCCATCTTCAGTCACATTCTTCAATGTTAGGCCAGCTCAAATGCCATTTTATCCACGAAGTCTATTCTGAAGTTCTAAATAGAAGCTATCTCTCTCTCTCTTAAGAACTCCAACAGCTGTCTGTGTTCTCTCATATATCATTCTTATTTTCTATCATAAATAATAGTAGTTTCATACCTGTCATCTCCATGTTAGACTTAATTCAGTAAGAGATATGTGAACATTGATGTACTATCAAAGTTTCAACATTAAAATTTAAAAAAGCATCCACATCTTTCAATTTGTGACAATGTTGCTTACTTCCCAATGAACTTAAGGAAAAATTAAATTAATAAGCATTAAAACTCAGTCATTCCCATGCTACTGTACCTGTTTCAACAGTGTATAGTTGGATCCATCAGTGCTAATTTTTCTTATTTCATGATGGTCTGCAAGAATTAAGAAGGGCTCTTCATCTAAATTCATGGAAAAAGAATATATTAGACCAACTTCAATAACTTTTTTCACTCTACTATATTTTAGATGTGTGACTAAAATAATTTAAATTTTAAAATATTATGATATTATCTTAAAGTATTAATCACAAATAGTTAGAAGGTTCCACTATATATATATATATATATATATATATATATATATATATATATATATATATCCCAAAGTGTAGAGAAGTAAGCTGCCCAATTAACTTTAGCATACAAACAGGCTCCATGCATCAGATAGGTATTTTTAAGAAGGAGTTAACTAGTACCAAATAACAATCAATCTGTCATTTCTCTTTTTTCATCAATTATCCTGATAATTTGTGAATTTAAAACTAATTATTAAAAATATACAGTTTTCTTTGGCTAAAATTTGGCCTGATTATATATATTAATAGCATCTAATATCTAAGTTTCCCTTGAGGCAGACTCACATCTCAAGACAAGTGATAGTCACTTTTATTTTCCTAGAATTTAGAAAATAATATTTCACATTTGACTTAGTCACCCATTCTACAGAAATGTCTTATAGTCAGGAAATGTTCCTTTTATTCCTTTGCCTTTTACGCCTTTAAAGTTATTCCTTTAACTTAGGTTTTTAGTTTATCCTTATACAAGAAATAATAGCCTTTCTGAACATTTTCCATTTTCTTAAGGATGATTAACAAATTTCTTCTAGCTTTGTCTCCTCAAGGCTTCATTATCACAGGATTTTTTAAAACTTTTCTTCAAGAGTTTTATTTCCAACTCTTTGATCATCATTGTTTCCTTTCCACCCTCTCTTAGTTTTGTAAATTCCTTCTTTAACTGTAAAGCCTAGAATTAAATGAGATAAAGATTTGACAAGATCCTAAATATACTGTCAGACTTTCTTTAGTCTTCTCATCATCTACCTGACTTCCTAGACAAAATTTATTAGCATGATAAATGGGTCTTATTATTTGGGATACCATTTATTTGGACAAGTCGTCTAAAAGCCAGTTGCTTTCCCTTTTGAAACTAATTTATGCAAAATGAATAATTTACTTACAAGACTAAATTCCTTTAGTTTAGAGGAGATACTTCTCATTTTGATGAAAGTGGTATAATAAATAGAATATTTGGTCTCAGTATCAGGAAGTCCTATGTTCAAATCTAATACATCCTTATTTTATGACCTAGGAAAGTTAATGTTTTAATAACCAAAGAAACTCTCTAAAACTATAAAAGAATAGCTTCTGGTCTTCAGCAGTAGAGAGGGTTTCCTTATATCAATGAAATTTTTAATTTGCCCCACAAATGTATAAATTGTATTTTTATACTTTGCAAATATGTTCTATAGTTTATTAGGCTTCATTTTCCTTTTCTAAGGTCTAGACTTTTGCAACAATAAAAAATTTTATATTATTTCCCAAATTCTGTTTTTCACAAATAAAACAATTTCTTTCAAAAATTGAGCTTTTGAGCAATATAAATTGATGTTTTATACATAGTAATTTGGAATGCAAGAGATAACACTTCTAGTTATTCATATTTTGGTATATCTATGGTATGGATAAATTAACCATAAATTTCTGTTTTAGTCATGGTTTTTCTCAGTTACATTCACAAAATCTTTACATAAGCTTACATGAAAGAGCAAATTCACATGATTTCCAGATTCAACTCCTTCCCATTTGTGACTCCACAATTTTGATAAATGTGCTAGCAGGAAGGAAAAAACAACTACAAACAGAATGGGAGGAGGGTAAATCAGTGGACTTTGAGAATCCAGGGAATAACCCCAAAATAACCTAGAATGGAAACAATTTTAATTGAAACGGATTTTTTCACTTCATTGATGGACACAGCTTTATTAATAGCCAAAAGCAGTTTATCATTACTATTCCTTACAGCTTTTCAAAAAAGGGTAGTAGAAAATGTGCCTTTACAAACAAAGGTTCAGTCAACATACTTCATGATTTAACTTGTCAGGGATTTAACATGATTAACTGAAGTCCACTTCTGATTTATCACATGCAAAAGTAAGATGAGACACATTGTCACAGCTCTTTTTTTGATGGAGCAGAAAGTGAATTGGGCATTGCAGTACAGAGTCGTTAAGTGCTTTACATGCTAGGCTAATCTTATTCCCAGGAACATGTGACAAAGCAACAATGCCAAAGATACTTCTTTCTATCATTTTGGAGCATTCCCAGGGCCCAATGACACTTAATAATTCAAAATATCATAATATACTATAATTATTCACAAAGTAATATGTGTAAGGAATACCAAATCATAGCAAAGTAGATTCCCATATCCTAGTATGGTAGGATTGATTTTGCTTCCTTGAAATCAAGTTAAGGAAAATTGGCAATAACAGAGGCTCTAAACCTCAAGGTATTTATTTTCAATTGGTGTTGCATCCATGAGTAAAATCAATATACCTGAAAGTGATTTGCAGCCATTTGGGTTATCTGGTTGTATTTCATACCCTTCTGTACAGACGCACTTGTAGGTTCCATATGTATTAATACAGTGTTGACTACAAGGGAAACCTGAAGAGCATTCATCCATGTCCACACATGTTTTACCATCATCCTTCAGTTGAAATCCAGGCCAGCATTTACACTTGGGGGGAAAAAAATCAATCTGCTATAAGTGGTAGCATATTTAGAAAGTTCATATTCACAATATAACAAGTAAAATGAGATAATTCACTTTCTGAACTATAGAGCAATAAGCACAAATATCACATATATAAGTTTAGTTATCAGATATTATCATCATCATTATTATTATTACTATAATTGTTATAGAATAGCTTATGAGTATGGAGTTATGATTATGTATATACATGGATGTAAAAGTGGGAAGTTTAACTAAGACAGGAATATAACATCCATCAAAATTTTAAAGGTGGTTTTATTGCTTCTACTTCAGTAGGTAGAAGAGAATCACTCAACTTCTGGTTAGGAAGAAACAATTAATTAATTAAAATAGAAAGCTATAAGACTGTTCATTTTTTCTGGCTGTCCCCTGTTCCTGTACCCCAGATGATCTCCTCTTCCCCAGTACACCTAGACCTTCCCCTTCCCCTGATAGCCATCTTGTCAGAAACAACTACTCAGAATCATGAGACCTCTGTCTCCTTCCTCAGGTTTTGTCCCAAAGGGGATCATGTGACCCCAAGTCCAAGTTCTCTCCTCATCAACTGAAGCTGCCTTAAAGACTTGATTTGAGGGTGATTTTCATGATGCTTTCCCTTTGTTAAGATTTTTGTACCTGACCATAGCAAAATCTCTAGTTCCAGCTCTGCAGGATAGTCCTGTCCTTAACAAATAAGTGTCTTCGAAAAATGAATTAATCAGAGCTAATATTTTGTATAGCACTTTATAGTTTACAAAAGACTTAAAAATATCATCTCACCTATACCAAAATAAGGTCAAATGGGTATAGGATTTAGATATAAAGTAACAGCATAGATAAATTAATAGACCAAAAAATAATATATTAGATCCATGGAAAGGGGATAAATTTATGATCAAACAAAAATTAGAGCACATTATAAACTTCAAAATGAATGATTTTGACTATGTCAAATTAAAAATGTTTTCTACTAATAAAAAGCAATGCTTGGGGCAGCTAGGTGGCACAGTGGATAGAGCACTGGCTGGAGTCAGGAGTACCTGAGTTCAAATCCGGCCTCAGACATTTAATAATTGCCTAGTTGTGTGGCCCTGGGCAAGCCACTTAACCTCACTGACTTGCAAAAACCTAAAAAATAAAATAAAATCAATGCAGCCAAAATTAGAAGGAAAGCAGAAAACTGGGAAAGAATCTTCAGAACTAAGAATTCTGATAAAGATCCATTTCTAAAATATGTAGGGAACTGCATCAAATTTATAAGGTCACGGGTTATTATCCAATTGGTAAATGGTCAAAGGATATGAACAGTTTTCAAATGAAGAAATTGAAGATATATATATATATATATATATGTGTGTGTGTGTGTGTGTGTGTGTGTGTATATATATACATATATATATAATATACATATAATCATATGAAAAAATGCTCCAAATCATTATTGATTAGAGAAATGCAAATTAAAACAACAATGAGGTATCACCTATCAGATTGGCCGAGATGAGAAAAAAAGGAAAATGATCAATATTGGAGAGGTTTTGGGAGAATTGGGACATTGATGCATTGCTGGTAGAATTGTGAAGAGATTCAACAATTCTGGAGAGCAATATGGAGCTATGCCCAATGAGCAATAAAACTATTCATACCCTTTGACCCAATTTCAATTCTAAATCTATATCCAGAAGAAATTATAAAAAAGGGAAAAGTCCAACATATTCTAAAATATTCATAGTAGTCCTTTTCATAGTGGCAAAGAATTGGAAATTGAGGGCATGCCCATCAATTGGGGAATGGCTAAACAAGATATGGTACATGAATACTATGGAATATTATTGTTCTACAAGAAAGCATAAATGGTTGGACTCTAGAGAAGTATGGAATGAATTATAGGATCTTCTACTGAGCAAAGGGAGTAGAACCAAGAGAACAATGTACACATCAACAAAAACATTCTGAAATAAACTTGATGGAAGCAGCTCCTCTCAGAAGTTCAGAGAGTTAGGACAACTGTTTTAGGCTATGGACAAAATTATCCCCATCCAGGGAAGAAAAACAAAATAAAACAAAGCAATACACACACACACACACACACACACACACACACACACACACACACACACACACACTCATTCAAAATCTGATGAATACTTTTTAAAATTATCTCTTATTTATCTCTTTCTTTTAATCCTAATTCCTCATACTGAAAATAATTAATACTAATCTGTAAACAGTTGGTCAAAATATGTATGTACAATGCTAACCTGACTGTTCACTGCTGAGGACAGGGGGTAGCAAGGGAAGGAGGAAGAAAATCGTGTAACTTGAAAATATGCATGTGTAAATGGATGAAAATAAACAAATTTTTATAAAAAGAAAAAATATCATTTCATTTGATCCTCACAGAAACCCTGTCATTCTCAAAAAACATTCTCCAAATTCTTTTGGAGCAAGTATTGAACTTCTTTCTTACCCTAAGTCCAACATGTTGTCTTCAGATAAGAATAATCATCAAGACTTACATTATCATTATGCAAATGATGCTCATACACATTATGTCTTTCAACTATCACAGCTATGCAGCTCTTTTTACAAATCAAAAACAAAAGATACTCAGTGAGGTTAAAAGACTGGGGACAGGAATCTAATTATTCTGATTACCAATATATGAATTACACTGACTCAAAAATGACATTAAAGGTTTTCTTTTATAGCCATAAGTGTTTACTTGACACTCTCTTTGTAATTGTAGTTTCCAGCATAGGGCTTAAAAAAAAGATTAGGTGCTCAATAAAATCTGCAGGTTTGATATGATTTGCTTATTCACAATCATTTTCAAGATATCCAGAGAAGTAGATCAAATTTTGCTGTGCCAGTAACTTCATTACACTAGACCCTCTAAGTATTTTCTTCTATCTGAGATATGGCATGTCTGTCTTGTCTTGTTCTACTTCCTTCAAGCAAAGGAGAAACCCTTGCACCATGGGAGAGCAACATGTTGCTCAACAAAGACTAAACATTATATTTCATCTATTGTTGGTGAAGATTTTTTTTTATATCACTGCCCTGATTTGAGAGTTCTACTCACTAAAGAAAGTCAAAAATGCAAGATTAAGAATATTGTAATGTTTGGCTTGTTAATGTTACATGAATATCTCAATACAATGTTTGTCCTTCAATCTTGAAGAAGACCATGACATCAGGGAGGTGATGCCATGACAAGTACTCATGAATTGGATTTGAGTGATGGGAAACTTTGCTAAGTCACTAGTTTCACTTTCTCCTGTAGAGTCATCTGGGTCCAGTGGTCAGATATGAATCAGAATGACTGGAGATGGCCCTGGATGTGAGGCAATCAGGGTTAAGTGACTTGCCCAAAGTCACACAACAAGGAAGAGTCAAATATCTGAAACTAGATTCAAAGTCAGGTCCTCCTGACTCCAAAGTCAGTGCTCTATCCACTGTGTCACCTAGCCACCCAGGCTAGGTGAATATAGGAAATAAAAGTAAGAATGTTGTCTAAAAGAAATAAACTGGAGCTCTTAGTTAGCTAAAATTTCTCATGTAAAAAGAGATTCTTGTAATTAATAAGGGAAGGTAGTTTTTGAGAAATATATTTCTCCTTCAGCATACATTTATAAAAGGTAATGATTTGGATGCTTTTATTGGAATAATAAAATTAAATGTCTTCATCTGCAGTTCTGCAGATATTTAACCATTATTTAAAGAGCAAAAAATTGTTTTAATTTGTGAAATAGAATTATTTGTAAATTAAATTTGCATATTCACATATTTATATGTGTGTTTGTGTGCATGTATTGTGCATCTTCACCAATACAAATTGTGGGGGGAAATTAAGCAGGAATAAAAAGGGGATTGAATTTAGGTTTGAGGGCAACTAGAAGTTTGGGGATTGACTTACAAGGTTTTATATAGCATATATCAAGTGTCTCTGATTTTTATCAATATGTATTAATAGATAAATTTTAAAGAGTTGCTTAAAGCTTCAGAAGCATTAAATGCTGTGCCTGGAATCACACAACTAAATTCGGTGATGAGATTTGAATACAGGTCTTTCTAATGTCAAGTTCAGTTTTGTCCATGCTTCCTCAGCTCTCACTGTAAATGACAGGCAGAGGCTGAGACATAGAGCATGAATTGGACATTTTGAAATTCAATAAGATATTTTGAGGAGCATCTCTCACCCTTCTCTTCGGGTCAACTTCTTCAATTATCCCAGTTATAAAAATATGTCCATTTCTTCTACTGGATTGCTCTGATATTTTATTTTATGAAAACATATCAGCAACTTTATTTCAATCCTGCCTTGTGATATCTTCTGCACTGTTATTTTTAAAGTATTTTTATTTATCTATTATATTTGTTAAAAACATTATCATTTATTAGTATATTATATCACAATTAGATTTTCATTCATTAGTATGTCATATCAAAATTAGATTTTGAACAGGGATTTTATCTGCAAAACTACAACTACGAGTGGCCACAAGAAAATTATTTGAATGTTTCATCAGAACCTCAAATGCAGTATGTCCACAGCTGAATTTATTATTTTCCTTCCAAATCCACTTGTCCTTATATATTTACTATTTCTTTCCAAGGCGCCACCATTTTCCCATCCTCTCATATTCAAAACCTTGGAGTTTATACTTGCTCCCTCATTTCTAATATCCAATTAGTTATAAAGATCTCCTATTTTGTTACCTATAACATCTCAAACCCATGTCCTGTTTTTCTTGTCCCATTGCCACCTAATAATAGCTTCATCATCATTCATGGGGGCAATTACAATAGCCTCTTAACAAATATTGCTGCTATACTCTATTCCTCCATTCCATTCTTTATTTTTATAGCAATGGCAGTTTAATCTTTACACTTAAATCTAATTATATCATTCCTCTGCTCCAAATCTTCAGGGGCTTCCCATAGAGTAAAGCTTAAACCTTTTATTTACCCTGATACTCATGGACCTCCACAATCTAAAGATCCTTTTCTTTTCATCCAATCTTATAGAATATTGATTATTTTTATACATTTTTGTTCCAGCCAAGCTAAGTTATTCTCTGCTATTCCCTATATTTGACTAGCATTTTCTAAGACCTTCTTTGCACACTAATTTTGAAAAATCAAATAGCATTTATTGTGCAATTGTCATGTGCCAGACACTGTAGTCAAAAAAAATGTAAAACTAAACTAAAACTAAAACTAAAATTAATTCCTATTCTTTTTCTTTTTAGGTTTTTGCAAGGAAAATGGGGTTAGGTGGCTTGCCCAAGGCCACACAGCTAGGTAATTATTAAGTGTCTGAGGTCGGATTTGAACTCAGATACTCCTGATTCCAGGTCTAGTGCTCTATCCACTGCGCAACCTAGTCACCCCAAATTCCTATTCTTTTAAAGGACAACTATCATATCATCTCCATGAAGTCCTCTCTCTACTCTCCATCCATAATGACTTCTCATTATAAGGTACTTATTAAGTATTATTTTATATCTCTGTTATATACAAGCCCATAAGCTTCACAAATGAAAGAATATCTTATTTGTACTTTTTAACACAGTTCTCTGAAAAGAATAAAATTTAACTGAATTACATACTTTTTTATATTTCTCTAACTCCTATAAAATTCAATTTATACATGAATCAAAAGAGAAGGATAGAAGTTTCTGACACGATTTGAAAGCCTGACTGTATAAGTACATAGTTATTTGTTTTGACCTTAAGATTGTTAGGGTGGGCTAATTCCAAGTTGCCTCAGTTGTGAGATTCTGTCTCAGATCTGATCTTCAAGTTCAGGAAGTAAACTAGCTTAGTTCCAAGAAGTTTTAACATCTTGAGATACAGATTGTCCTACCTTCCAGGAGCTATCTAGTAAAGTTAGAGATAAACTTTATAAATACACTTATAAATCTATAGTGGATCATACTATTACAGTGTCTGAATTTTCTCAAGATTGCTACATTTTTAAAGTAATAAGATGTAGAATAAAAAGTTAAAGACTTGTAGATTCTTGGGTTGGGAAAGGACCTCACAGGTCACCTAGTCTAACTTTTACCTGAACAAGGATCCCCTCTTCAAGATACCTGAAAAACAGTCCTGCAGTTTTTGATTAGTCACTTGTATTTAGAGAACTCTTACAATAATGTTTGTCCTTCATTTTTGAAAACCACAACATCAGGGAGGTAATGCCTTGACAAGCACATGAATTGGATTTGATTGAGGGGGGTGCTGTACTAAGTCACCAGTCTCACTTTCTCCTCCAGGATCATCTGGGTCCAGTGGCCAGATATAAATCAGTATGACTGAAGACAACCCTAGATGCTGATCAGCCAAGGTCACACAGCTAGTTAATGACAAGTATGTGATGCCAGATTTGAACTCTCATCCTCCTGAATCCAAGGTCAATGATTTATCCACTGCACCACCTAGAAGCTACCCATTCCACTTCATAGAACTTTGTTAGAAATGTTTTCTTATAGCAAACTTAAATTTTCCTTTTGACAATTCCAATCAATACTCCACACAATATTATGTACGCAAATCTTTTTGTTTGTTTATCCGTAATCCAAGTGGTAGCCCTTCAAATACATGACAACTTCTTATGGAGTCCCTCCTATCTTCTGTTTTAAAAAGTATTGCAAGAGGGCAGGGTTCAGGGAATAACTATAGTAATTATACGATAAATCCAAAGGGAAGAATTTCATAGACTTATCTCTAGGAGGGACAAAGTAATGGTAGAATATTTTATCTCCTAGGAAGAATTGCAAGGTAATTCTTTAGTTGATCTACTATATTTCTCATGTATCAATATTACTTGCAGAGAATATGTTTTTTTAATTCAAATAAGAGCCTACTGGATAGCAGAGAGAGTAACTTGGATAAAATTTGTCTTCAGCTGAGTAAGTTTACCAGTCAACTCTCAATTCCTAGATAGATAGATAGCTTTGGAGAGATACACATACATATATGCAAAACAATACAAAATTAAGACACATGTATGTATATATGCATGTACATGTTTACGTATATGTATTCACATTTATAATATACTCTATATGTGTGTAGACATACATGTAAATTATATTCATTCTGCACTGGACTTAACCTTAAGTTTAAGCTTGGGAAATCTTTGCACCATATATTTTGCACCAAGATATTTTGAAATTTTAAAATCATCAGCACTAAAAATGTGTTTTTCATCTCTGAAACTTCTTAGAATGTTAACAAATCAAATTAAAGACTACAAGTTGCCTTTAAAAGCCATCATCTGTCTCTGAAGCTACTATTTTCCCTAGTTGCAGATACACAAGCCCTATCATCTTGCTCACTGTGGTAAGCCAAGGAAGATCAGCAATTGCACTTTGCAAAAGATAAATGAAAAATGCAAGAGGATACAGTAAGGTATTGCTACAAAAAAGTGGCAAATTAGGTTCTTTGTGCTCAGAGGCTGGAAAAATGAATAGAAAAAACTGATTAGACTGGAGGAACAGCTTGGAAACATATTCAGGACAATGGGTTGGTATATTCTCAAAGCATTTCTAGCAAAATTTAAAGAGCCTTCATAGCTCTAATGAAATTTCTCATAATCCCTTTGGAATGCCCAAGTCCAGATTTATAGACCAATTCAGACATTCAAGCGGCCTATATTAAAAAACTTTGAGAAAAAAATAAATTCATAAAATAATAATGATAACTAGCATTTATATGACAACTTAAACTTTTCAAAGTGCTTTTTCATGTATTAATTCATTTGGTTCTCATGACAAACCTGAGAGGTAAATGCTATTATCACTCCCATTTTATAAGGGATATAAGGAAATGGAGACTGGGAAAATGTATGTTTTCCAGAGTCATCTAGGTAGTAAATGTCTAAGGCAGGATCAAAGTCTACCACTCTATTATGGGTCCCATTGGGATTGTTAAATATATTTTATTTGATTTGCTGCAAATGTGCTTCTAATACTATAATAACTAAAATTAAAATAAAAATACAATCATAATATTATAATTGCATTATAATTCTTTAACCAACCCCTCTGCAAAAAAGAGTTCAATATTAGAGTTGAGGGTTTTGTTTTTAAAGAATTCTAAAGGGAAAAAAATTCATCTCAAAAAAATAATTCTCTCACCATGAAGGAAAAATAACAAAAAGTAGCACCCAATGAATTATACGTTCCTACAAAGAGAATTACTTTTCCTTCATAAAGGGTCCAGAGAAAATATAAAATTCAGGCAAAAAAAGAGGAAATATAAAATTTAAAAAAGACAATAATAATAATAATAATGGGTTATTCCCAATCTAAAAAAGCTATTTCAGAATAACAGAATGACACTTGCCCATTTGTCCCACTTAATACTTGTTTATTTATAGATCTCTTCCCCTTTATTTAAAATCCAACCTCAAATATTCATGAAGTTAATCAAGATATAATATTATTTTCATTTTCCTTATGATTTTATATATTCTGAGTTCATCAGAGACTAGGTAGATTGACAACAGAATTTCCTGAGCAGTATCTTTCCCTTAAATTTCCTCCCCCACACCTCCAAAAAAAGCAATCAGAAAGTTCATTTCCAAATTTTAGATATACTACTAAAGTAATAATATATACTTTTTCAGCTTTTCCATAAACCAATGAAAACTCAGGCAATATTTAACAAATTGTAGTATACCCACCAGAAGCATATTTTGCCTCTAGAAATATTTTTGTTTAACATGGTGAATTATCCCTCTTTGTCAAAACGAGATTTTTACTTTGCCTAAAATGTTATGGCTCCCATTGGGATTGTTAAATAGATTTTATTTGCTTTGCTGCAAACGTGCAACTGTTTTACAGGCTATAAGGTCTCAATCTTGCTTTTGTAAGCAATTTTCATTTTATCATACAATTTAAAGGAATATTTATCACTATGTCCACTAATATTATAAAAAGAAATGAATGGATTATGGAATATGTTTCCCCAGTTCCCCTAGGAAGATAGCTAGTAAAAATACCTGTCAGATTACTTAAAAAAAAGTCATTTCTGAATTTTATCATTATAAAACTGTCTTGTGAAAGTACATGCTTTTAATAATATATAATAATATATGTTATTTCAGATGGAAAAGTTGAACATGAAGTTTGTTAGCCTGATATTATTATTATTAGAACAAAGTGCTTAAAAAGATTTTCAAGATCCAGTGATCTCTATTATAGAATTTTAAGTCATTCAAAATGCAATATATTCCTTTGGTCCCATATGTAAGTTTCTTTCTAAGGTTCTAGTTTTATCACTTTGAACTCTAGGAAAGGAAGGAATGAAGGAAGGAAGGAAGGAAGGAAGGAAGGAAGGAAGGAAGGAAGGAAGGAAGGAAGGAAGGAGGAAGGGAGAAGAAAGGAGGGAGGGGAAAAAGAAAGGAGGGATAGAAGGAAGCAAAGAAGAAAAGGAAGAGAAGACAAAGATGGAAGAGAAAAAAGGAAAGGAAGGGAGAGAGCAGCTATTATGAACCAAAAACTGTTTTGCACCTTACATATAAATCACTTGATATAGTATAACTAACTCCAATATAAGGCATACTTTAATATATAATCTATATTATTAACATTTTCTTTACTTTCTTAAGTTTGGAAAATCAATAAAACAATAAATAGTACTAATTGTAGTGTTTACTAATTTCTGACACAAAAAATGTTAAAACTAAAAAATGTAACAGATAGGTTTAGGCAAGCTAATTCAAACTGATTCCAACAATCCCTTGTATACAATTCCTATTTTACTGAAACTCATTATTGAATATAGGGAAAAGAACCACAGAAAGATATCTTTAATATAAAAATAATGTATAACAAATACATTAGAAATACATAGATTTAAAGTGTTAAGTGAAGGGAAGAAGTTAATGGCTAAAGCTATCTTAAAAGGGATAATGAACAAGGTAGCTTTTGATTTGGGACACTAAAGTTTGGTAGGAATTCAGTGTAACAGAAGTTCTTAACCTAACCTGTGAACTTTTAAAAAATAATATTTATATATTTTATACTTCTATAATTTTGTATTAATGCAATTGATAAATAGTATAGCTGTTAGAGTGCTGTCCCCAAAGTCAGGAAGAAGAGTTCAAACCTAGTCTCAGATACTAATGGGATCACTCTTGTCATTTAACCCCTGCCCTGGTTTCCTCATCTGTAAAATAGGGATAATAATAGCTCTTAACATGCAGGATTGCTTTGAGAATCAAATAAAATACTTTGAAAGCCTTAAAATTCATTGTACATGCACACTATTATTACCACTAGGATTCATTACCTCTTTACCTCTGCCTCTTGTAATCCATGCCTTTAATTAATGTACAGACTCTGGTATTATTTTCCCTGTTATCATCTCTCAATCTTCCCCTCTTTCCCCAGTATTAGTGATTTCTCCTTCCTCAAATCACCTAACATTCACGTATGTGTGTGAATTGATATGTGTGCATATATGTATGTATGCATACATATATGTGTATATCTGTGTGGGTGTTAAATCTTGTCAGAATGTAAACTTCCAGAGTACAGGAATTATTTCCTTTTTGTCTCTCTGTCCTATGGCCTTACACATGAATACATATTAAATGGCAATAGTATCATATTCTAGACATAAAGAAGAGAATGATCAAAGTCACAGAGACAATGTGCTCATTTTGATTGAAAAATAAAGAGTACTGTAGGGTGAACCATAATATGAGAAGAGAAGCATGAAATAGGTGTACAAAGAAGTGGTAGAAGATTTTCAAAGGCCTTAAATACCCACAGGTTTTTTTAATAGAGAACTATTGAATATTTTTAAGGAAAGGAGTACCATGACCAAAACTATATAAAAGAAAATAAACCAAGTAGCTAGCAGGTTAGTAGATGGATAAAGCATATAGAGAATATAGCTGTGAAAGTTTATTAGAAAGATATTAAAAAATCTAGACTCATAGTAATGGTTTTGGAGGATGAGGGAAAGAGAGAGAGATGATACTCTATCAGGTTGGAAATAGAAAGGAAGGGAGAGATATAAAATATATTGCCCAGGAATAAATGTCAGAAGCTCATTGTTATTCAGTCATGCCTATCCATTTGGGTTTGTTTTTGTTTTTGTTTTTTGAGTCCTTCACCATGTCCTACTCCAGCTCATTTAACTTCTTCATTTAACTGAGGAACTGAGGAAAACAGGGATAAAAGATTTGCCTAGGGTTACACAACTATTAACTACCTGAGGGTGGATTTGAACTCAAGGTTTCCTGACTCCAGTCCTAGTACTCTATCCATTGCACCATCTAACTATTTAGAACTTCATTGCTAACTGAAAATGAAAGCTGAGGAAAAAGAAGGTAATACCAAATGTTGAATATTAAAGGAGGAATAATGCATATTTCCTATGCAAATGAAATCATTAGTAAATATCCAAAATAAATGTCACCATACATCATTTATAATATTTAAATGTTTAGAAAGGTTTATTTATGTTTTATGGTAGAAGACCTATTTAAATGATGAAAGGTGGCCCCAGTGCTTTTGTATATATTTTAGAACAGATACCAACAATATATAGATAAAAAGAATTTAAATATATTTCAGATGAACACATGGGTGGTTAAGTTACTATGAAATGGAATCAAACTTCTTTCTAAAGCTATTTAAACCATTAACTCAAAACTTGAAGGTTCAGCCTAAAATAATTTCATAATAGACTCCTTAAATACCTTCACTCTATTTTTCTGTATCAACTATATTTGTTACCATTATTTTTTCACTCATTTGAGTTTCAAAATGTTTACTATGAAAATTAATATTTATATATTGATTTCATTTGGATTTTTCCTCACCAGTAATTTTCTTTTCATTTACCTGCTATTCTTGATCACCATATCTATTTATCAACTGCCCCTTAAAATCCTGCCTTTTTCTATTAGAGGAAGTAGGATTTAGTGAAAAGATCACTGATCCAGGAGTAAGAGTTATGTTCTGGTACTATTTGATTACAAATTCTCTGGGACTCAGTTTCCTAATTTGTGAAATGGAGGTAGCAGGGCAATGCAGCCTGAGGTTCCTTTCAGTTCTTAATATTTTTTCCCATACCTGGATTTTTTCACTTCTTACTCAGACCAAGGTTGAATTTGAAAAAGCAATTGAAATATCTAAAACATTTCCCAGATTATATCTCTCTTTTTATTAAATCCACTGCTATATTACATCTCTCCCATTCTTCATGATTTCTCAAAGATGGATGAATTTCCACTATCACTTCTGTAAGAACCTAGGAGGCAAATCATTTCTAGCTAACTCATCAAAGTATCTACATATATTGTGAACTTCTTTCTTGCATTAGAGTTCAATTCTCCCTCAAGAATATTAATCCTCTTCTTTTTACTTTAAAAGAAAAGATAGAAGCAATATGGTAACTAAATAGTTCTTTCATCTTATTCCCTAATTGACACTGTACCCCATCCTAACGCTGCCCTGTCACATTTTAATTTCCCTGTCCTTCTTTAAAATTAACAAAGAATTCCCTTTTCTGTTAGATTAGCATTTTTGCTAGTTTCAGCCCATATTGAGTTTTAAGCTTTCCTGATCTGATCTACTTCAAGTTTTTTCCATTCATTTTCTACCATTTTTAAGAAAACAAAAATGCTAGTTTAGTGTCATGGAACAAATTGTAATGAGATTATTGTCCCTGAGCAAAGTGCTGCAGTCTACTATAGGATTAAATAAATAATTTGAATTATCTCAATTAATTTAGAATTCATCATGCAACATGCTTTATTTTATATTTACCTACCTTGTATCCAACTGGAAGGTCCTGACAATCTTGAGAACAGCCACTAACTTTCTTACTCAAACATTCATTTATATGACAGTTTCTCTCATCTGAGCCATCACCACAGTCATCCTTACTGTCACAAAGACTTCTACTGGGAATGCATCTACCATTTTTGCACATAAAAAATGAACTGTTGCAAGACTGTTCTGGAAAAAAGAAAAGAAAACAAAATGGAACACAAAGAGCATGCAATTGCTTTGTATTATAGCTTCATAAAACATAAATCATTATAGTAACTTATATGTCAAAATTATAGTAAAAATAGATATGATGCTTCATACCAAATGATATATTTTGTAAGAGGTGTAACATTTCAAGGACAAATCATACTTGTGTGTAGAACACTTCAAATGTATTAAATAAGTTTAAACTCAAAAATGGAGACTCCAAACAATCTTTGTAACAAAACCAATGGGGAAAATATTGCTTTGATCTATAATGTAAAGAATGAATTCAAAAACATGAAGCTAGTCTGACATTTCCCTCAAGTCATAGGTCTCTAAGAAGAATGTCCAAATTAAGAATCAAAAATAGGTAGATAGTCTTAAATTTTTTTCCATATTTAGATTTATAACATTGAGATTTTAAAGTCAGAGAGAGAAAAAAAGGGCATTTATGGTAACCAAAAGTAAATTAAAATATAAAGGAGAAAAAGGTATTGGGTTTTGTTGTCATTCAAACCTTTTTGATTCTAGATTTGGCATGCTATACATGTTAAAAGAAAGAATTTTTACAAGTAAACTAACTAATATAATGGACAGACTTAAAATATGTGAATGTGTTGTGCTCCTTAAGATCAGTAAAATGGAGGATATGTTTATAAAATGACAGATTATACAACAAATCTACATGGATACATATATGTGTGTGTGCCATAATAATTTTTAAATGACATTTTTCAGAGATATTTGCTGGATTTTTTACAATAAATATACAACTTCCTCTAGAAAGAATCATAGCCTCTATAGTATAGATGTATAATTAATTGTACTTTGCCTAATAAAAAATAACCCTATATTCATTCCTTCTGTGTAACTAATAACTTCTTTCATGGTTCATTGCCTTCAAACAGACACACCACACAGAAAAACCATTTTGAGATTAAATGCACAAATAATTTGAGCTAATAGAGATTTTTAGGTTTGAGAAAGGTAAATTATTTCCTTCAAACTCTCTATTTGCTAAATTAGACATATAATTAAACTTTTCCAACTAGCAGCTGATTGAGACTTCATAAAACCATATTGAATGGAAATATTAAAAGCAACAAAACTTTCCAAAAACCCAAATGGTAAATTTGAAGGATTTATGATGAGGAATGCAGTCCACTTCCAGTTAGAGCTGATTAAGTCTGAGTACAGATTAAAGCATATTTCCCTTACTTGTTTTAATTACATGGCATATATATATATATGAATATGTATATATATATATATATATATATATATATATATAAAATTGATTGATATCACATGGCTTGCCTTTTTAATGGGTGGAGAGGAACAGGCAGGAAAAAGAAAATTCAGAACTCAATTATTTTAAAAATGACATCTTATAAATAAATTATAAACCTATTTAAAAAAAGAAACACTAAAAACATGTATGGCATAAATATATTCTGAACCTGCACTTTTGCACTTTGCATTTAACGGTGCTTCATCAGAATGGTCAGGGCAATCAAAGTCTCCATCACACTGCCACTGAGAATTTAAAAGACATCTCCCATCAGCACAACTGAATTCCTCAGGACTACATTGACGATATCCTAGAGATGAAGCAATAACAATTTTTAATGCTCCATAGAACATGTATTCATTATAAATATAACCATTCTTTACAGTCAACACTTAATTAACTATGCATATTAAATGTGTATGTGTTATTTGAGCTATTGTCTTATCCTTTCTGGGTTGGAATACTGTATTCTTCAAGCATGGAAAATGATTGTGAGAGACCATGCCAAAACCCAGCTGGTAAACTTGCAAAAAATTTATTTCCTGTAATATGTTGAACAGGTGATAAGGAGGCAGGACATAACCCAAGCAATTGAGCAATACCTAGTTTTCTATTATCTATATAAACACACCCCTTAGTTTGTGTAGAGAAATTCAATGTGGATAGTATTATACAGGTTCCCAAGATTAATCTCGTTTTGGCATAATGCAATAAATGTTTTACAAATATTGTAAATGTATATACTGATAAGCAGTTAAAATGATCAGACTCACAAAGACTTCTTTACCTCTAAGTAATATTCAAATTGGAGCAACCCTGTTGCTAACCCATGGGAAAAAAAAACATTAAGGAAATAACATCTAGATTTGTAAATCCATTAGTATAAACAAGAAAGAAATCTCCTATCAACAGCAAGAAATTTAGACTTTTTTTTAAAGAATCAGTCAAGTAATTACCTAAAACATGGACTCATTTGTTTGTGAGCACATGCAAGAAAGTATGTTAGGAAATCTTTCATAGGACCATTGACTGCTGACATCACTATAGCAAGCTTTTGAAGGCTTCATCTTTCTCTAATCTAGAGGTCTAACATAACAGGCCAAAATTTTGCTTTAATAACTCATAATATTCAACTAAGTCCTGCTTTGGAAAAATAACTAAAAAAAAATCATAATATGGTCTAAACATTAAGTCATTCTACTCATTTTGGAGGGAGTTCCATAAGGCATCAACTCTATAAGGAGAAGAAACTCCTTTGGCTCATGATAGCATATTCCCATCCCACACATTTTAAATTATGTATTCATGCTTCTATTTTCCTACATGTACAATTGGCAATTTATGCTTTAATATCTATGTGACACCAGATTTTTGTTTAAATATTTTTGAAGACATATGAGAATGAATTTAACATAGAACAAAGTTATGTGCATACTATGCTTATATAAATGTTTAATATATGTTTTAATATGTAAATATAATAATAATATATATATAAATAGTATATATTCAAATACATATCTAGCTAAATAGATGGCCTTGGGTAAAATTTCTTGTTTAGAATTAGAGTTGCATTTCCTTCACCAGTGAAGACTGTTATTTGCCTCAGTGTAAATTAGCACCTGGTAGTCAATCTTCTATGATGAGCATTTCCAGAGTTAGCTATCCTGGTCCCCTGAGATAACATATAGCACTTAGCTAAGATCATGCTCAAAGTTGTCCAGTTTGCTAGGACCTGACACTGTTTTATTTTACTCTCATAGCCTTCAAGTAGTTTCATGGCTATGGTCATCTTCATTTCACTCTGAAGCATAAGAGAATGACTTTGGTAGAAATGATATAAATATTCTAAAGGAACATTGAAATTTTATCTGTGTGGTCCATATCATCAGTAAAGTTAATGCATTAAAGAGTTAAAAGTAGACCCTCAATCAAGATTGGTTTATCCATGCATGAGCACAGACACAACAAACACATGCACATGCATGCATATATACACACAATATACACATACAACACACAATTTAGTGATGCAAATCAACCAAACATTTGCATTTAATAAGAAAGAAAAAAAAATATTGGTGTTGAACTTCATAAGCAAATTTTTAAAACTTTGTTCTTATCCTAGAACTTAGCTATACACCACTATAAGATAACGTTTTTCCTTTGAAACTTTAGTGTTTTGTTTTGCTTTTTTTTTAATCTAGTCCATCACATCTTTAAAAAAGACAGTCATTACTAGCATGGGAAGTTTTCAAGCTGAGAACTACAGTTATTTATACTTGCCACATTCCAATGACTCATCAGATCCATCTCCACAGTCATCATCATGGTCACAGACAAACTGCTTGGGAACACAGACTTTATTATGGCACATGAAAGCATTTTCATCGCAGGTGTTATTGGGAGCTACAAGAAAACATCAGAGATCAAAATTAAAAATACAAATATCTTATTATTTACCTTCTGCATAAAACCTCTCTCCAAATGAAAGAAATGCAATCTTTTAAATCACAATTATTTGGGAGAATTTGCTTCAACAGAAAATATGTTCAATAAACTCAAACTCTGGGTGTGGTGGAGGGATAGAAACAACAACAGTAAAGGAGGTTACTATTAACAGAGGCTCTATATCAAGGATGAAATTTTGTCTAGACAAGTGTGTGAATGGTACTGCAAAGCCCATTACAAATGAGGGCCTCTGAGGAAATAGAAGATTAATTCTTTTTCTGCCTAAAACCTCTGAACTTAATGAAGGCTTATGAAACTCAAGTTAATCACTCCACTTCTAACTCATAGGCAATCTTTTCTTTTATTTCAGACACCAGTGTGTCTTATTTGGCATTAACTCTTTCAAGCCCCTAGCGTACCATTTGCTATATCATAGTAGAGTTTACTAAATAGGACTCCAGTGGCTTAAAAGAGTTAATTTGCCTCCCAAAGTGTACAATTCACAGCAAAAAAATTCTTTTGGGAACCATATGGCTCCCTGAGAACATGTACAATTAGTTAATATGTAGCTCTCAGTGGCACCATTAACCTTTAATGCCACATGGATCAGTTTCGAGATGAGAATAAATGATCCTAGAGCAACATCATCATAGGAGTCTATATACATGTAATCTCAAGTTGTTTGCTTGCACTCCTTGTTTGCTTCCTCTATATAGTTGAGCGCGCACACACACACACACACACACACACACACACACACACACACATACACACATACACCTCCACACCTGGACAGAAGGCAAACAGCTCCAAAAAAATAATGAAGGCTTCAAGTGTCATATTCTGGGTTCATAAAGGCAGTCTATAAGAATGAGAATCACTGTAATCCTTTAAGGAACCCCATATTCCCTGTACAATTATTTTTACTAAGCTGTTAAATCCTATAAGCCTCCTTTACATAACCTCACAACCAAACATTCATAGATAACTATTTTAATACTGCTAAGTCATGGAAGCAACATTTTAATATAATAATTATTACAGCTAACATGTAAATCTCTGAAAATTCTCCAAGATGTTGGAAAGTTCAGAAATATTATATATTGTCCAATTCCTATGAGTGTTGATTGGATCTTCAAGTCATATGGATCAGTTTCAAGATGACAGTAAGTGATCCTAGAACAATATCCAAGTAGTACCCATAGACGTGGTCTCAAATTGTTTACTTTCTCTTCAAATGCATACAAACACACACACACATGCATGCACACATATAGACCAGATAAACACCTTCTTGGAAAAAAATCATGACAACTTAATGATCTTTTTGCTATGACATTTATATCATTTTTAGTTGACAACTCTATCATCACTAGGAAAATTAAAAATTTTCTGATATTCTGATCAAAAATGATCTAAGGACAATTTATGAAGTATCTAAAACAGGGGAGATGAACTCCAATCTTATTTATCTTCTTTGGGATTAAAAATGAACAAAGATAGCATGGTCTTCCAAATAAATTGACTCGCTTTTCCATGTATTTCATGGGTAAGAACTGTAGAGGGCCAGCCCCTGAGAGTGATTTTCACATATTTTTGGTGACTTTTTCCATCAAAGATATGTATGTGTTATTGCTCATTGAATGGGTTTGTTGGCTTTCCAAGTGAACCCTGACCAGGGATAATCTGTGGCTATGAAGGTGGTTGTAAAGGCTTTTTTGATAGAGAAGTATGCAGTTTTCTAAGAACAAATATTGTAAATTTACCCAGGAAATTGTGGAACTGGGTCTAATTTAACTGGTCATTCCTGAGATGCTTTTGCATTAAAAGTATGTTTCCAAAAATAAAGTTGGTAGATCTTTTCATTCCAACCTTGTGTGTTTGGGTATCTTTTTTTACTTGACCTGACTCTCCTAAGTTCATGTCCAGATTCACACTAGAGCTATTGCAGGTGGTAAAGAACTACTGGGGATGAGCAAATATGTTCATATAGAAATGCATATATAATGATGGAGAATATCAGTATTGATAAAGTCATTAAAGTAAAAATAACATTTAACATTTAACATACCAAACCATTACTAAAACCAATTTACAATCTTAATACCAGTTAAAGAAAGACATTTTCAAACCAGTTATAATATTTCAATAGCAATATCCTATCTGATTATTTGTTTACTACCCAAAGGTCCAAGAATAAAGAACTGTTATAATGAAGGAAGATGAGCACAGAAAAAAATCTGAGGATGCTTTTACACTGAGTAAAAGACAGAGCTTACCACAGCCAGCTGTAGAGAGCTCATCACTTCCATTTGGACAGTCCCTTTCACCATCACAAAGCCAGTGCCTAGGAACACAGGCATGGGAACCTAAACAACTGAACATATCAGCTGCACAGGTCACAGTCCCTGAAATTCAAAATGAAAATGTCAGTAGAATTATAGAAATTTAATTGCAAATTCATTTCCTGTAGGAAGCTAGGCTACCAGGTATAATCTTTATATGTGTGTGTGTATATTCATGTATATGTGCATATATGTATAAAGTATGTAGATATATTTATATACATTCACACATGCATATATGTTTCCATTATTGTGTCATCTAATTGCCAAAACTGGGATAATATTGATGGTATATGCATATCACAGTATGAATCTTGTACCATTCTGCAAAGGATAAGATACAATTTTTCTTTAATTTCTTCTTATTATTATACTTTATAGAATTTTACATTCTCCTTTGATTTTTCCCAGACTGAATGGAAAATAAATCATTTCTATAATTCTAGTTTTCCTTTTTCTCTACTCAATCTAAATATAGAATTTCAAAGGAATTATGTGGAAAAGGTAATAAACTAATTACTAATATATGTTGTGACCCAGGAAAAATACACAAATATCTTATTTTCAATTTGCTCTTATTTTACTTTAAAAATGAAAGTCATTTATGAAAATATTTCCAAAAAATGACATTTTAGAATTATTCAAAATACATGAAAAGATAATAATAGAAAAATAATTTATTAAAGAGTGAATATCTTTCTCCTAGAATTGAAACTAGGAATCAGCAGGATTTGAGTGGATTTATAATTTATTTCTTGTTGAGCCCTGGACCTATTATGAATATAGAATCTTCAATTCAACTAAACTGAACCTACTCTGTGAAAATTATTTTAGAAGTATACTCTTCCATTATATTTTTTAAATTAAATGCTTCCATTTAAATTAATTTATTTATTACATATTAGCTAATTTTCATCTAATATGTACTATTATAAAGGGTTTTATGAAATTTCTTAGGCTTCTCAATCACTTTCAGAACTCAAGTAGTTATTATGGATTTCATGGTAGTATACAACTAACTCAATGACAATAAAGACAATTATGAAAGGATAAATCTAATGTCTCACATGACAGTATTTTAAACACTTCTTTTATTAAGGTTAAACATCTTTAGTTCTTTCAACCAGTTATAATATGGGAAAATACTGAGAACATTCAACATTCTGGTTACCCTCTGCTGTGAGTACTCTTCATCTTATAATGATAATAATTATAACAGTAGCTAAATTATTCTAATACAAAATGTTTCATTTGAGCATCACAGCTCTTTAAAACAGATATTATTTACCTTCTTTTAGAAATGAGTAAACTGAGGCTGAGAGAATTTATGTAATCTGGCCAGCATAACATATCTAATAAGCCAGAGATGGAATTTGTACCCAGATCTTCTTGAGTTCAAGTTGTCTGCTTATAGCATTTTTACTTCAAAGCTTATCAATGTCCTTTCTAAAACAGTACTTAGAAATAAATTCAATAATCTATATGTGGTCCAACTAGGACAGAGTATAGAGAAATCATATATCAAACTATAGACAGATTTCACTCTGTTCAAAGCTCAGTTCATTATAGATGAACAAATACTTACACATATCTACATATACTTTTATACTTTTCAAAAGTATAAAAATATCTTTGTATTTTTAAAAGTTGTTTTTAATTTAAAACCCAAATATAAGACTTTACCTTTATCCTTCTGAAATTCATTCCATTAGATTTGATATGAAAACCTAGCCTGTGGATGAGACTTTTCTATATCTGATCCTCTATTGTATTTCCTACAGTTCTAGTTTTGGTTCATCTATAAATGGGACATTGATGGTATCTAGAACTTTATCCAAATCATTAATTCAAATCATAAATTGTATTTTCCCAGCCAAAGTACCATATAAAGAATTGTTAGCATCATTTAAAAAGAAGCTGAGACAAAGGTAAAAATACAACTTTTTTTCAGACTGCTCACTTCCATGGGGAGACGAGAAGGAAGGGAGGGTAGTAGAAAAATGTAGAACTCACAAATTTGAAAATGAATGATTGTTGAAAAACTACCATTGCATATAATTGGAAAAATAAAATGTCACTTAAATAAAGGAAGATGAGAATTATAGCATCATGGTTCTAGATCAGCAAACAATTTCTGTCATCACATAATAATTATCATTTTCACAGATGAGGAAACTGAATCCTGGAGAAGTTAAATGACTGGTCCAAATTTATCCAAGTAGAACTAGGATTTGAACTCAGGAACTCTTAATTCAAACTCCTATCTCTATCCAGCATTTTAGCTGGTACTTATCATATACATTCAGAAGAAATTTGAGGCAGAGTATTTTGATGGTAATTGGAAAGTAATTACAAGATTTTCAAAAAAGAAAGAACTGAAAAGAATTCCAGTATAAAGAAAAGGAATGCATGTAGTATTTCTATCAGAAATGAAAACCTAGAAAGAAAGACATTAGGACTAGTGATGCATATGATTTTTTTTTATTTTTTCATCACTATAAAAATCATTATTAGAAAAGTCAATGCAAACATCAAGGATATTCATATGTTTAAATACAATAAAGTATCAGGAGGTTTCCACAGGCATTTTACTACAGAAGTACATATCTTTCTTGTAACAACTAACTAAGGAGGAGAAGAGAATACAATATCCTGCTGAGTTCATTGATTTTCAGGAAATGTTTGATTTGTTACAAGAAAATGCAGATTTAAAAGCTCTGCTCAGATAAGACTTTCCTCATTTTTATGACATAATCACACAATACTTCTTTACAGGAAGGCCTACAGATACACCAACTCAATGACTTGATGAATAACAACATTATACAAAATATAACATAAGGAGACATATTTTGAAGGTATTTTGCAGTGTTTTTGAAGATGCCCTAAGTGAAATGCAGAAAAAAAGGATTTACTAAATGAGATTCACTAAACACTCCTATTATAATGACAACAGACTAATCTGTTTTACTAGATAATTTACTCAGTGAAATCTACAATCATGTTGAAAAATAAAAGAATATGGTCATTATACCACAAAAACATAATGGATGAAAAAAGGATACTTCTCAGATTACTGAAATAATAAGGACTAATATCCTGCAGCAGGGAACATATAATGAACTAGATCTGTTGACTAGGAAGTAAACCCAGATTCTCAAACCAGATGGGATTGAAAAAGATCACTTTTTCCTTCTCAGCAATGGGTAATTAGATATAAATGAAAGTACTACATTATTTCTTTAATGTGAAATATCCTGGGGAATTCCTCATCAGTAAGCTTCATAAATAGATCTAGATGACATCCAGTGACAATATTAGGTGGTCACACCTCTTCTAGGTCTACTTCCCCCAGACAGTTCTAATTCCACCCAGGGATTGGAGAACATTGTGTATTACAACTCAGAATCAGTTTATCCCAGAGGGGAGTCACTCCAAGTACCAAAAACTTCCCATCCTCTTGTACGTGGAAGTAACAAGAATATCTACAAAGTATGCATTATTCACTAGTGCTACATTTCAACTTCCCTGGAGAGAGCCCTGACCTGAAGGGTAAGATACTGTATCATTTGCTATTTGTCACCCTTGTCCCCTCTGGAGGACTCCCCCTCTGGAGTCCTTCAGAGGATACAAGAGGAGAGTCCAATGACTGTTTCTTAATGAACAGAAAGTTTGAAACTGAAGAAATATCCAGATGACTTAATTGATAATTTTAACTGTGCTAGGAACTTAGCATATTGTTTTTCTTTTTGTAGCTTTAAAATTACGTCTTTGCAGTCAAATAATAAAGTTTCTTTCAACCTCAGATCAATAGGAATTCTTTTTCAAGATAAATCACATTAGATTTACGGCAAAGATTTTGGCAAAGAAAAGCTAAGGTCTCCTGATTTACCCTCATATATAATATGAAACAAACCTCTTAATGGAAATTCTATCTACAAACCCAGAAAGAGAAGTTAGGAGAAGAGCCCTGACCTCAAGGTCTATGTTCTGGGAATCTTGGGTGTGCCCAGCCAGTAGGTGGCAGGGTGAGAGCCTGACTGGCCTAAGATCAGCCCCATAGGCCTTCACTCTTACAAACAACCAGAGAGTGGAAGCATGGCCATGGGACTGACAGTGTGGGACTTACTGGAGGGGCTGGCCGGTAAGTTCCAGCTTCTAGCACCCGCTACTGTCTGGGAGGAGATATTAAACTCAGTGAGCAAAGCTTCTAGTACCCACTACTGGCCAGCCTATATAGAGTTACTGAACCCAGTGAGTAAAGCCTCTAGGGATCCCAACACCAAACTTCAGTGAACCAGCCCCTCCCCCAACATAAGATCTTAGGAAAATGAAGAAAGGCCAGCAAAAAGGGGGTTCTATAGAAAAACTCCTAGAAGAAAAAGACCCTAACTCAGAGAGACATAGAACCTCTGAGGAGAATATGATTTAGTCTCCAGCACAGAAAGACTTTCTTGAAGAAATCAGGAAGGAGTTTAAAAATCAATTGGAAAATTTGGAAAATTTTGGAAAAGAAACCCAAGAGAAGGTTAACACTTTGCAACAAGAAAACAAATGCTTGAAAAACACAATTGGACAAATGCAAAAAAGAAAATAATTCTCTCAAAACGTGAATTGTTTAAATGGAAAATTCTTAGAAAATAGAATTGGAGGCAGCTAGGTGGCACAGTGGATAGAGAACCAGCCCTGGAGTTAGGAATACCTGAGTTCAAATCTGGTCTCAGACACTTAATAATTCACTTAATAATTACCTAGCTGTGTGGCCTTGGGCAAGCCACTTAACCCCATTTGCCTTGCAAAAACTAAAAAAAAAATAGAATTGACCAATTAGAAAAGGAGTTATAAGAGGTAAATGAAGAAAATTCTTCCCTAAATAAAAGTCTGTGGAAACTAATGACTTCATGAGTCAACAATACTCTATTAAACAAAACCAAAAAATCAAAAAAATAGAAGAAAATGTAAAATATCTCATCAGCAAAACCACTGACCTTGAGAATAGATTGGGGAGAGATAACCTAAGATTTATTGGTCTTCCTGAAAACAGTGAAGAGAAAAAAGCCTGGACTCAATATTACAGGATTTGGTGATGGAAAACTGCCCTGATAGCATGGAATTAAAGGACAAAATAGTTATTGAAAGGATAAATTGGGGTGGCTAGGTGGCGTAGTGGATAAAGCACCGGCCTTGGAGTCAGGAGTACCTGGGTTCAAATCCGGTCTCAGACACTTAATAATTACCTAGCTGTGTGGCCTTGGACAAGCCACTTAACCCCATTTGCCTTGCCAAAAACCTAAAAAAAAAGGATACATTGATCCCTTCCAGAAATGAATCCCAAAATGAAAACACCAAGGAATATTGTAGCCAAATTCCAGAATTATCAAATAAAAGATAAAATCCTGCAAGCAGCCAGAAAGAAACAATTTAGAGGGCTGCTAGGTGGCGCAGTGGATAGAGCACTGGCCCTGGAGTCATGAGTATCTGAGTTCAAATCTGGACTCAGACACTTAATAATTACCTAGCTGTATGGCCTTGGGCAAGCCACTTAACCCCATTGCCTTGCATAAAAAAGAAAAAAAACCTAAAAAAAAAAAGAAACAATTTATATACTAAGGAGCCACAGTAAGGATTATACAGGACCTGGCAGCAATAACATTAAGGGTTCAAAGGGCCTGGAAGGTGATATTTTGAAAAGCAAGGGAGCTTGGAATGCAGGCAAGAATCTATTATCCAGCAAAACTGAGCCTTGTCTTCCAGAACCAAAAGATGGGCATTTTATGAAATAGGAGACTTCTGAGTTTTCCTGATGCAAAGACAAGATTTAGTAGAAAATTTGGACTTTAAACAGGAGACTCAAGGGACATATGAAAAGGAAAAATTTTAAAAAGGGGGGGGGAGGAAAAAAAGGGAGGAAACTGGCTATATGCTTACCTGGGAGAAAGACTAATAACTCTCAATAATTATAATTCTATTAGAGAGAATATACTTAGCCAGAAGTGATGAACACTCATGACATTTCTGTGACTCAGATAGAATAATTTAAAAACAATACCTCCTTAAAAAGGGGGACAATAAAGAGATGGGAGGATGGAGGAGACTGAATGGGGTAAATCTCATTACATTAAGAGATACAAAAGACTTATTGCAATAGAGAGAAAGAAGGAAGGAGGTGAGAACCTCCTGAATCTTATTCTCATCAGATTGGTTTAAAATTAACATACATATACTGAGTTAAGTTGAAAAACTTATCTTACCTTTAAAGTGTTAAAAGGAGAAAAAAGGAGAGGGAAGAAAGGAGGAATAAACAAAAGAAAGGGAAGGAAGAAGGGGCAAAATGAAAGGGGGAAAAAGGGGAAGAGGGTTGGATATAGGAGGGCAAATACCCTGAAGGTGGTGGTAGTCAGAAATAAAATACTGGAGAATATGGTTAAGGGGAAAAAGGGGGGAAAGTACAAACAGAGGAAAGAAAACATGCAGGGCAATTAATTATAACTTTGAATGTGAATGAGATGAACTCTCCGTTAAAACCTAAGTAAATAGCAGAGTGGATTAAAAACCAGAATCTTACAATGCGCTGCATACAAGAAACTCATTTGAAGCAGAGAGATACATATGGAATAAAGGTAAAAGGTTGAAGCAAAATTTATTTTGCTTCAGCTGAAATGAAAAAAGCAGGGGTAGCAATCCTTATCTCAGACAAAGCAGCTAGAAAAATAGATATCTTTAAAAGAGATAAGGAAGGAAACTATATCCTCCTTAAAGGTATCATAGACAATAAAGTAATTTCAATACTAAATGTGTTTGCATACAATTGTATAGCATCCACATTCTTAGAGGAGAATTTGAAGAAGTTACAGGAAGACAGACAGCAAAATTCTACGAGTGGGAGACCTCAACCTCCTGCTCTCCAATTTAGAAAAATCTAACTACAAAATAAACAAGAAGGAAGTTAAAGAGGTAAATAGATTGCTGAGAAACCTAGACATGATAGACTTATGGAGGAAATTGAATTGGGATAGAAAGGAATATACTTTCTTTTTGGCATTACATGGCACTTATACAAAAATTGACCATATGCTAGGGCATAAACACCTAATAATCTATTACAGAAAGGCAGAAATAATGAATACATCTTTATCATATCATAATACAATAAAACTCACATGCAATATTGGACCAGGGACATATAGACTCAAAACTAATTGGAAACTAAACAACCGCAATTTACAGAATGAGTAGATCAAACAACAAATTATAGAAAGAATTAATTATTATATCATAGATAATGACACTAATGAAACAACATACCAAAATCTATGAGATATACTCAAGGAAGCTGTCAGGGGATATATCATATCCTTAAATGCTTATATGAATAAATTAGAGAAAGAGGAAATCAATGAACCAAATATACAATTAAAAAATTACAGAAAGAACAAATTAAAAACCCCTAGTTAAATACCAAATTAGAAATTCTAAAAATTAAAGGAGAAATTAATAAAATTGAAAGCAAGAAGACTATTTAACTAATAAATAAAAACTAGAACTTGTTTTATGAAAAACCAATAAAATTGATAAACCTATAGTCAATTTGATTAAAAGAAAAGAAATAAGAAAACCAAATTGTTAGTATCATAAATGAAAAGGGTGAGCTCACCACCAATGAGGAGGAAACTAAATTAATAATTCATAATTATTTTGCCCAACTCTATGCCAATAAATTTGATAATCTAAATGAAATAGATGAATATTTACAAAAATATAAGTTGCCCAGGTTAAATGAAGAGGAAACTAAATGTCTAAATAACCCTATGTCAGAAAAGGAAATTCAACAAGCCATTATAGAACTCACTAAGAAAAAATCTCCAGGGCCAGATGGATTCACAAATGAATTCTATCAAACATTTAAGAGACAACTGGTTCCAATTCTCTGTAAATTCTTTGAAAAAATAGGTGAAGAAGGAACTCTGCCTTACTCTTTCTATAACACCAATACCCATATGGTGTCATAAACCTGGAAGAGTTAAAACAGAGAAAGAAAACCACAGACCTATGTCCCTGATGAATATAGATTCAAAAATCTTAAATAAAATCTTGGCAAAATGACTACAACAAATTATCACTAAGATAATACATTATGACCAAGTAGGATTTATACCAGGGATTCAGGGTTGGTTCAATATTAGGAAAAAATGTCAGTATAATTATTTATATCAATAAGAAACCTATCAGAAATCATATGATTATATCAATAGATTCCTAAAAAGGTTTTGACAAAATACATTCCTAATAAAAAACACTAGAGTGTAGGAATAAATGGATTGTTCCTTAGACTAATAAGCAATATCCAGCTGAAACCATCCAAAAGCATTATATGCAATGGGGATAGGCTAGAGGCATTTCCAGTAAGATCAGGGGTGAAACAAGGATCCCCATTATCAACACTACTATTCAATATTCTATTAGAAATATTAGCTTCAGCAATAAGAGAAGAAAAGAAATTGAAGGGATTAGAATAGGGAAAAAAGAGGCAAAACTACTCTTTGCAGATGACATGATGGTATAGTTAGAGAATCCCAAGAAAATCATCTACAAAACTACTAGAAATAATTAGCATCTTTGGCAAGTTCATAGGATATAAAATAAACTCTCATAAATCTTCAACATTTCTATATATTACTAGAAATATGCAGCAGAAATAACCAGAAAGAGAAATCCCATTCAAAGTAACTTCAGACAATATAAAATACCTGGGAATCTCCGCGTCAAGGCAGACTCAGAAACTTTTTGAAAACAATTATAATAAAATTGATTTAAATAACTGGGCAAATAACAACTGTTCATGGATAGGCCATTCAAATATAAGAAAAATGACAATTCTACCCAAATTAAGCTACTTGTTTAGTGCCCTACCAATCAAAATTCCAAAAAAATTACTGTACTGAGTTAGAAAAAATTGTATGTAAATTCATATGGAGAAATAAAAAGTCGAGAATCTCATGGGATTTAATGAAAAAAGGTACAAATGAAGGTGGCTTAGCCCTACCAGATCTCAAATTATATTATAAAGCATCATTCATCAAAACTATCTGATATTGGCTAAGAAATAGAGTGGTGGACCAGTGGAATCGACTAAGTGCAATAGCAGAAATTGATTATAGTAATCTGCTGTTTGATAAACCCAAAGAGTTAAGTTATTGGGATAAAATCTCTCTCTTTGATAAAAACTGTTGGGAAAGTTGGAAGTTAGTATGGCAGAAACTTGGATTAGACCAAAAACTCACACTCTATACCAAGATAAGATCAAAATGGATACAGGATCTAGACATAAAAAACAATATTATAAGCAAGCTAGGAGAACAAGGAATAGTTTATCTGTAAGATCTATGGAAACTGAAGCAGTTTCTGACCAATGAAGAGATGGAGAACACCATTAAAAATAAACTAGGCAATTTTGATTATATTAAATTAAAAAGGTTTTGTACAGACAAAACCACAGCGACCAAGATCAAAAGAAATGTAGTAAATTGGGAAACTATTTTTATGACTAGCATTTCTGACAAAGGAGTCATTTCTAAAATATACAGAGAACTGAGTCAAATTTTTTTAAAAAAGACAAGCCATTCCTTGATTGACAAATGGTCCAAGGATATACAAAGGCAATTTACAGGTAAGGAAATCAAAGCAATCCATAGTCATATGAAAAACTGCTCTAAATCACTAATTATTAGAGAAGTGCAAATTAAAACATCTCTGAGGTACCACCTCATACCACTCAGACTGGCCAATATGACCAGAAAGGACAATGATCAGTGTTGGAAGGGTTGTGGGAAATCTGGGACACTAATACTTTGTTGGTAGAGCTGTGAACTAATCCAACCTTTCTGGAGAGCAATTTAGAATTATGCCCAAAAGGCAACAAAAATGTGCATATCCTTTGATCTAGCAGTACCACTACTTGGTCTGTACCCCAAAGAGATTATGAAAAAGGGTAAAACCATCACCTGTACATAAATATTCTTAGCAGCCTTGTTTGTAGTGACAAAGAATTGGAAATTGAGTGAATTTCCATCAATTGGGGAATGGCTTAATAAACTGTGGTGTATGTATGTGATGGAACCCTATCGTTCTATTAGAAACCAGGAGGTATGGGCAATCAGGGAAGCCTGTAAGGATGTGCATGAACTGTGCATGAACTGATGCTGACCCTAACAGCAACATGGGACTGATGATCAACCTTAATGGACTTGCTCACACCAAACAGAGCAACAATCAAGCACAATTTTGGGATATCTGTGACAGAGAATGCCATCTGTATCTTGAGAAAGAAATGTGGAGTTTCAAAAATGACTAAAGACTATTACCTTTAGTTTTTTAAAAATGTTATCTTATTATATAATTCTGCTATATTTCATACTCTATGTTTCTTCCTTAAGGATACAATTTCTCTCTCATCACATTCAACTTAGATCAATGCATACCATGGAAACAATGTAAAGGATAACAAACTGCCTTCTATGGGGGGGTGGGGGGAGGGAAGCAAGATTAAGGGGAAAATTGTAAAATTCAAAATAAATAAAATCTTTCTGAAAACTAAATAAAACATGAGAATTTAAAACAACAAAAAAAGATAAATCACATTAAAGAAATTATGCAATACTTTTAATTATCCCAAACTGCTCATTGTTGCAAAAGCCTCACTTTTATACACTATTCTTCTGGAATTCTATACAACTGTAAATTATGGAACTCTGCCATTTCAGAAGAAGTAAAGCCATCAATTATCTAAGGAACAACAGGAAGAATCATAGAGAATGAAAGCAAATTAGAATTGTAGCAAAGAAAAATTACACATGAGAAACAGGTAAAATATATCCAGGATATGTGTGAACTAAAAATGGAGGTACATTGATCACATGGTAAGAATGAAAAACACCAGGATGCAATCTTTGTAGTTATACAGGACTGCTGTTGAAAGTATGGATGAGTAAAGTGAAAGTAAGAAAGAAATTTAGGCTGATTTATTCAGCAGCTAAGTATAAGTGGGGGAACAAATGACTAGGAGTCATAAGACCTTGGTTTGAATCTGCTTCTCTTTGATATTAGACAAAATAGCTTCTTTTAGGCTGTAGTTATTCCTTTTCAAAATTATATGATTGGACTATATAATATCTAGGGTCATTTCAACTCTAAAGTCTTGATTCAAATTTTAATAGGGCAAATGTATGAGTTAAAATTTAAAAGGTGCTAGGGCATTTTTGAAGGATATATGCATTTTCAATCCTATTTCCTCCATTTCTGTCAAATACAAAGTTATTTTTTTGCTCCTCAAAATAATTAAACAATAGTTAAATTATAACTTACCACAAATGGAATCACTTTCATCTAATCCATCTCCACAGTCATCTTCCCCATCACAAATCCATTGTTTAGAGATACATTTTTGTGAAGAGCAAGGAAACTGGTTCCAAGAGCAGGAGGAATCTAGAAGACATCAATCATTCCAAAACCATTTTTCTTAAACAATTGTGGACAGATAAAGTATGTGTTTCTTTTTTTCTGAATTAAGTTCTACAATGTTAAATCTTTACAATCATTACTTATTTGTAAGCATTTTAGATTGTTCAAAACCCTGAGTTTTTTTTTTAACTTTATTCTATAATTCTGAGTCTGTCATTGGTCATTTGTTCTTTCATCGGTCATTTGTTTTTTCATTAAATAATGTTTGTCCTTTATTTTATTTTATTTTTTAGATTTTTGCAAGGCAAATGGGGTTAAGTGGCTTGCCCAAGGCCACACAGCTAGGTAATTACTAAGTATCTGAGACCAGATTTGAACCCAGGTACTCTTGACTCCAAGGCCAGTACTTTATCCACTACTCCACCTAGCCACCCCTGTCCTTTATTTTCAAAGAAGAACACGACATCAGGGAGGTGATGCTGTGACAAGAACATGACTTGGATTTGAGTGAGAGAGATGCTGTGCTTAGTCACCAACCTCACTTTCTCTTCCAGAACTATCTTGGTCCAGTGACCAGATATGAATCAGGATGATTGGAGATGGACCTGGATGTGAGGCAATCAGGATTAAGCGACTTGTCCAAGGTCACATAGCTAGTAAGTGTCAAGTGTCTGAGACTGGATTCAAACTCCTGACCACCTGAATCCAAGGCCATTACTCTATCCACTGTGCCACTTACCTACCCTTAAACCAAATATCAGGGAATTAAAGAACAGCAGCTGAAATGCTCCTAATCCTGTCCATTCCTAGCTTTAGCATCATCTTTGTTATTCTAATGTGTTCGTTAATAATTTGTGTTCAAATATGTATAAAATGCAAGTAATACCAACTGCCTACAGAAAATTTTAAAAGTTACCGACACTAATAATGTGTAGGTAAATATTTTCTATTGTCATTTTATAATCCATTAATAAATTAATTCTATAGTTTCAAATTAAAGCATTTTATATTTTAAAAACAACTAAACAATTTATAAATTCAAAAAATTTATAAAATAAACTAAATAAAATAACAATTTTTAAAATAACAGTAATAGAAAAAAGATATCAATATAGAGGGATTATCTCAGATCAACTCATTCATTGGGTAATATAACTGGAGGAAGAATAAATTTAATCTTTAAGTAAAAAACTAAAAATAACAACAAAAAGAAAAGTAAAAAAGACAAATTATGTCCATTGATAGGGAAAAAATAGAGGTTGAAGAGTATCATACAGAAGCATATGCAAAAAAGGACAAAGCAAGATAACAAATTTATAAAATGAAATTTTATAATGATATTGTATTTTTTGCCATTTTCTATATAGAAAAATTATTTTTAAAATGAGATAATAGGAAAAATATATTATAAAGTTTCAATAATTTCTTCCATTATCAAAAATTCACCTATAATTTCATATTTCTATTGTATTTATTCAGTTCTGAGAAAAGAATACTATAGTCTTCTATTATTTTATTTGCAAAGGCATTCTTTTTGATACAATGATTAGAGTGTTGGACTTAGATTCAGAAAGACTTGGGGTTAAATCTGATACTTAGCTTTGTGATCCTGGGCAAGTCACTTAACTTCTTTCTGCCTCAGTTCCTTAATTACAAAATGGGGATTATATTATACCTACCTCACAGTATTTTTATGAGGATGGAATGAGATAATATTTGCAAACAAACTGCCTGGCAGTGTGTTAACATAGTGCTTAAAATAATGCTCCTTTTCTTCCTTCATTAATTTTTTTCCCTCTCAATATTTCTGAGAGATTTTTCTAACTTTTCCTTTAAGAACTTAGGTGCTTTGGCAATTGTTTCAGATGTAGCTAATTATATTTTATATGTTTTCTATGTCCTTAAGCATAATACATTTCCCTTTTTATCTCTGGCATCCATCATAAACTATTCAACCACACACATATTTCTCACACTATTAGTGATGCTATTCTCTTTCCATTGTGCATTGCAATAAACTTGTTAACAAGATTTTTTCATTTGTTCCTCATCTCCATTCTTACTACATGCCATTCCTTCTCATCTTTCATTACACTGTCCAATTTCAAATTCTTTGAGTTTATTGTTACTGATATCTTCTTTTTCCTTTATTTTACTTTTCTTTTTCCTGGCTCAGAAGAAAGGACTTTCAAAATGCTCCCTGTCTTCTAATTCTTGTCCATTTTCTTAATTTCAGTGGTGTAAACTTGCAATATTCCTTTTAGTAAGTTTTTTTTAAAGATTCAACTTTTTTATTATCCTTTTTCCAAATACTTTAGCATCTAGGTCTCAGAAGGTGAATTTTCAAAAGAAGTACAGGGATGCAGTTTTGTTATCTAAGTCCCATGGGTCAGATTCTTTCATTGTCCTTTACTTGATACTTTTCTCATTTAATGACCTACTATTCTCCCTTTCAACCTAAAACCCAAGAGTAACTTGCTCAGAGTTATACATCCCTTAAGTTCCAAAAACTTCATCCTCCGCAAGGGGAGTTTATGCTAAGGAATGTGACCTTGGCTTAGAAAAGCACATATTCTGGATGGGGAAAAAAAAGCTTTTAATGTGCATCTAATGATTGAAGAAGGAAATGGCAAACCACTTCAATATCATTGCTAAGAAAATGCCAAATGGAGCCCTAAAGAGTCAGACGTGACTGAATAATAATGATAGTCTTGGTTTCTGGTTTCTGAGAAATGGTCAGCTAAAAATCAGAGGAACTTGTCACCAGGATGGGGATGAAATAAATTCTCAAGCCACATCTATTCTCAAAAAACATTTTCTAATGTATAGCACAGTTATAATCTGCACCAGTGTGGTGTGGGTATGAGTACCCACACCAATAAAATTACAGATTCTTCCAGGACTGAAATATTGATCTTGATAAATGAAATAATGAATTGTTAAACCCTTGTGAAGACCTGACACATTAACCTAAGCTGTTCCCACTATATATCTACAACTCCTGAAAAATGTAGCTGAAAATGAGTAAGGCTAAAACTTAATCACAGATGCACAAATAAATAAAAATGATATAACAATTTAATGGTTCTCTTTCAGGAATTATGAATCCATATAATCTATTTTTAAAGTTCTCTCTTAGTCTTGTTGGGAACTTGGCTCTAATATAAAAATATATAGCATCTTAATCAAACAGACTATATCTTCACATTTCATGATGACATTTACTTTTAAGCGAGTTTGACATTTCATAAAAAAATCCATTTTAATCATTTTCTACTATTTTCTAAACTAGAATCTATTTCTGCTAAAAAATTCAAAGGTACTGAATCCATGTTTTCCTACTAGTAGAAAATGCTTCATTTATTTCCCTAGATTTCACAATTCCATGTTTTTATTTAATTTGGGAAAAAACCTCCACTAGTTTATGATTATACATTTTTTTCTACATGTAAATGCTTACTGAACAACAACAATAACAACAATAAACTTGAGACAAATAAATTGAGGCTCAAGAGGTAGGAAAAGTGCTCACCACAATGGAATTCATCAACTCCATCTTCACAGTCTTTCTGTCCATCACATATCCAAGTATTCAAAATACATCTTCCACTAGGACAACCAAAATAATTCTCCTCACATTTGGGTTTTCTTTGAACTGTTATAAAATACAGAATGTGCAATATCAAATTGAATCATTTAAAACCAACTATTTTCTCAATGTCATTAGATAAAGATTACTATTTATCTTTTGTTCTCAGAGTTTGGGGGCAGGGAATGGGAAAGGTTGTATCAGAATAATCAAAAATAAGTGGAACAAAAGAAAATCAAAATACTGCCTCTACCTAGGGTCAAAGATTGAAAGAACTGACTTCTTTTATACCCTTTTATATGACAAGAAAAAATGTTTTTAAGAGACTATGAATGATTTTGGAGTAAAATGTTCTGCTACTGAAAAATTGTTTATTCCACTAATGACACCCAGAATTCTTAGAATAATGCAGAAATATTTAAGCTTAAGTATTCTACCTAAACACTGTCTTTTAAAATTCATCAATCCGGTCTGTGAAGAATTGATTTTCTCCCTTTACCTGCCATCACTCATGGTCCCAAACCCAGTTTGAAATAGATAGCATTACTCCTAGTACTGATTGGCAAGTTGTCAGTTGGCTGAAATTTTCCTAACCAGCAATGGGATATTAGGGAAAAAAAGAAAAACATTATCTCTGTTCCCTATTTTAACATAACTGATTTTTTTACTTTTTAATTGTATAAAAGGAATTGCTAATTCACATATGGCAAAAGTTAAATTTGCAACTATCTTAAAACTCAAAAACAGACCCATTGCTAAACCATTCTCAATCTTATTATACACACTTTCAAAAGTTTTTGCTGGTTCTTTTGAAGATATATTATAAACAATAATATATATTTAAATCAGTATGCTCATGCCAATATGATTTTTATTATTAAAAAAGTCACAAATTCACACACACACACTTAAATAATATACAAATAAATACAAATACAGTCATTTCCTTTAAGACTCATGGTTGTGCAAAAATGAGATGATGAGCAACTTAAGTTGAACTAAATCCTGGCACCCAGTTCTCAGGCATCAAACTACCCTCTAGAATGCAAATCCTATGAATACTATTAGAATTTTAAACCCTTTTGGTTTTCTTTTCATCAGACCTTTGCAACAGAGCCCCAGATATGTCCATCTACTCCTTAGTCTAGTTCTGACATACTCTTCAACTTGCTCTTTTATCTTGATCCTGACCATTCAATTCATAATCTTATATTATTATATTATTAATCAGTGGCAAGGTCAGTGGAAACAGCCACTTCTTCAACAACCAGAGGGTTTGGGCTCCTTCTTGAGTGGGAATCAATCATTCAGGTTTTTTTACTTTCCTGCCTCCCTATCTCATTCTCTCTCTGTCTCTTTGTCTCTCTCTCTCTCTCTCTCTCTCTCTCTCTCTCTCTCTCTCTCTCTCTCTCTCTCTCTCTCTCTCTCTCTCTCTCTCCTCTCCCCCTTCCCTCCTGCTCTCCTTTCTTTGTTTCTTGCTTGCTTGCTTTTTTCCAGGATTAGTACTTTATCCACTGAACCACCTACTGTCTCTCACTGAAACTATTTAAAATTATTCTTTTAAGTCTCCAATCACATTTATATACCTTTTGCTTAAAACTGATGACATTTTCCTACTTCACTGAAACCATCTGATGAAACTGCCAATTTATGGAGTTTTCCTCTTTCACTTCTCAAATTTTTTTTCCCATATTGTCTGTTCTCTCTTTTCTTCTGTTTGCTTTGATTCTTTTACCCTTATCCAACTAGTATCTCATCATTTTCCCACTCATGACCAGTTAGAAAAAGGATGCACTAGATGGCTCCAAGTTCTTACCCACATACTTCCTCTACTCTCTACCTTAATCCTTTTCAAATTGTTTTTGGTTTCTACTATTCTGATGAAATTTAGTGTCTGGCACTTATAGACATTTTACAAATGCTTACGAATAGATTGCTTTCCAATTTTTTTCTAATGACTGTCAAAGTCCATAATCTTTTTCAGTCCCAATCCTAATTTGCTTTTCGGAAGTAAAGGAAAATGTTGACTGCTATTCCTACTGAATATTCTCTTATTCATTTTCTTTAGGTACACCCAAAGTATTGGATGTCCTCCTCTTCGTGTGCTGGTTCTTTAATCTCTTTGTGATACCATTAGATGAAACATTAACAAACCAACTATTATGTGTGGGAGAAAAAAATAAGTACTTGCCAACTGGAAAAATTACCAAAATTAAATTTGTGGGAAAAACTGGTATTTTGTTTGACCTCTGTTATGAGCTCTAGATCATATTTACAATCTGTCTACATATTCATTGTATAAATCAACCTATCCTAACCCAACATTTTGACCTTTCTTCCATGATATTTTTTGGGGGGGCTTCCTTTTAGTTTTGAGTATCAAAAATTAACCAATCTCCCATATTTAAAACTTCAGTTATATTTAATTCTTCCTTTTCCATCATTTCTCTTCTCCAGCGCTTTACCAAACTCTTCCTATTCATTCTATCTTCTCATTATTATTACATGTATCTTCATTTAAATATACCAGCACCTTTTCATTACTCTCGGGTGTTTTTTAATTACTCTTTTTTTTAAAGTATTTTTTGCAAGGCAGTGGGGTTAAGTGGCTTGCCCAAGGCCACACAGCTAGAAAATTATTAAATGTCTGAGGCCAGATTTGAACTCAGGTACTCCTGACTCCATCTGTGCCACCTAGCTGCCCCTTTTATTACTCTCTTGGAATTTTGTAATTGATCCATTTCTCCCAAAAGGAAAGACTAGGGAAGAAAGACTGAACAATTTTTGATGACAAAACATTCACTACAGAAAACAGTACTCAAAACAATGTGTTCTTATATTTTAATATTTTATAAATCTTAAAGGACTTTAAAAATGTTAATTGTTACTACTACTGTTGTTCCTTTCTAAAGAGCACCAAACTATGAGATGAAAGATCTTTGTTCTGTTCCTGGTTTTTTCAAGAAATTAAGAAAAAAAAGATTTAATCTCTAGGCAGGTTTCCTTAGTCATCTCAAACACAAAATCTATAAATTGGAAATATAACAAAATAAAGTAAAACTTTCTTGAGTGATATTTAGCTGCAAGTTTGCAAGTTGAGAGTTAATATCATTATACAATGCAATATTAAGCATAGGGTTTTGCTAGGTTTTTCTGACATATAAGTTAAGCTCTCAAACAAAATGAGCAAAAAAACTTCCATAATGGAACTGGAGATCTTTGTAGAAAGACTAAGAATTCTATATTTAATCATTTTCATGTGTCAATTGCTAATTTTTAAGGACTAATGAAGACTAAAGAATCTAAAGAGAGGGCAATCTTCTTGAGGATAATTTGAAGTTTTTATTAGTGATCTCTTACATAACCACTGAATAAGACAGTATAGCAAAAGTAAAATGAGATGGATACTTTTCATTGCTTCTTAATTTGCATTTCAACTTTGAATATACAGACTTAGGCTAAGCTTTCAGCACAGCTACTCTCAATCTTCCAAGTTCAGATGGTTTCTCTTTCCACAATTACCTGGGCACTTTAATTCATCTGAATAGTCTCCACAGTCATTAGAGCCATCACATATCCATGCTGGCAGTATACACAATGAAGTGGAATTACACTGGATAAATCCGGTGGTTTTTACTCCTAGTTTATAGAAATGTGTGCAGTCTGTGTTACCTAGAAAGAAGTCAAAAGGAGAGAAAAAAATCATGTAAAATATTCCATTTGCAGGGATTATGAGCCTTCTGCTGAGGCCACCAACACAAGGTTAAAGAATAGGTAACTTCACTTGCAGAAGTAAATATGCAATTATCCTGCACTACAGGGGTTAATTACATATTAGTTCTGGATGGGGTTTCAGTACAAATCTGGACAAGGTTCAGTACAATGTTAAGGATACTTGAGCATGAAAAGAAAATGTAAGGAATCTCCATGTCTTACTGCAGTTCTTCTCATCTGAAGCATCTGCACAATCAGTGTTCTGGTTGCATCGTGCTGATTTTGGAATGCAAGTCCCATCTGCACAGCGAAACTCAATAGTAGCACAGGTTGAAACTACAAAGAAAAAAAATATATGTACACATATGTGTACAAAAGAAATATTGGAATTGCTTATTAAAATAATTTTAATGAAACATTAATTTGATAGAAGTACTCAAATGCATAAATCACACTTGTCTCTATTATGGTGCCCTATTCTTCACTCACCCTGGCTCTGGTGTTCAGTTCATTTCAATTTAATTCAACCTACATCTACTAAGAGATGTTTTGCAAGACTCTGGAATGTACTAGTTTTCCCACTGGTCATAGCACAAATGTCTACAGTGTTCTTGGCATTCTAAGCCTAGGTATTAAAAAAAGAATCTTTTTTAATACCCTTAGAAATGGTACCACAGAGAGTGAGCTGGTAAGTACCCTCAGAACATGTTATTTCATGTTCCCTCATACTATTGAGCTTTGTATAGACTATATGACCTTGTAAACACCAAAATATCTTTATCTGGCATGTCCTAACCTTAATGGTGAACATTTACACAAACCCACATCCTTGCTAAATTGAAGGGAAAGCCAGCTTCTCTATATTGGGATGCTATTCACAGTGGTTCAAAATACAGAGGTAATTCTTAACCAAATATTCCTATGTGGATTGCTTACACATCTATTACTGCATAATTGTTTTCTAGCAATATGTTGTGAACAGGTGCATGGAGTGCTACATAAGTTAAATTAACCTCAGTGAGATCTCTGTTCCAAATTCAAATTTTCACATGTTGAGTGTGAGTTAATGTGCAAGAGCTTTTTCAATAATAACATTTGTACTAATGTTGATATTTTAAAGAGCTTAATTATAAATAGAAGCTGCATCAGTAGAAGCTGAATCAGTTGCAAATGCTTTAAAATGTTATCTTAAATATGCAAATTTTACTCAAGGGTGTGTTGCCATTTGCTTGTACTTTATAATACGCTGCTTTTATTATACCTTCAAATTGCATCTTTATTTGTGTTTAAAGGATGATTAGAATAAATGTTTTAAATGCAATTTGCAATTGTAATTATCTTACTTTTACCTCATTAAAAATATCATCTTAATATACAAAACAATTGTCATTTCCAATAGAGATAAATGCATTGTTTGAAAAAGAAAAGGGAATATGTCTCTGAAACTATTTTTGTTTCTGAGAAAGCAAGGTAATTGTAACCACTCTCTTCTTTAACATTAATCTTCTGCTAGTATTCTATCTATTGATTTTAAGGGAGTTTATGCTCAAATAGTTTTTTTCATTTCTTTTGGAAGGGAACAACAGATGGAAAATCCAAACTATAGATAATAACAAAAAACTATATTTTTTTTGGAGTGTGCTATTTGCAAGCAGCCCCCAACTTATGAATAGTCTGGGTGCCAAAAGCTGATTAATAAATCAGCTGTTTCAAAACTGCATTTTCCCACAGAAACACATGAAGTTAGGTTCCAAGTTAACTCAGAAGAGCCTAATTAACCCATAATGTACTTGAACCATAATATGAATAACATTAATGAACTAACCACCATATATCATGCTGTTCCTTATAAGAACAAAGCATCAGGATTGAGAATGGAGACCTACTAACTACATGATACCAGTAGTGGTTTCAATGGAGAATAGGTCTGACAGGGTTTGAGTATATAATAGTGAGGTTCAGAAATCAGAGCTAAAGTAGGGAATCATACAAATTCAGCAGGGACCATTGGGGTTGGGCTCCATTGAGGAGCCCAAAAAAGTGGTATGTAGATCAGGAGTTCAGGAAGCTAGGGGGGAAATGTCAATGTGATAATGTGTTTGTTTATTCATTCTTTTATTTGGTGATTTGTTAATTTATTTATTCTTAGAATCAGCATGTCCAATAAACACTCCATGCCTCATCCCTTAGGTGAAGTGTGAATTGCAGATAACATCTAGGGGAAAACTGAGGAGTAACAAAGGTAGTGGGAGGTATCATAGTGACAGTGGCCCCTACTTTATCAAAAAGAACAAGAATAAAGAAGTCCACAGCTGGAGAAAACAGCAAAGATAAACACTGAGTAAGGGACTCCCACTTTGTTATATTTTTCTAAGTGTTGTGTCATCCTCTCATTGTTTTGCTCAGTTTAATAGTGAAATTGATTTCTTTCTAACAGTTATTTTCAAGGAAGTAAGACTATGGAATTTCTCATTTATCAAGTGAATAAGGAAGCTTAGTGACTAAATTTCCTCAAGTACAAAACAGTGAAAATGGAGAAAAGGAAAAAAACCCACTATTTTTGTTTCCACATTGTGTGGTAGAAAGTCTATATGTCATCCTAAGAAAAAAACAAATGAGAATATACATTTATATCAAGAATGGAAATGAATGTGAATGGTTATCCAAAATGACAAAAGAGAATTAAAATTAACTAATTCAATGTTTTCCTGATCCTTTTCTCATCAGTAAATTATCCCCCAAATCAATTATGATTTGTTGAAATAAGAAAGATATTCTATCTGCTGTCTTGGTGTATCTATACATAATTCTTGTAAATAAGCCATGACAATTTATCTTCTCAAAGTCGTGATGCTCAGCCAGTCTGTGACTAAGAAAGACTAAAAATGAAAAAATATTTACATAATTAATTTACTCTAGTATATATCTTTACTTTTAATTTCAAATCAAATTTCTTTTACCTCATTTTGCTATGCACATTGCAAAATAGAAATGTCTATAACAAAAATAAGTAGGGGCAGCTAGGTAGCACAGTGGATAGAACCCCAGTCCTGGAGTCAGGAGGACCTGAGTTCAAATCCAACCTCAGACACTTAGTAATTACCTAGCTGTGTTTAAGAGACTGTTGCACCACTGTATGGGAGTACTTGCCTAAGACAATAAACATCTGTTTGATTGGCTACTTAAAGAGTTGGGGGGAAACCAGGGACAATGAGGGGTATTTAAGCACTTGTTTTCTGTGAAATAGAGAACTTGCCATCTTTGTCTCACTGCTCTTCACTGCTTGTCTGAATAAAATATAGGTAAGGAATAAAATATAATTTAGCTGGCAGGCACATAGCAGCTGTGTGATCTTGGGCAAGTCAATTAACCCTATTTCCTTGTAAAAAACAAAAAATATATTATTTTTTGTAAAACTGTAAAAAACAAAAAAATAGCACACATTTTCTTCAAATCAGTTGTTCTCACTCTTTGAAATACCCTTCAGTTTTGTTATAAACTTAAGAAAACAGTTTGAACTTCTTATATAGCTGTCTTTAAAAAATTATTTAAATCTCCAGTCCATACATAGACACTCGAGTGACATAAGAGGAAAATTTAAGTTTCTAGGAGGAACACTTTACACTCTTTTCAACAAGAGGATCAGAAGAACTAATATGTACCTTTTCTGTCTTTGGTCACCTGTGTACTCAAATAAATCATAGAGAATTAAAGTATCACAAAATCTCTGAGAAACTCCTTGGATATCCCCAAGGTAATGTGACAACTAATACTCAATAATTTTAATCATAAAAAATCTCAAAAAGGGAGATAAATATTTATTATTTTCAATAAACAGACAAATGACAGAAAATAAGGCTTTCTAACATCCCTTTGTACCCTGAAGTCTGACTCTCTAGACTAATGAACTAATAAAAAAAATAACATTAATGATAGAAAATCAGCAATCACTTGATCTTATGGATAAATAAATGGTTTCAATTAAACAAATTCCTACAAAATCCTATCAAACTTTAATTGGAATTTGTGTTTATAGGCTTATTTTGTACAAGGTCAGAGAGAATGAGTCATTCATCACTGGCAAAGAGAGTTTTATCATCTGGGAATTCTACAGAAATGATGCTGCAACTTCTATAAAATCCTGTCTTTTGCTGTATCTGCAATTAGGTGATGATGTAGAGAGAGTCCTGGGCTTGAAGTCAGGAGGAAAGGAGTTCAAATCCAACCCTAGACACTTGACTCTAATAAGTTGTTTGACCTTGGGCAAGTCATCTAACTCTGATTGCTTCACATCTGGGGCTATCTTCTGTCATCCTGATTCCTATCAGGCCACTTGACCCAGATGGCTCCAGAGGAGAAAGTGAGACTGGTGACTTAGCACAGCACCACCCCCTCCTCCACTGACTCAAATCCAATTCATGTGCTTGTCATGGCATCACCATCTCCCTGATGTCATGGTCTTCTTTGAAAATGAAGGATAAACATTATAAGTTGTTATGAGGGTGTTTGTATATGTGTATGTTTGTGTGTGTTTGAGGGAAAGGGTCTAAATATACTATTCCAGAAAAAAAAGACGATCAAGGAATAGGATTAAGGAAGGGCTGGATTCCAGAGACTATTCTCCAATTTTCTCTAGTACTTGACTTATATTGTTTCATAACACCATTGAGTCTGAGCTTTGTGGCCTAGCTAGACTATCAGAGATTAAATCAAATCCTATCCACCAGGATCTTGAAAATATGCTTCTGGAAGCAAATGTGAAAAATGGATTATGGGTAGTTGAACATTAAAACAAAAAAACCATAATGACTCAGAGTTGGAAAAAACTAAATAAATGTTTTTTTTTATTTTGAGTGAGATTTTTCAGTCTTGATTAAAGTATTAGTTCTCAGGAATGAATATAAATTTGTTTTAATTCCTCTAAAAATACTTTAATTATATACAACAGAGATCTTTGCCTAGTCAAGGTTATGCTATGTTGACACCTAAAATCTGCTTCATTTTAGCAACCAGATATTATCATTGCTATTAATATTGTCATTATTATATCATTATTAATATTATCATTATTATACATACTATTATTATATACCATATTGAAGAATAAAGACATGATTTGTGATTTTCTCATTGTTCTGTCTTGCTATTCATATTCACAACAGCAATTATATTAGAAATATCAATTAAATACACTGGATCAAGGTAAAAAAATCATTTAATTTGAATTATTATTTTATTAAATTCTGTTTATTGGCATTAGGAAAAATTAAAGTAGTTTTTGTGATTATTTTTAATTCTTTTAGGAACAATTTCACCTCAGTCAACCAATCAATAAGTATTTGTTGCAATGCAGTTTACAATCTCAAACAAATAGATTTTTATAAACCATTTTTCTAACTAAACTTTTTTTCCCCTCAGGATTCTTTATGGTAGCTTAATCACTGCTTTATATTCCTTTGGATAATTATTTTCCTATATTAATATCTATTTTTTTAATTTACATAACATCTCTAGGTCCTTAATTTCTCATTTCTCTAGTTACATTTAAAAATAAATCAATAAATTTGCTAGCCCCTTTTCTGGGTTTTTTTTCCCCAGAGTCATAAGTACTTCATCCCCCTTTGTTATTCCCTAGGATTTTAGGTTACTTACTTAAACTATATTGTCTCCTTGGGCTCTTTTTCATTTTCATACAAAATTTCCATTTTGAGTGCTAGTATTAGGTATTTCCTAAAATTATACCCTTAATAGTTCTACTCATTTCATATTTTCAATCTTATAATAGGCTCCTAAGAAGATACTAATTCTAAGTATCAAACATATGGCACAAAAAAAATAGAGTAATACCTAAGCGTATCAAGTCAGGGACTTGAAATTTAGGATAACAATGCTGCTGTATTATTGTATTTCCCTGAAAACAAACCCTGGTCTTATATTAATTTTCTCTCCATATTATGCATTAGGGTTTATTCTTGGGGTTGACTGTCAGTCATTCTGGCAGGATTCATTATCTGATCCATTCTTGTCTCTGCAAAGAAGTTCTTGTCTTTAGCACAGTGAGTGCTGGTAGAAATGCAGACTAGCAGACCTCTCTGGCCACATCACAAAACAAGCATCAGTATTAAATCAACCTACTTCCTTATAACTGCTTGAGTGTACCAGACTTTTTAGGTTTTAAGAAAATAAATTCCTGAATCACTTCCAATCTTATCTTTCTTACCCTTAGGGAAGATTAGAGCTGGGGCTTTCTTTTCATCCAGAAATTACCAAATGAGCCCATTATTCCCGTGTTAAATCTGTACAATTGGTCATTTGTCAGTAAGTTTTGAGTTAAACTCTTTACATAGGCATTTTTACCTCTCCTCCAAAGGCCCTCCCACTTGGGTATTTACAAATATTTATTATAATTTCCATTATCATTTATTCTAAGAATTTTAAGAATTAATGTCAATAATATTATTTATTTATATTTAATTACATATTTATATTATTTTATAATTCATTACATCCATCATATGTTGCATTGTGGCTTATTTTCAAGGTGGGCTTTATTATGTGAATCCTGAAAAAAAATCATGTGAGGGCTTATTTTCCTGTTAGGCCTTATTTTTTTTTTTCAGGGAAATATGGTAGTTGCTGATAAGAGGACTTGGTTTCTTTGACTGAAGCATCTAACATCCATGTGTCCATCATAAAGCAACAGATCTAGAAAAGAATAGCCCAACCTGATCATTTTACAGATAAGGAAACTGAGACCCAATGAGCTTAGGACAAATAATCATATAGCATTTTCAGAATCATTAGATGAAATTTCTTTTTAAAGACCCTCAGACACACACAGAAGGAATCAATCTATCTTAGACGTAAGAGACCATCAAAAAAGGGAAGAGGGGGGAAAGATAGAGGAAGAAATTGTTTTCCCTACCCTACCCTTCCCTTATCCATCAAACTCTTCTCAGATTTAGTATTGAATTTTTCCACTTTTCAGATTAACTTTCATTTTTTCTAAAATATTAGAAAAAAAAGAAGAAAAGAAAGAGAATGATTCCATATTTCATATACACACATACAACCTCTAGAGATGACTCTTCAAATAAAACTTCATAAATATATTTGAAAATTAAATTACCTTTTAAATCAGTCAACAATATATCTGTTGTATGACTTCAATTTACAAGTCAATAGACTTGGTAACCAGAGAGATTAAAGATAGAAAGCAAGGGCATGATATACTACTACTACTACTACTACTACTACTACTACTACTACTACTACTACTACTACTACTACTATTACTATTACTACTACTACTACTAATAATAATAATAAAATGCTAGCATTTATAAAGTGCTTTAAGATTTTTGAAATGTTTTAGATACGTTAATTTATTTTATTATAGGGAGTATTTTATAATTTTGCTGTAGAAGTGAAATATATCAATGGAGAAATTAGAAGACAATATTCACTGTGCAATATAGCACAGTGAACTGGTCTCAGAGTCAGGAAGATCTAAAGACTTTAGACAATTCTCTAAGATTCTACCGCTCAGTAAATAAGGGAGTTCTTTCACCAGAGAATTCACTATCAATGAAATTACAGACCCAGTCAACAACTACAGACTAAATACCAAAATAATGCCATGAAAAATGATAGTTTAGGGAATGAGGGATTCAAAATGGGTAGGGCAGTGAGGGAAGATATAATGGAAGAAGTGAGAGTTGAGGGAAGAGGTATGCATTATATTTCCCCATGTATGAGATGTCCCCTTTTTCAAAAAATTTGGGATCTAAAAACAGTGGTTGTAGATTTTTTACTTGCATTTCCCACTATTTCTCACTTGTCTTTACACTCATTGCTTCACATTTGTTACCTGTACATTGCCACTATCTTTGTACAATGCTGAAATCAAGTTCAAAGTGATCCATTTTGCAAAAGTGAATGGAGGGGCAGCTAGGTAGTACAGTGGACAAAGCACCAGCCCTGGAGTCTTGAGTACCTGGGTTCAAATCCAGTCTCAGACACTCAATAATAACCTAGCTGTGTGGTCTTGGGCAAGCCACTTAACCCCATTTGCCTTGCAAAAAACCTAAAAAAATGAATGGAAATCGAGCTGTTGAATGTCAGTCTGGTCCTCCTCCAACTGAGGCCATGGGAAGAAGAAAACCTACTGAAAATGCCCCAGCAGAAGGACATGAGAGGTAAGGCAGGCAAATGGCCTGAGTTAGAGAGGGAGTTAAAGAGATGCATGGAATAGCAAAGGGAAAGTGGAATTCCTATGTCTACAAAAATGGTTTGGCAGGAGGCCAGAAGAAATGCTGATGAAAAAGAAGTGTCTGATTGCAAATAGTGCTTCAGGTTCATGAAACAGAATGGACTAAGCATGCGTTCACGTACCAGACTTGCCCAAAAGATGCCTGAAAGCTAAGAGCAGAAGGTTCTTGAATTTCATAATGAATAAAACTCGAGTTCAATAACTTTATGTAATACATTATTTTTCAATTTTGGGGTCCCAAAATTAAGATTCTTCTTTTACATGGGGAAATATAGTATATGACTTTAGTAGGAAGATAAGGGAAGAAGTGATAGATGTAGAAATGTGGGGGAGTCAACTCATACTGGTCTGCTAAATTTTCATTGTGACCATTAATACCACAGAAAAGGACAAATACTACAAAAACAAGAACTTGACATTCCCTAATTGAAAAATGGTCAAAGGATATGAATGAGTTTTCAAATAAAGAAATTAAATAAATTTATAATCATATGGAGAAATGCTCCAAATACTTATTGATTAGTGAAATGCAAATTAAATGAGGTTCTGCCTCATGTCTATCAGATTGGCTAAGATGAGAAAAAGGAAAATGTGGAAAACTGGGACATCAATATACTGTTAGTGGAGTTGTGAACTGATCCAACAATTCTGGAGAATAACCTTGAACTATGCCAAAGGGCAGTAAAATTAATCTGACCTAGCAATTTAGGCCTATATCCAAAAGAAATCATAAAAAAATGAAGTCCCACATGTTCAAAAATATTCATAGCAGAAATTTAGGAAATATCCATCAATTGGGAAATGACTGTACAATATAGTATATGAATATTACAGAGTACTATTTTTCTATAAAAAACCATGTGTGTTGGACTTTAGAGAAGCATGGAAAGAATTACAGGATTTGATGCTGAGCAAAGGGAACAAAATGAAGAGAACATTGTACACATTAACAACATCATTGTGAGTTGATGAATTTTGATTGATGCAGCAGTTCAGAGATCAAGGACAACCCTGGGAGACCTGTTATAGACAATACTATCCACATACAGAGGGGGAAAAAAACCAAAGCCCCCCAAAAATCCATACACAGAATCTGAATGTATATTGTGTTCACTTTAAAAATCATCTAGAATTTTCTTCCTATCTCATAATTTTCTTTCTTTTCCCTTAGTCCTAACCCCTCTTATTCAAAATTAATAAGAGATAAATATATTAAATAGAAATGTTAAACATGAATGTATAACTTTTACTAGACGTTTCACTATTTAGAGGAGGGAGGAAAGAAGGGAAGGTAGTAGAAAAATGTATAATTTATAAATTTGCAAATGGATGAATATTGAAAAAACTACCAAAGTATGTAAATTGGAAAAATACAATTTATTTTTTAAAAAATTCAGAATTTGGTTTATTATTTTTTGAAATGTGATAAAGAAAATCTTAATAATAGGGATTAAACTTAAAAGTATGTCATGAGTAGTTTTTTTTTCAGATAGCAAGTTCCTAAATATTTACAAGCACAAAGTAAATGGGATATTTTGTATAGAAAAAAACATAATCAAACTGAACAGTTTGACTGGAGTATATCAGAAAATATGTATTAGAGTTGTGGACAAATAGACTAGAAGTTATGTTGACAGCAGATAATAAAAGGACATATGCTAGCAAGCTTAAAGAGTTCAGAATTTATCTTGCAGGCAATACAGAATTTTTAAGATTTCTGGAGTGAGAAATTTGGATATGATAAAGACAGATTTTAATGACTGATTTGGATGAAATTGTATGCTAGAGTAGGAAGTGATAGGAGGTAGGGATACCAATAAGGAAAATACTGTATTAATATAGAAATGAAATGATAAGGGTTTGGACTATGACAATAGCAGAATGAAAATGTAGGAATGTCTATTTGACATTTCAATGGGAAAATGAATAGAAATGGATAGTTGATATGATAGAAGAAACATACAATAAACCCAAATATCTTTCCTAGTTCTTGAACCTGGATGACAAATTGGTTGTGAGACTATTAGCAAAAAGTAGAAAGTCATGATAAAGACCCAGTTTAGAGTGGGGTGTAGGTGTGGGCAGCTAGGTGGCTCAGTAAGTACATAGAGTAGTGGCTATGGAGTCAGGAGGACCTGAGTTCAAATCCAGTCTCAGCCACTTATGGATTACCTAGCTATGTGATCTTGGGCAAGTCACTTAATCCTATTGCCTTGCAAAAAAAAAAAATAGTGAGTGGGATAAGATGAAGGAGTGGCAGACATACTGAGTGTTAAGTGATTGTGCAATATTTAAAGAAAAATATCTAATAAGTAGTTAAGATGTGGAAAAATCAAGAGCAACAACATTTTATAGTACAACAAAGAAGATAGAGGATTGATTAGAGATATGATTTAACAAACTTCCCATTGTAAAATAAAAAATTATATTTTTAATTGTGAACCTATAAAAATGGCATCTCATATTTACCTTTACATTCTAGTTCATCAGAATTATCCCCACAATCATCTTCACCATCACATAACTTGCTATTTGGAATACAACGGCGATTATAACAATGTTTAAAACCTCTTCGGCAGCTTCTGTTCTCTGTTAATTAAATTTATAAAAATAAAACAAACAAAAAGAAGTAACTCACATTTACCTAGAGTATTAAGAGTATATATTCATATGTTGTCCCATTTGATCTACACAAAATCTTTTTGAAGAATCTTAATAGTATTATTTAAATTTTAAGCTTTAAAAATTCCGAAGTTCAAATACTACAAATTTACAGAAACATGATTGGAAAATTTAATCATTTCAATTTCTTTTACATTTACTTAATTTCATGAACTGGTAATATTATAATTTTAATTTTTATGACAGAATGCCTTATCAGTTCATTTTTTTATTCATTTATTCAAAAAAAGATTTGTCCTAAGTTCTTCCAATACAGAACACCTACTTTTTTATTTTTTTATTTTCATCCATTTGTATCTTTATCAGTTTACATTGTGCATGTAATAACAGTCTATCTTAATATGCTCAAAGGCTATGTTCACCTTTGTAAACCATTTTCATGAATGAATTCAGAAAATACAGTAAAATAATCATGTGGAAAACAATTATTTGAAAAGGAATCAGTAATATCACTAGAATAATAGTTCTTTAAGATTTATAGGCATCTTACATACATTATCTCATTTGAATAGTAAAGATGTATTTAAAACACTTACCACAGTATAGAAGTTTTTCATCAGATTTATCTTTACAATGTACGATGCCATCACAGGTTAGCTGGTAGTCAATGCACTCACCATTCCCACATTCAAACTCAGAGTAAATGTTGCAAGAAGAATTCTTAGCTAGAATGAGAATAAAAATTATTTTCCCTCTATTATTTTTTCAGTTGTCACAAATACCAATTTATCAGTATTGTTTATGTACACATGGATAAAGAAGTTGCAAGGTTTTATTTGAATAACCATATGCTAACTATATGAATCATTAAGGAAAAGGGGGGGAAACCATTTGAATGATGCTACAGATTCATGTTCAGTTCACAGAGTTCTGGGTCTAAAGTTAGGAAGATAGGAGTTTAAATCAAACATCAGACACTTACTAGCTATGTAACCCTGGGCAAGTCACTTAACCTCTATTTGCCTTTATCCACTGGAGAAGGATATAGCAAATGGGTCTCTTTGTCAAGAAGACCTCATTTAGTATCACGAAGAGTTGGACATGACTAAACAACTGAACAACAGTAACAAAGTACAGATTCAAATGGCATCCAAATTTGGCAAGTAAAGAGACTGAAATATAGAACATTTGAGTGTGTTTATCATTCTCAATGGTGATTATTTAAAAAAAGCTAGATCTTATCTCTTGTGGCTTTAGTACTACACTAAGTGATATAATGTGGAGATAAAAGCTCTGTATTCAAATCCAGTCTCAGACACCTACTAGTTGTGTGAACTTAGACAAGTCACTGAACTTATGCCTCAGTCTCCTCACCTGTAAAGTGGAGATAATAAAAGAATCAGTCTCTCAGGAATTATCTCAGGATCTGACACATAGGAGATATGTAATGTTTGCTAACTGACTAATTATCGTCATTACAAAGATCAAATGAAATTACATTTGCAAAGCATCATGTAACATAAAAAGAACTATATAAAAGTATATAATAATACTTTATTATATAAATTATGTGGATTTATATATTTATGATAAATTATATAAATGATATAAATTGAAAATTTTATGTATAAAATAATTATATAAAAGCATCAAAATTATTATTGGTACATAAAGATTAAAGAAGAAAGCTAGGAAAGCACTTTGTTAATTACACATAATACAACCTCATTTGAAAGCTCATGTATTTTGGTGCCCTAAAGTTGTTTTTGTTTGAGTATGGGTTTTTTAAATAATGATTATAATACGTTTCACTATATTATAATCAATAACTTGTGCATAAGAAGTTTTGTGTGTGTGTGTCTAATTCAAGATATAAAGATGAGAAAATAGTATAGACTGGACATATATTAAGAGTGATTAAAATAACAACTGGATAGACCAGATGCTCCACATCTACCCAAACAATGTTCACAGACCTATAGAAAGGCCTCCAATTCATAGGTAACTCCTCTTTGGATTATTTATGAGACATCAACCAGAGTCACATAGATTGAGAAAGGGTGAATGAGTTACAGACTGTACCAAGGAGAAAGTAATCACATTGATGAAATGACAGAATCATTAAATCACTAAAGGAGAAAAATTGAAGCATCCAAAATCGGAGGTAGTCAGGACCTCTTTAAAATTGTCTACCTCAGAATTTAATTTATGAGTGACCCTTGTAGACATGCATAGAAGTAGACAATGCCCAAAACCTTCATTGATCCCTCTCAGTGTTTTCTATCTTGATAAATCAGTACACTAAAACTGTTATCCCTAGAACTAAAACTGCTACTGCTAGGTTAGGAAGTTGGTCTCAATTGTCCAGCTAATCCGCAGGGAAAACCCCATGCCTGTAACCACTGAAGGTATTTCCAAATACTTTCTATTTTAGTCTTAAAACCTCTTTAGGAACATTAGCTGGAATAGCTGATTTTCCAACCTTTACTTTCATAAACTTCATTGATTTCACAACTTCCACTGCCTCACTTTTCACTATAGTACCTGCCTCCTTGACTCAGATTTCTAGTCTCCCATATCTGCCTTTTATCAAGTTCACACTCATTCCTAAACTAATAGTTTTTTATCCAAAATCCTGAATACCAAAAGAGAATAACTAACTCTTAACTATGGTTAACTTTAATAATGGTTAAGATTGAGGGTGATGGTTTAGGGGGCAGAATAAAGAAGGGTGATACACTAATGTCATTTTCCAGATAGAACTCAGAATGAATCTTCAAAGAACCAACACTGCCAATTATAATATGACAGTATTGACTAATCATATGTCTTCAGCTTGCAAGAGGCCAATAAACCTTTTGGTATTGTTGTAAGTGGTGACAGACATACTTCAAGGCAGAGTCAGCTACCTGGATAATAGAACTTATCTAGTCCAGGAATTGTATTTGATAAGTTCTCAGAAGTCAAAAAGTAATGCAGGGACTTGAAACAAAGTAGGTAGAATCAACAGCTTTTGGAGGTAGTGAACAAACAATCAATATATAGTAAGGAATCATGTTTAGACCAGAATCAAAGTAATTTGGCATATTTCTGAATGCCCCAAAAAAGTTTCAGTGCATTTTTAAAGTTTAAAAACTTCACTAACACTTTTGGGAGATCTTGTCTTACCAGAATAATTGAAATCCAGAGTTAAGGAGAATAAGTCTTACTCACTTTCCTAAGTCAAGGACCAGATAACCAGATGCCAGTATCAGATGCCTAGAATGTCACAAGATGGTATTGGAAATTTTTCAAAGCATAGACTGAAATAATTTTACCACTTGGCTTTCAAAGCTTGCTATTCAGGGACATGTAAAATTTAAGGCACTGTGTTAACCTTTGGAGCCATGAGAGACCTGATAGGTTGTATATTTCTAGTAATATTACCATTCAGATGTATTTTAGATTAATAGCTTTCATGGAATAAAATGAAAATCTAACCACTTTTTATAGTTTTGCTTATATGGGAAAATAACATGAAGTTCAAACCAATGCATTGCCAATGAACTTCTGATATATATTCAGTGGTAAGTTGATGCCTCCCTGTGTTCTCTTTTTTAGCACTCCTAATCAGTGCCATGATGATTCATTCACTAATGAAAATTGACCTTATTAATTATGGCTAAGTTAATTAGAATCCCGTTTATCTATCCTAATGCAGAAAAGTTTCCTTAATTTTAAAAATTTGTTCTCATTTTTAATTTTAATTATTCCTAATTTCTTACTAATCCTTCTTCTCTAGCCATTTAATTGAGACAGTATTTAAGTCACTGAGACTGAGCTTTATAATGTTTAGAGGCTTTATTTCTTAACTATTATTTGAAGTTAATAAAGTTATTTTCTCTATCCTAATCTAATTTTGCAAAATAATGTTTATGTCATTACTTCAGTTATCTGCATTTCATTGTAGTAAGTGTTATCATTTTATAAATAAACTGGTAACAATAATACTAATACTAATGTTTGTGCTTCATTCTGGAAGAAGACCATGAAAACAAGGAAGTGATGCTATGACAAATGTGTGAATTGGATTTGAGTGAGGGGGTATTGTGCTAAGACATCAGTCTCACTTTCTCCTCCATCTGGGAAGTGGTCAGATATAATTCAGGGCAACTGGAGATGACCCGAGATAGAGGGCAATCAGGGTTAAGTGACTTGCTCAAGGTCACATAGCTAGTTAGTTAATATCCAGGATTTGAGGCCAAATTCAAACTCCCATCCCCCTGACTTCAAGGTCAGTGTTCTGTCCACTGTACCATCTAATTGCCTTGCTGGTTACTTTGCATCTGGTGATAAGCCTTTACAAACATGACTTCCTAGATGGTTTTGAGATGACAATCTAAACACGGTCTAAGCTTAAAACTTTTACAAATTCCAGGTATCTACTAGAATCAATGTTCACATAGTCACTCCACATGAAAATAACTACTAGTCACTCTACATGAGAGTAACTTTTAACAAAGGAGTCAAAAACAGATCCTAGTAAATCCCTAAGGCTTTTTCATACAATACGCCATCTTCTTATCTTTGCACTGTGGGTCACTGTCTCAAGTATGTTCTCTCATAGTTTCCTTCATTTCCTTTAAGAGGCAGCTTATGAGTCACTTTCTACATGAACCTTCTAGTCTCCACTTCTACAAAAGCACCTTATATCTATTTTTGATATCCATACTGAAGCATTGTTTATTATGATAGTTTACAAGCTCTTCTCTGGCAGAGATCATACCACTTGCTTATTGTTCTCAGCACCCAACAAAGTATGTAACATAGTGAACAACAATACATATTGTTTGATTGATTGACTGAAAGATCCTTGCCCGGGTCTTTTATGTCCTTCTATTTATTCTTCCCCATTATTTCTCCTTTTATAAACATTACTAAGATGGTCAAAAATAGATTAGACTTTGGGACTGTGGATAGGAGACTGAAGTTGGTATTCATGGATTGCTTTTCATCAATGACAGTTACAATAGACTAAAGACTACAAATATCTACCAACCTAAGCAAAATATTTTACCAGTGACGTTGAAATTAGTGCCTATCTTCCCCAATTTTTACACGTTGTCCAACACAACTATTTAACAGGCTCGGCAGTTTAAGAAATTCAACTAGAGTCTATAGCTCTGTGTTAGTACAACTGTATGTGTCAGAATTGATGGCAACCTGTCTGACCCATTGCCTCTCACTGAGAGAGTGAAGTAGCATGGCATAATAGGGACCATTTTATCCAATCTGTTTTACTGCTAGCCTAGGTCTGGGCGGTATACAAATAAGCCTTGCTGTTTTGATTGAAGGTAATACTTTTCTCCCAACCTGTAGTGACCTGCAAAGAAACATGAATGACTCTAAAGCTTGGTTTATGCCCGAGGCTTACAGATGGGATTGGATCCATAATATTGAATCTGGGACTACAAAGGCAAAATGAAGTGGGCAGTTTCCACAATTATCTGAGTATTCAGAAAGGAATGGCTTAGAAGCGAATAGGAAGATTTGGGAGCTAAATTACCTAGTTTGGCTGCCTACACCTATAATTCACAGTATCATCACATTCACTTTGATCTAGGCTAGAAATAAATCATCCTTTCCATATTTATTTCTCATTTTTTCAAGGAAGAGATGCTTATATGTTGAAGTTCCACTCAGTAAAATGAGGGTGCCTATGCTCATGTCTTTAGATTTCTCTCACCTTTTAAAATTTTTCATGATAAGATAATTGTGCTATCCAGATGTTATAACATCTCTTTTAGGTGGTTTATTAATACTGAAGCTCAGAGATAAATATAGAACTTGCCAAAGATGGAGCTGAATAATATTTTTAATATCACTTCATAGTTGTGTTTATTTTTATGACTCTGATATGCAAAAGTCAATATGGTTCTTGTTCTTTTCAAAGATGAGAAAACAGCAAACAAGTATAAAGACTTAGAAAAGGGAAATAGAGAAGAATTTCCATTTCCCAAAAGTTGAGTTCATCATTTTCTGATAGAGATAACTCTGCTTCTTATCTTTTTTTGAAGAAAATTACCCTCAATCTTGTTGAAGAAAAGGGTCTATTTTTCTATAGTCTGTTATAATTCTTGGAAAGATCAGAACAATCAAACCATTATTTATTGTGGAAATGGTACTGGAAACTCTGATATTAATCAGTATACAGTATAACTGTGCTAATTAAAGACAAAAATACCTTTTGGAAGTATAAACATCATGCAGGGCTGTAATATTACCTCCTTAATTAACAGTATGAAAAATACAGTAAATCAGCTGAATGATCCATTCTTTCTCATTTACATACTCTGATTGACTAGAAGTGGTTTCATCTCAAGGCTCCTGATCCACTGTCTAAACATACTATAGTTTTCATTTACTTTTAATTAAGTTTAGCTACCTGTTCATTCAGAGAGCCCAAACTGTGCAATCTCAACTGTTGAATGAGTAAAGGCACTCATTATAGTAGTCTGTAAACCTGTCAATCCATGAGAATGACATGGACCAATAGTGCCTTTGCTAACATTACTAATCCTATAGCATCTCAGTGTTAGAGCTAAAAAATAAGTGAGAGCAGAGAACTTTGCTGGTGGATAGCATCACTCATCTGTCTCTAATATTTGCAGAGATTCCTGAATTTCTACCCTTATAGATATGATGAAGCAATCCCAATGGTCCCTATGTGTGATTATGAATAACTGCCTCATTTCATATTTCAGTTCCTGTTACTTACTCACACATCTGTTGTCATCTAGCAATATCCGATCTCCCCTACAGGAACAATTCACTCTCCCTTCAGGTGTCAAAAGACACAGGTCATGGCAACCTCCATTTGCTAATGCACAGGGAGAAAGTTCACCTGGGAATTAAAAAAAAAACGTTTCTATTAGTCAGCACCATATACTCTATATGTACTAGGGACACCCTTATGGTAAATTGACCGTAGATGTGTAGTAAATGAAGGAGATATAGAGTCATATTTTTTTAAGGCTGTATTCAGCAAGATTATCTTACGAATCATTGCATAATTCTAACAAGTTGAAAAGTATGCATAAAAACAAGAATGGTTTGAGAGCAAAAACTCTAGTATAATGAAAATAACATAGATATGGAAATATAGTACTATAAGTGGAACAATAGAAGGTTCAAAAGAAGTTATGAATCCATTTACAAAATTTATCTACCAAAACATTTTAATTTTCAATGTAAGCAATTCAATTTGTCTCTTTAGTCAAGGATATGGAGGATGAAATAGAGAGCTATGAAATGGCAGAAACATTAATTTATGAAAAAATTGATCTAAATGGATAATCTTAAATGAGCCAGATTCAGTGTGGTGGCAAATGAGCTATGTTTAGAAACAATATTAACTCTTTCAAACCATTCTGGTATTTGAAAATAATAAAACCTTGAATGATAAACAATTGTCTTAGTCATCTCAGAATCAGTGCAAACATCTGAAATTTGGGTGAAATGTAGTGCACTCTTTAATTAAGGGATCATAATCTTTTTTCATTCCAACTTACAACTATTTGTATCATTAGCCACAGCGATAATTCCCATTGGCTGGTGTGGTATATCAGAACGAAGAACCTTTGTATCTCCTCCTGTGTATTTATTTGAACGCAAAATTGCTCGTCTTCCCCAATCTGACCAGAAGATATAATTGTCATAAACAGCCAAACTGAGGAAAGTTCCAGGTCCAGATTTGACAATCACCTAAGTAAATTATAAAACAACATAAATTATATCACAACATTTTATATACTTTAGGTATACTGCTATAAATGTCTATTTGAAGATATCTTTATGAAATGTCTTTTATATAGAGAGCATTTTGCTGGGTGCTGAGACAGATAGCAAAAGTAATTACAACTTGATCTAAATATAGAGAAAGGAAACATACCCAAATAATCAAGAATAATGAGATAGTTATAATACAGATTGAATTCTGCTAAGTACATAATGAATCTAAAAAGTGCTATAAAATAATATTCAACCCATACTTTATTGCAGAAAAAAATTACACATTAGTGGTTATTAAAGAAAACTTTATCTATGGTAAACTAATGTACAGCTAGGTGTCACAGTAGAACGTAAAGTCTAGAGCCAGGAAGAATTATCTTTCTGAATGAAAATCTTGCCTCAGACACTTTACTAGCTTTGTGATCCTGGGCAAATCACTTAACTTTGTTTGCCCCAATTTCTCATCTATAAAATAAACTGGGAAGGAAATGGAAAACTACTCCAATATCTTTGCCAAGAAAACCCCAAACTGGGCCACAAAGAGTCAGAGATGATTGAAAAATGACTGAACAACAACAAAATGATAAATCATTTATTTAGAAATTGTAAATTAGTATTTAGAACAAATTTAATTAAAATTATTGAATAATTTATTAATAAGAATTCTTTATGGAATAGCATACAGAATATATTGAAAATATTAAATTTAACACAGTATATTTAAATAAAAAGGGATAGTTTTTGTCTTTATAACATGCTGAAATCAAATCAATGAATAGTCAGCATAGTTCAAGATTCTAGAGAGGTCAGAAAAACATACTTTTTCTTCAAAAACTTAAAATTGAGATAAGGGAATAAGGTATAATATGAAAATTTTAAAAATATCTTAAAAATAAAGTGCAAAGAGATTCCATAAGTTGAAATCACAGCTCAATTCAATTCAGAAAATATTTATTAAGCATATGTGTATTCATGGAACAGTCACTAATTTCTATAGAAATTAGCTGAGCATAGTTTTCATCCATTTCCTTTGTATGTGTGAATTGTTAGATTAATCTTTTTATTTGATTATGGATTTTAGTAAGGAAGAAGCCCTCTAATAATATGAGACTCAAATGTTATTAGCATGATCCTAACTACATGCAAGAACACCTGGAGGACAAGAATTTTTCTGGAAAGGAAGATTAGATGTGTTACACCTTGATAGCTGGGAATGATTTGAAAATGTAGATGAAAGGATAGTCAGTCAGGAAGCATTCATGAAGCATCTTCTATAAGACAAACACAATGATCAAAGACAGTCCTGAGAGACCTCTTTCTTATGGAAAATGCCATCCACATCAAGAGAAAAAACTAGAGTCTAAATGCAGAACAAAGCATGATATGCTCACTTTTTAGAATTTCTTTTAAGCTTTTTTCTTTTTTTTCTCATTTTTTCCCTTAGTTCCCTTCTTTCAATACATGACTAATATGGAAATATGGTTTTTTTTTTAGGCTTTTGCAAGGCAAATGGGGTTAAGTGGCTTGCCCAAGGCCACACAGCTAGGTAATTATTAAGTGTCTGATACTGGATTTGAACCCAGGTACTCCTGACTCCAGGGCTGGAGCTTTATCCACTATGCCACCTAGCTGCCCCCAATATGGAAATATGTTAAACACAATTGTATACGTACAGCTTTTACCAGATTGCTCACTGCCATGAGGAGGGAGAAGGAAAGAAAGGTTGGCAAAAAAATAGGAGAACTCATAAATTTGCAAATGGATGAATGCTGAAATCTTTGCAAGTAACTGGAATTAAAAAAGAAAAGACAGACACTATACTGATACCCTGGAGATTCAGGGGAAAGTAAAAGGTAGTTTCTATTTCCAAGTGTTCATACTCTGATGGCAGAGAAAAACCATGTAAAAAAATAAGTACAAACAAATTATAAGTAGGATAAAATGAAGATAATGGAGGGGAAATACTAGCATTAAAGGCAATAGGGAAAGGTTGCTAGTAGATGTGATTTTACTTGGCACTTGAAGGACATAGAGATAAGAACAGAAAGAATTCCAGGCAGAGCAAGAACCATTAAAATTAAAAGAGAACATGGGATCGTCTATGTTCCCTTGCAGGAAAAGTCCTACTGGATCTATAATTTAATTTCGTATTTGTCACAATCTGTAAAATAGTTGATATTATTGCCCTCATTTTATAGAGAAAGGAACCAGGCCTGAGAGCAGTTAAGTGACTGATCCAAAGTCATACAACTAGAAAATATATAGGGTAGGATCTAAGATCAGGTTCTTTTTGACTCAAGTTCAGAACTCTCTCCACAATAGCACTTAGCAGGACCCTAAAAACAAAACTTTCAGAGATGTAAATAAAAAATAAATTAATGAATTGAACTTTAAAAAATAAAATAAGTAAATATTCTAGAAATTTGGAGATTAGACATTTATCCATAAGGGGAAAAAAAGAAGAGAAAGAAGAGAAACAGCAAGAATAGGAAGAATAGTAACAACATGAACAACAATAATAACATAAACACAGACAAGAATCAAAACAAAATCAAGATAAAAGAACAAGAAGAAGAAAAAGAAAAAGAAGTTTCCTTATTACTAAAAGTCAGTCTGCACTTGGATATAATCTCTTCTATGAAGTTTTAAATTGATTGCACATTAGTAGTAGTAGTAGTAGTAGTAGTAGTAGTAGTAGTAGTAGTAGTAGTAGTAGTAGTAGTAGTATTGCTCTTATTTTACTTCTCATAAGCATGTGGAAAGCAGCAAAATGAAATTTCAATTACCCTATCATTATACATTTAAACATAGTAAATAGTTTTTACCAGGATCAAAGAAGACTCCAAAAACCTCATTTAATTGATTAAAATTCCATTATGGAATAAAGAAGTGAATACTACTAAATTACATTCTTCCATTTCTGTATTAGACACTTTTATCAGTAGTTCACAAATCCTGAACATTGGGACTCTAATCAGAAATTTTATTCACTGAATAGAGATTACCATCATGATAAATTTTATTCTAGTTTTATAATATAAATGCACCATTATGGCATCACTTTAAATTACTTTTGCCTTGAGGATATACTCAGGAAAATACTTCCAATATTTAATCCATTCTCATTCAGAAAATGCACTTTTATTTTGACAGTAAATAACCAGTAATTAAACCCTGACCCCAGGCTGTATGCTAGATATGAAAATTCTAAGGAAAAGACAGATTATGCCTTCAAAGGGTCCACATTCTAATATGGAAGATAAGATATAAAAAGAAGCTGAACAGGCATTGGGGGACAGAAGGTACTTCATTTAGGGACCTGATGGAAATATCCAGAGTAATGCACTATGGTGGGAAATGAAGAAATAGCTGGCATAAGCAGCACCCTACTTAAATAGATGTTCTGGGAATTGCCCTATATCCTCCAATCAAAAAGAGTGATCCAAGGAGCAGAGGGACCATCTTGAGGTACCAGTTCCAGGGCTGAAGTGATGTATCAGGATACAGGTTGACATGACCTTCTTCTTTGACTAGAGTATAACCTTCTGAATCTGCCACTAGAGATACCAGTTGGATCTCAAAGTCGCTTACCAGAAATTCAATATTTCTACCCATATATACTGTTCCTTTTCAGCTCCATTGCTGCTCTTTTGTTGGAAGTTTTGGCATAAGTCATAGAACATAAAAACATTCAGTTTTTCAGTTCAGTCATCCTTTCAATAACCTAAAAAACACTAAACAAAAACTACTTAAAAGCCAAGCGAACAGGAGGTGCTCCAAATGCCCAGTTGATTGCCTCACTGACAAGATCATAAATGATCATTATGAGAAATGACAACTTGGCCCCTTTAATGGCCCTGCATGACAAAATGAGGCAGATTGCAAAGGAATAATTGCAGTTGCCTTGGCCTTGGAGGGAGCAGTGATCTGGGAATTTGAAACTAAAAACTACGAAATATTCAATTTAGATGGTTATGAGTCAAAGAAAGACAATAATATTTGTAAAACAAATATAAAAGGCTTAAAAGGGTCACTAATCTCTACCCAAAATTTAAAAGTACACTTGTTCAAAGAAAGTAACTAAATGACGTTCTATTCAGAGTTCTGTATTCTACAGGAAAAACAGAACAAAACAGTTTATGCTGTTATATGTTTCTTCTTCACTTTAATTCAACAGACAGGAATATCTATAAACTAATAATGACAAAATTACTATTACTATTATTTTTAAAGATGTTTATAAATCTGGATGTAGCAAGATATATAGTTTCTGATGAGTTTTATATATAATCTCATTTGAAAAGAACTGTCTGTAACATCACCATTGAAATACTATAAAACTATTCATAACTAAATTTAACTTCACTATACAGATCTTAAGTCTTCATAAAGAAAATAATATAACATATTAAATATCTCCTTCAGGTTCCACTGAAGATTTATTTGCAGAGGCAAAAAATGCAGGAAAATAATTCTAAGCATAATACACTTTTCCTCCCTTTTGAATAGTAGGAACAGAATTTTGCTAAAATTGTTTTCTGTTCATTTTTAATCCTCTAAATTGGTAGAAATAAAACTTTCCCAGCTACAACTCATTTAATTTCTGATATTTTTATCTTTGTTTGGTTGAATGTGTCTAGAAAGAATTGTGAAATCTTCTCAGGGGAACTTGATCATGGATAATGAAGATTATAAAAGCCTTTAAGAGCTTAATGGGAGATTAGCCAATATGGTAGAACAGAAGAAAGCAGTCCATTTCATCTCTCTCTGTGACTATGCACACTCGAGCAAAGATATAAGAAGAATATCAGACTGAATGGCAATCATAAAAATTGAAGAAGAAATGACCAAGATTTCTTGTCAGAGCCAAGATGGTGGCATGAAGCTGAGAAAATTCTCCTTTAACTGAGAAATCTGAAATTTGGCTATATTTCTTGGAGTTTTTATGTTATTTTATTCTTAGTATGATTGATTCTTTCAAGGAGAAAGAAAAGTACAAATTGGGTGAGGATAGGATGGAGGAAAATACAGGGTTAGTAATCTTAACTGAATATGAATGGGATGAATTGTTATATAAAATAGAAGTGGAAAACTAAGGGGGATTAAAAACCAAAATCCTACAATATATAAGAAACACATTTGAAGCAGAGAGCTGCAGATTAAAGGTAAAAAGCTGGTGCAGAATATATTGTGCTAATTAAGAGGAATAAGGAAGGGAACCATATCTTCCAAAATGGCAATGAAGTAATATCATTGTTAAACATATATGCATCAAGTAGTATAGTGTTCAAATTATTAGAGAAAGTAGCTGAGTTTCAGGAAGACAGAGAGTAAAACTATATTGGTAGGGACCTTAATCTCTCTCTCTCTCTCTCTCTCTCTCTCTCTCTCTCTCTCTCTCTCTCTCTCTCTCTCTCTCCCTCTCCCTCAGATAACTCTAACTCAAACCATGAAATAAACAAAAAGGAAGTTAAGAAAGCAAATGGAATTTTTAAAAAAAGTTACATATGATAGACCTATGGAAAAAATTAAAAGGAATATACCTTCTTCTCTGTGGTACATGGCACCTACACATAGATTGATCATAAAAACCTCACAGTCAAATAAAAAAACAGAAATATTAAGAGCATTCTTTTAAATCATGATGCAATAAAAATTACATATAATAAAGGATCATGGAAAGATAAATAAAAAATTAATTAGAAACTAAATAACAATTTAAAGAATGAGTAAATCAAACAACAAAACCAGAAGTAATCAAGCATTTCATCCTAGATAATGACAATGGTGAGACATCATACCAAAACTTGTGAGATGCAACCACAGTAATTATTAGGGGAAATTTTGCATCGCTTAATGCTTATATGAATAAAATAGAGAAAGAGGAGATAAATGAATTGGCCATGCAAGTAAAGAAAAACTGATGCAAAATATCTTGGAAAAAAATTTTTAATCTCCAATTAAATACCAAATTAGAAATTCTGAAAATCAAAGAAATCAGTAAAATTAAAATAAATAAAATAATAACATTGAAGATTTTGTAATGGAAAAATCAACAAAATAGTCAAACTTTTGAATAATCTAATAAAAAAATAAAGAAGGAAACAAAATTACCAGTATCAAAAAATGAAATAGGTAAACTTAACAGCAATGAGGAAAAAAGCACAGTAATAATTTGGAGTCATTTTGCCTAACTGTATGCCAACAAATCTGACAATATGAATAAAATGGATAAATATTTGCAAATATATAAACTGTACAGATTAGCAGAAGAGAAAATAACTTATTTAAATAACATTATTTCAGAAAAAAGAAATTGAACCAATCATCAATAATCATCCCTTTAAAGAACAATTTAAAAAACCATTAATTCAAATCCTTTATGAACAATTTGAAAAAAATCAATTAAGAAGGAGTGGGGCCAACTTCTTATTATCACCAACATGGTACGAAACCAGGAAGAGTCAAAATAGACAAAATTGTAGGCCAATATCCCTAAAAAAAAATTGATGCAAAATTTTAAAATAAAATATTAGGAAAGTGATTAGAGCAAGTTATCACTAATATAATACACTATGATTAGGTGGTATTTATACCAGGTATTTTGGGATAGTTCAATATCAAGAAAATAATCTGTACAATTGACTGAATCAAAAACAAAATTAATAGAAATCATATCTCAATGGATACTGAAAAATACTTTGACAAAATACAGCACCTATTCCTTCTTGAAAACACAAGAGACGATAGGAATAAATGAAGTTTTCCTTTAAAAGATAAGTAATAAAGCCACCAGCAAGCATTATATGTAATGGGGACAGCTTGCAACACTCTTATTTATTTTTTTACTTTTTATTGATGCTTTACTTTTCCAAATACATGTTATGAAAGTTTTTTTTAACATTCATCCATATGTCAATGCATATTTCTATTATGAAATTTCCTTCCTCTCTCCCTTCCCACCCCCCCTCCCCTCAGTGATGAGTTAGTCAGGTTAATATTGTACTTGCACATTTGTAGTAAGTATGTTTACTGGTTAGTCATTTTGAGAGAAATTAGGATTAAGGGAAAGAAATGCACAAGATATTTTTTTAAGTTAATGTAATGTTCCTCATATTCTGAAGGATTTTGATTTTTTGTTTTGTTTTTTAAATTTTATTTATTTAAGGCAATGAGTTTAAGTGAATTGCCCAAGGTCACATAGCTAGGCAATTATTAAGTGTCTGATTTGAGTTCTGATTTGAATTCAAGTCCTCCTGACTCCAGGGCCCCTGCTCTGTCCACTATGCCACCTAGATGCACCCCCCTTTTTGTTTTGTTGTTTTGTTTTTCTTCCTCTGGATGGGGATAGCATTGTCCATAGTTGTTCTAATAATAGGGTTGTCTCAGCTCTCTGAACTGCTGAGAGCAACTGCGTTCATCAGGGCCGATCTCACAATGTTGGTGTTAATGTATAAATTGTTCTCTTTTGGTAACTCAAAACATTTCCAATAAGATCAGGGGTGAAAAAAGATGCCTGTTATCACCACTATTATTCAATATTGTATTACAAATATTAGCTTTAGCAATGAGAAAAGAAATTGAAGAAATTAGAATAGACAATGAGGAAATAAAATTCTCACTCTTTGCAGAGGGTATGATGGTATACTTAGATCATCCTAGAAAATCAACTAAAACCTATTTGAAAACAATTAATACATTTAGCAAAGTAGTAGGATATAGAATAAATATCATAAATGAAATTCCATTCAAAGTAACTGCTGACAAGGTAAAATACTTGAGAATCTCCCTGCCAAGAAAAATCTAGAAACCATATGAACACAATTATAAAATACTTTTTGAGCAAATAAAATCAGATCTAAACAATTGGGAAAATGTCAATCACTCATGGGTAGGCTGAGCTAGTATAATAATATAAACTTTAAAGCAAGTTAAATTACTCATTCAGTGATATTCCAAACTACCAAAAAAATACTCTAGAGAATAAGAAAAAAATAGTAAAACAAATATGAACAAGTGTTCAATAATATCAAGGCAATTAATAAAAAAAACAAAGGTGGTCTAGGCATATCTAAAACTAATTATAAGTGGCAGTCATTAAAATTGTCTAGTACTGGCTTTAAAATAAAGAAATGGATCGGTTTACAAAAAGGAATAGGTGCTGTATTTTGTCAAAGTATTTTTCAGCATCCATTGAGATATGATTTCTATTAATTTTGTTTTTGATTCAGTCAATTGTTCTGATTATTTTCTTGATATTGACCCATCTCAACATACCTGGTATAAATACCACCTAATCATAGTGATAACAATTGAGAAGGTTGGATTAGTTACAAAAGAAACAGTAGTAAACTCCATAGACCCTAGCTTCTGGGATAAAAACTCACTATGACAAAAAAGCTAGGGAAGTTGGACAATAGTGTGGCAAAAATCAGGCATAAATCCATATCTCATACCCTATAACAAAATAAGGTAGAAAAGGGTACAAGATTTAGACATAGTGTGATACTATTGATCAGTTAAGAGAACAAGAAACACTCTCATCTGTCAGATTTATGCATTGTGGGTGGAGTTGTGAATTAATCCAACCATTCTGAAAAAATTTTGGAATTGTGCTGAAAGGGCAATAAAATTGAGCATAACCTTTGTTCCAGCAATATCATTACTAGGTTTCTCTCCCAAAGAGATCCTAAAAAAGGAGAAAAGATGCACATGTATAAAGATATTTATAGCAGTTTTTTGTTTATTTTTTCAATTGATTTTTTTCTATTACATGTTATGAAAGTTTTTCAACATTTATCCACATGCATATTCGTATTTTTAAGTTACATAATTTCCTTATACCTTCCATTCCCACCTCCCTACCCTCAGTGACAAACTGTCAGGTGAATATTGTACTTACACATTTGTGTTTAACATGTTTACAGATTAGTTATTTTTGGTATGAGGAAATAGGATTAAGGGGAAAGAAAGAAAACAATGAGATAGGAAAGAAATACATGAGAGAAATTTTTTAAAAAGTGATTCAGATTCTGAAGGGGTTTTTGTTTCATTTTGTTTTGATTTGTTTTTCTTCCTTTGGGTCCTGTCTCCTAGGATTCTCCTAGCTCTCTGAACTACTGAGAGGATCTACATCTCTCAAAGTCAATCAAGTCACAATGGTGTTGTTAAAAATGTACAATGTTCTCTTGGTTCTGCTCTCTTCGCTCAGTATCAGTTACTGTAATCCATTTCCTACTTCTCTAGAGTCTATCCATTTATCATTTCTTAAAGAACAATAATATTTCGTAACATTCATATACTATAATTTTTAACCATTCCCTAATTGATGGGCATTCCTTCAATTTTCAATATTTTCCCATAACAGAAAGAGCTGCTTTGAGTATTTTGGAACATTTGGAACTTTTAATGATTTCTTCTGAATATATTCAGACCTAGTATTGGAATTTCTGGGTAAAAGTTTTATTGTTCTTTGGGCATAGTTCCACATTGCTCTCCAGAATGGTTGGATCCGTTCAGAACTCCACCAACAATGCATTAATGTCCCACAACCTCCCCAACATTGATTGTTTTCCCTTTCTGTCATCTTAGCCAATCTGATGGGTGTGAGATGATACCTCATAGTTGATTTAATTTGCATTTCTCTAATCAATAATGATTTGGAGCACTTTTCATATAATTATATATAGCTTTGATTTCTTCATTTGAAAACTATCTGCTCATATCCTTTGACCATTTATCAATGGGTGAATGACTTGTAACCTTATAAATTTGATGAAAATTCTCTATATATTTTAGAAATGAGATTTTTATTGGAATCCCTACCTGTGAAAATTGTTTCCCAACTTTCTGTTTTCCTTCTAATTTTGGCAGCATTGAATTTATTAGTGCAAAAACTTTTTAATTTAATATAGACAAAATCATCCATTTTTACAATTTATATTGTACTCTATTTCTTCTCTGATCATAAATTTCTCCCCTTTACATAGATCTGACAGTTTTTCGTGGTCTGTTAATTGATCTATGACGTTGCACTTTATTTCTAAATCCTCTACCCATTTTGACCTTATTTTGGAATGGGGTGTGTGAGATGTGGATCTATGTTTAGTTTTTGCTATACTATTTTATAAATTTACCAACAATTTTTGTCAAATAGTGAGTTCTTATCCCAGAAGCTAATGTCTTTGGGTTTGTCAAACAGTAGATTACTGTAGTCATTTACTACTGTTCCTTTTGAACCTATTCTAATCCACTGATCCATTACTCTGTTTTGTTTTTTTTTTTAGGATTTTGCAAGGCAAATAGTAAGTTGCTTGCCCAAGGCCCCACAGCCAGGTAATTATTAAGTGTCTGAGGTCAGATTTGAACCCAGGTACTTCTAACTCCAGGGTCAGTGCTCTATCCACTGCCACCTAGCTGCTCCCTCATTACACTATTTCTTAATCAGTACTAGGAAGTTTTGATAACTGCTACTTTATAATATAGTATTAGATCTGGTAGAGCTAGGCCACTTTACATTTTTTTTCATCAATTCCCTTGATATTCTTGACCGTTTATTGCTCCAGAAAAATTTTGTTACTTTTTTCCTAGTTCAGCAAAATAATTATTTGATAGTTTGAATGGTAGGGTATTGAATAAGTAATTTAATTTGGCCTGAATTGTCATTTTCATAATATTAGCTCAAGCCAACTACGAGCAAATAACATTTTTCCTATTGTTTAGATCTGACTTTATTTGTATGAGAAGTGCTTTGTAATTGTGTTCATACAGTTTGGGGGTTTGCCTTGGGAGGTAGATTCCCAAGTATTTAATTTCTCTTTCTATCTCTTGCTCTTGGACTTTGTTGTTAATATATAAAAATGCTGATGATTTATGTGGGTTTATTTTAGAACCTGCTACTTTACTGAAGTTGCTAATTGTTTCCAATAGTTTTTTAGATGATTTTTCTCGATTTCTCTAAGTATACTATCATATCATCTGCAAAGAGTGAAAGCTTTACTTCCTCATTCCCAATTCTAATTCCTTCAATTTCTTTTTCTTCTCACATTACTAAAGCTAACATTTCTAATAATATATTGAATAGTAATGGTGATACTGGGCATCCTTGTTTCACTCCTGATCTTATTAGCAATGTTCCTAGTTTATTGCCATTATATATATATAATCTATGCTGATGATTTTAGATAACTACCGCTTATTATCTTAAGGAAAACTCCATTTATTCCTACACTTTCTAGTTTTAAATAGGATTGGATGTTGCATTTTATTAAAGGCTTTTTTTCAGCATTATTAAGATAATCATGATTTCTATTGTTAATGATATATTCAAATATGTTGAGTGTTTTCCTAATATTGAACTATTTCTGGCTACCTGTTATAAGCCTACCTATCATGGTATTAGCCTAGTAATAACTGTAATTTCCTTGCTAAAATTTTATCTAAGATTTTTAACAGCTGTTTGTGTGGTGGCAGAGAATTGGAAATTAAGGAGATATCCATCAATTGGGAAATGACTGATCAAATTATGGTATATGAATGCTATGGAGTACTATTTTTCTAAATAAAGGAATCATTAAGCAGCTGGGCTTTAGAAAAGCCTAGAAAGACTTGCATGAACTGATGCACAGTGAAAAGAGCAGAACCAGGAAAATATTAACACATTAACAGCAAAAATGTGAGATGATCAACTATGATGGACACATCTCCTCTCAGCAGTTTAGTGATCAAGGACAATACTGAGATACTGGTTATGGAAAATACCATCCATATCCATAGGGAAAAACTATGAAACATGACTACAGTAATGTTTATTTTTTTAAAAATTATTTTATATTGTTTCTTTTTCTCTCCCAGTCAATCCCCCATAATTCTAATTTTTCTTTCATAACATGATTAGCATGGAAATATTTTAACAACTACTGTATGTGTACAAACCATGTCAAATTGTTCACTGCCACTGGGGAGGTGGTGGGAAGGGAGGGTGGTAGAAAAATGTGGAATTCAAGTTTGCAAAGAGATGAATGTTGAAAACTATCTGTGTATGTAATTGAAAAAATAAAGTAAAAGCTTTGTTGAAAACAAAACAAAAGAAGTAATCACACTGGGTCACCTTAATAGCCTAATATCACAAATTCAGTCCCTGAGCAAATGAATAGAGCAGGAAGTGTGGAACAGCTTGGGAACTCTAAGATAGAAAAAAGGGAACATCTAGAAAGGAGAGTGGAATCAGCCTAGTAGCTTGGTTTCTCTTAAAGGAAATAGGACAGAGTCAAGCACAGATCCTAGTGAGAAACAAAGTTCTCATTTTGCAATTGAGAAAACTCAGATTAAGAGAGGTCAGGGGAATTTGCCTAACACTACTACCTAGTTAATAATATATATTTATAGTTAGAACTTGAAACTTGACCATTTTACAAGGGAGTTGTGATTTGGATGCATTTGGAAGAGCTTTGTAAACTATAAAGCATTATATAAGTGTAAGATGCTACTGATACTGAAAGTGATAAGTATGATAATAAAATTAATGGGAACAATAAAGTCTGCTAAGTATTTTATATATGATACTATGATTCTCAAAAATTGAGGATCAAAGGAATTGAGTAACTGACTGGTCTTCCAGCTGGTACTAAACTGGTAAGAAAATATAAAGCAAAGAACTGGTGGAAAGTTTCTACACATTTTGTTCTTTTTCATATCTTGATTACAAATCATATTTTAAAACCAATAACAAAAAAGGAATTTCAAAAGAATGAGAATAAAGAATGTTATCAGGGAAATGTGATATGAAAAAAGATGGATTACTACATAACAAGAGTGTGGAAATAACTAGGAACCAGTTGGTATGTGTCACTGTTATCCTTGTGATATCTGAAGGAAGAGGAACAGCTCCTATAAGATCTTAGGGAGAACTCCTTCCATTTTGAATTTATATGAGAACATGATAAGTGTAACTAGATGGGAAGGCACATATGAATTAGGATCTGCATTAATGTATGGGAACAACAAAATTGATAATGTTATAGATCATTTGAATATTTAACAGCTCACTCATTTTTCTCTGTATTTTATGCCATTAAAGTCATGTGTCAAAATATATGACAGCTTATTTAGTTAAATATTGTCAAATTTGACATGGAAGGTGCAGAACCCTTTATTATATGGCATGGATGTCAACTGGAAGCTTATAATTATCTTAGTACCAGTCAGTTTTCAATATTTAGTGGGAATACCTGTAGGTAAGACAATCAAATAGGCCAAGAAACAATATTTTTATTGCCTTTGGGCTGATGATGATCCCTTTTCTACCAAATCATTTCACATCTCTCAGAGGAGAGGGAGCCAACTTGCCATTTATGAATGATTTCTCTTTTTCATATCATTTCATTTCTATTGAAACTGTCAGTGTGGATGTGGCTCAGATCACCCACAGGAATAAGTCTCCTCACTGATTATTTGATAGGGTCTGTAAACTGAGAGTACTAACAATTTAATATTTTCTGGCATTCTTAAAGCAGAAATTTTGATTATATTCTATCATTCTTCTATCAATATAGAAAGAGTTGGGATTCACACAGATGAAAGGGTATTTTGGAAGTTTCTTTTTTATTTTGTTGTTGTTCTCATTGCTATGGAAAGATAATTTCATTATACTGGGGCCAATAATATGGTGATGAACCTATATGAATTTAACCAAGATAATCTTCAGAAAGTAAATATCACTGAACATGTAGTCATAGTTTATGCAGGTTGTTTAGGGCCTATACCTCATGGACTTAGAGAACCTAAGTCTACATCAGTGCTGGGTCCACTATGCTTTTAGTCATTCCCAAAGAAATAGCTACTGTATCATCAATAAATTAGATCAAAGTAGCATATAAGTAGCATATTAGATGGAAGAACAAAGATAATACAGCATAAAATTACAGCAGTTACACTCCAACTTTTAAAGCAAATTTGCAACTTCAAAATATAGAAAATGGACAAAATAATACTTGTATTGTATTTTAATATCAACAAAATACTCTCTTCAGGATAACACTATGAAGTTAGCACTATAAACACAGTCATCCCCTTTTTTGAAGATGAGATTAATGAATCTTAGAGAAGCTAAATGACTTGTCCATGGTCACAGAGGTTAGTATTTGAACTTAGGTCCCTTACATTCAATGTTTTTTTTTCCCCTTGTCACACTTAAAAAAAAATAAAAATATTGACTCTATCACTATTTCCTAGAGAAGTTTAACTGAAGAAAAGGAGCCACCAAAATTGTGAGACTAAAAGAGTCCAGAAAATGCTTCTGCCAGTAAACACATAATCTTCTTGCCAGTTGGAAAGATGCGGCTGCCAAGAGTACAAAAACTCATTTTCAAAAACACCATGTAGGAGGATGATGGAAGGCTATGAACAGTATAGCTTCACAAAAAAAAGAAAATAACAAAAAGGATAACAAACTTATAGAAAGTTTGACTCAATATCCAACAAAACTATATGAAGAATAATGTAATCTGGAAGAAAAAGCACTAGATTTAAAGTTCAGATCTTGACTCTATCACTTTTGATTTGTTTGACCTTAGGCAAGACACTTAACTTCTTTGGTCCTCAGTTTCTTAATACATAAAATGACAAAGTTGGACAATATGGCCCCTTATGACCCTTCTAGTTTTAGATCCATGTTCTTAAAATCTCTGGTACATATGTAGCTGAAATGAGGACAACAAATAGACAAAAAATGAAACAGGCCTACCAAAGTTTTGAGAATAAACTATTCACTTTGTCAAATCAGAGAACAACTGTGATGTCTGGACACTAACTTCTATATATTAATGGGCCAAAGGAAGTAGTAATAATACATAAGAAATTCAAAGTAGGAAGCTCAATTACATCTAACTCTAAACATATAAAAAAACCCATACCAGAAGCAAATATACTCGGGGTCATTTGAGTTTTTTTTTTTTAATTTTTTTAACATAGATTAAAAGGGAAGTTTCCAAAATTAATTAAAAATAGCATGGGTTATTATTTTTACTCCTTAAATATAAACAATTGTCAACTAATTAGTCTTCTTTATAAGAAAATCCTTTTTCATTAATTATAATAAAATCTTTATGATTATCACTAATTACATATTAAAGATATCAATAAAAGCACAATGAAGTTACAGGAATAGGCATATTTTGAAGATATTAATTAATATACATCTTTAGCATCAAACAGATGATTAAAATATATCATCTTTTAATATTTGATTCATTTAAAAATAAAAATTCATAATTGCCTTTAGACCAGATTTTGACAAAAATCAAAAATCAAACAATGCTACAAGGTAAGAATAACTAGAGAAGTAAATGCTTAATAATCTACTGAATAAAGAAATATGCTAAGCAAATTTATCAGTGCTATATAATTGAAGATAATTTTCATAAAAGTTCTCTTAAATGCGAGGCTATATAAATTGTATGTAGAGGTTTAGGAATTATCAGGTAGAGGTTTCATTAGACAACCTCTCAGATCTAGTCTTACTAAAAAGATAAGGAAAGACAAAATGAAAAGAGAGTCATTTGGAATCAGAGATTTGAATTCTAGATATGCTAATTAGGTGTTACTAAATCTAATTCAGTTCATTATCTATAAAATGAGGGATTTCCAAGAGAAACATTCTAGGCTTGGGCTTTTAGATCTATTTATCTTATGCTTCCTGATTTATGTCCTTATGATCTTTATGATATTCTCTTTAATATGATATTATTTATGATATTCACTTTATGATATTCTATTTAACTCAAAATTCTAAATAAAGGATTCTTTGATGATGGAATGAGATCTTTGAATATTCTTACTCTTTATCAACTTCTAATAGTTGCAGCAAAGACTAAAACATTGTAAAAAAATAACATCGAAGTGAAAGATCATTCATGCCTAAAAAAATAGCAAGAGAAAAATATATATTGTGAACACTGAAGACATAATTATAATCATCTGTTTTAGTCCAACAAAAAGGATAATGAGAATAAATGCCTAGGATGGATGACAATCTGGATCAAGAATTGAACTTGAGAAAAGATTAGTCTGGATTTTTCATTTGGAAAGCTCTATGTAGTGTCTTTAGTTATGACAAGTTGCTTGTTGCTATAAAAGTCTATTTTGATAAGCAAATATATTTTGCTAGTGAAGTTAGTAATTTCCATAATTTCAGAAGAATCAAAATGATGATGATGATGATGGATGATAGAAAAATTTTTTAAAAGGAGAGATCAGCATAAGTTCAATCATGTTGCTAAGAATTTCTTTTTGTTAGTGGAATAAAACATGGTTACTGTTGTTTATACATGGAAAAGTTTGTTGGGACAATCAAATAATAGAGTAAGAAATAGATGGAAAATCCTACTGGTATAGAGACATTTCTGGATAATAAAAGAATAACAATACTTCCAATGGATATATTCACTCTAGAAAACTTTAAAGATAAAAAATTTATGGGACAAGAAGGTTTGAAACAGGTTGTAATATGAATTTGAGTAAATACTCAGCCTTCCACTTTGTTTACATAAACAGAGGCATAGCTCTATTCTTGTTCTTTTCTCATAATAGTATCTATGCAGAGTATCATCTCCTTTTGATAAACTTTATTAATAATAAAATTTTCTTTTATCTTTAGTAGAGATAGGACTAAACACTCTTCTTTTGTCTCCTTTTTAATATTTTCAATAAGGAAAGAGATAAAGGGAAAATCCAATACCTGTATATCTTAGGTGTGCTGAAATCACTGTCTCAATCTTCCATGTAATGATAAATAGAATATTAAAGTCTACAAATCATAGTCAAATTCAGGAAATATTAGAAGTATTAGAATGTAAATAAAAAACATATACATTAATCAAAGTATTTTGCATTGTATGAAGTAGGAAGAATACAAAATATATGTACATTTGCAACTTCTTCAAGAAGAAAAGAAAATACACCTGGAATAATTGCAATATATAATGAAGGGAATAATTATATTAAACTTATTATATACATCATTATGGACTTTCTTAGAATGGTATCTTTCTTTGATTATTTATTACTATTAAGCTAAATTGAGAAGTGTTTGAAGTGAATCTTGAGGGAATATAGATATGTGTGTGTATTAACAAATAAATGAACACATACATCTATGCATATATACATAAATATATGTGTGTGTTTGTGTTAGTAAATAAGTTAGGCATAAATAGGAATTGTATCAATCTTTTTGCTCAAGTCATGTCTGATTCTTCATGATTCCATTTAAATTTTTTTCTTGGCAAAGATACTGGAGTGATTTGTCCTTTCTTTTACAGATGAGGAAACTGAGACAGTTTAGTAAATTGCAGAGGGTATCACTGCATTAATTTGCTAACCAACTAAATAGATAATAACTATTTAAGGCCAGTTTTAAACTCAGGACAATGATTATTACTGATTTTAGACCTGGCACCTATCCACTGTACGAACTAAGTGACCACAAATATGTATAGTATATTTGTGTGTGCATGTATAAATAAGCTAATATATTTACATAAAATATACAATGATTATATAATTAAAACTATCACATATAAGCACATATATTTGAGTAAAGATAAATATGTAGATTAATATGCTATGAAGATCAAGAAAGAGATTCAAAACTAGAAAACAATTAATACTTCTCGAAAGTGACCAAAAGTAGAGTAGCATTCCCTTTGAGTGGGAGGGTGAGAAAGGATAGGATGTAAAGCACAGTTAAATGCTTCTAACTTGTCTCTACAAGATAGAACAATATATTGTGGAAAGTTGAAAAAAAGAAATCCTTATCAATATGTAGAAAACATCAATTAATTTTATTTTTTAGTTGTCAAGGACATTATAAGGTAAGTTATATTTTATACTTTATAAAGTATATATAATATATATGATATACTCCTAACAATATTTTAAAATGTATATAGCTCTAGTCCTGCTTTCCATTTCTCTAAGACATCACCTTGACTCAATATATCCAACACAAAATTTATCTTTCCTCAAAAAACTTTTCTCCTGCTGAACATATCTATTTCTGACAAAAGCACCAATTTATTTTCAGTCTTTCAGGTTTCTAATCTCAGCATTATCCTTAATTTTTTCTTTCTCATTTATCTGACATTTTCGATCAGTTGGCAAATCTTGCAGTCTACCTTTACGAATTGTGATCCTTCTCTCTACTCACCCAACTACCATCAGACTCTCAACACTTTTTTCCATAACCTCAAACCCAAAGAGTCCACTCTCCTTCAGAACAATCTTTCCAGCCTTATTGGATATGAGTGTCCCTCATATATTGCAATTCAGATAAACTTGTTCCTATAGTTCACATATGTTATTCCATCTTTCATCTCTGTCTTTGTATTGGGCATTGTTCATGATTGGAATGCATTTCCTCAACCTTACCCTTCAGAATTTTTCTCTTTCTTAGAATATATCTCAAGCAAATTTTCTCCATGAATTCTTTCCTAATTCACTCCCAATATTAATGCTCTCCATCTCAAACTATGCTGGATGGATGCTAGGACTAGAAACACACACACACACACACACACACACACACACACAAACACACACATACACATGCACATGCACAAACATATGGCCTATCCAAAACTTTCTCCATTTTACCATAGGACTACTGGACATTTTACCTATATTTCTAGACACATAAAATTCAGTATTAAAAAATAAATCATTATGAATTAATAAGTATTATAACTTCCAAAATAATCTCTCCTTCAACCTTCTCCATTTCTATGGACAACACTACCATCCTTCCATTCACTTAGGTTCAAAATGGAAAAGTCATTCTTAACTATTTTCTTCAATCCCCAGAAATATCACTTACTAACACTTGTTGATTTTATTTCCACTTCTGATACAGAAATTTTTCCTCCTTTTTTATTCTTACAAACTTCTAGCATACCTTAGACCACCATTGTTTTCTGCCTGTTTCAGCAATGTCTAGTTAATCTTCTTATCTATTAATTTGGTGGTATAGTTGCATGGTAGTGTAGTTAGCTGGTACAGTGGATAGAGGTCCAGACCTGGAGTCAAAAAAATCTTAATTCAAATTCAGCCTTAGAAAGTTATGTGTTTGTGACCCCAAGCAAGTCACTTAACCCTGTTTGCCTCAATTTCCTTATCTGGAAAATGAGCTGAAGAAATAAAAAAGCAAACCATTCTAGTATCTTTGCCAAGAAAATTCTTAGATGGAATCGTTAAGAATCAGACATGAATTAAACAACAACAATAAAATCATATATATGCATAACTTCTCTACTAATATAAGTGTCTATATGGACATTTATGTATGTGTTCATTTATTTGTTAACAAATACATACACACATGCATATATTCCCTCAAGATTCACTTCAAAACATGTCTCAATTTGGTTTATTAGCAATTAATAATTACTCATAAAGAATTGGGCACAAAAGGGGCAGCTAGGTGGCATAGTGGATAAAGCACCAGCCTTGGAGTCAGGAGTGCCTGGGTTCAAATCCGGTCTCAGACACTTAATAATTACCTAGCTGTGCGGCCTTGGGCAAGCCACTTAACCCCATTTGCCTTCCAAAAAAAACTAAAAAAAAAGAATTGGGCACAATCTAATGACACAACAAGAAGTTCTATTCATTCTCCACTAAGTTAACAAATTAACATTCCTATCACACATCTCTGACCACAATCAAATTCTCCATGGTCCTTCATTGTTTCTAGCATCAAAACAATGTCTTTAGCCTGGCATTTAAGCCTTGTACAGCCTGGCATCTACTACCTTTTAAATAATTTTACAATACTAGTTTTTTAATATATTTTTCCATTGAGGTCAAACTGGTTTAGTGTTTTCCCTGTAAACAGCACTTAATCTCCTGATGATACCTTTGCTTAAGTGGTCCTCTCTATCTGAAATATTCTATCTCTTTCTCTCTGACCCAGCAGAGTCTCTAGTTTCCATCAAAGTATGGGTTCAAGTGTGTGTTCCCTCCTTCATCAGGTCTTCTTGGAAAACAATTTCCAAGGACTCCCTCAGTTTTTTCATTGGCAAAACAGGGTGCTTGTAATGGCACCTACTTCATACAGTTGTTTTGAGGATTAAATGAAATAAAATATATAAAGTGCTTTGTAAATCCTAAGATCCTATATAAATACTAGATTAGTGCAATGTGTAAATGAAAGATGTTTTAATATTATAAGGAGTTAATAATAAAAAAGAAAATAAGAGAATGGTTTCATAAAAAATATTCAGTGAGTGAATGAGGCAATAAGTAATATATCATAAAGAAAGCAGAGAATTTTGATAAAAAAGAGATGCAGAGAAAGATAACAGACTGAATAAAGATTGAAAATATATAGTCGATTTAGTGATTAAGAGACCACTGATGATTTATGAGAGTGAAATTTCAATAGAATAGAGGAGGAAACAAGATTACAAGGGATTAATGAAAGGGTGATGATGAGAAAAAGGAGAGAATATTTATAAGATATTATTTTGCAGAGTAAAACATTACTAGAGAAGACAGTAAGTTCCAGTAGGGTATTTTTGTTCTTGTCTTTTCTGACAGCATCATCAGATATAAAAATCAAAAGAATGTGAAAAGTATAGTACACTTGAATTGAAATTCAAGCCACCAGACAAAATCGCTCAGGTAGAAAGTCTTCCTGAGGAAAAAAGATAATAAGAAAAAGTCTATAGAAAAAGATCATGAAATCATAGAAATTAGAATTGGAAGAAAAAGAAGAATTAGAATTAGAAGAACAGAAGACTGTACTTTGTGCAAATCTCATTTTACAAATGAAGAAACTGAGGTCTAGGGAGCGACTATCTAGAACTGAAAGTTTTAGATACTTACTGAAGGAGGATATTATTGTGTTTTGCCTATGTAGGAAAGACTTTCTATCTTATCATCTTTTGCAGGATGGACTATACCCAGGCAGGATATGAAAAATATTTGATTCTAAGGAGGGAAAAATCTAATAGATATCTACAAGATCACAAAACAGTAGTTTCATAAACCCTGAAAGTGTCCAAGTGCATAATTAATTTATAGCTGTTCTCCAAAATTTCTACTCAGGGACCAACAGGACAAGTAACCAAGATTCTATCATTCTATAAAATTTGCAGTAGAATAAATCAGTACTCTTGAGGAAGAAAATTCTTCCAAAAGTTTCTTCTGGAGGATTGAATTACAACCTCTGTGAATTCACATTATTTGTATTTCTAATCTTGTGGTTGGAGGAACAAGATAAAAGCTAGTGCAGTATTCTGAGGTCTTCCATAATAACATTTCTAAAGGGGAATAAGAATAAATACACTTGAAAAATTCCTTGAAAATACTTAAATAGGAATAGATTTGTGAGTGGAGTATTATGAGACAATGGAGCAGGAGTCCAGATATCTGAGTTAAAAACTATCACTTTGCTATCTCTCTGACCTTGGTAAAGTCCCTCAACCTTTCTGATCCTTAGCTGCCTCATCTGTGAAATGAAGGTGCTGACCTGGTCTCTTAAATTCCTTCTAACTTTAAACCAATAATGCTTATGATTGTTCTGATGCCCTTGCTGGAATTTTCAAGGGAACAGTATCCTTAGACCGGTGTCACTGCCCAAGAGGAAGTACAATAAATACTTTCAGGACTGTGCAGACTGCCTAATCACTTTCAAGTGCAGTTCAAAGGATTGATTTTAATCAACCAGGACTTAGGGAATGAGTCCTATCTTGAGTTCCACACTTCTGGAGCTTTCAAATGGCAGCTGATATTAATAGACACAGTTACTCTGACAGCTAACTGATTGATGATTTAGGAAACTAAACTTTCATGGAAGACCTTGAGGCTCAATCTCTAGCCACATTCTGTCTCACCTGCATTATCAAATTCCAGCTAGATTAAATGATTTAGTGTGTAAATTTTTTTTTCTTTTTTTCTCCAATAGTGGCCAAAATGCCTATTGTGATTTAACATTTAGGTTTGCACATGTGCCCAGATGCTATCCTTGGTAGGAAAATCTGTTAAACAAAACAAATTGCTAAATAAATAGTCACTATTCAAGTAATGATAATAGGACAAACGTACTTAAAGAGGAGACTTTACTTGAATTATATTGATATAAAAGTCTATCATTCTTATATAGTCCATACTATTCAGATAATGTGATTCAAGATGGCAAATGCTATTGTGTAAAGAGAACGGTATTGAGAGTGCTAACTCTGACACTTAGTTGCATTAACACAACTTATCAACTCTTTGAGCCTCAATTTTCTTATCTGTGAAATGGGAATTAGTCACACTTCAAAAATTCACAGAATTATTTTAAGGATCAAATAAAGTATGATAAAATTAGTTTGGACATTCAGTTACTCATCTTCTCGAATTCAAATCTGACCTCAGATATACTAGTTTTATGATCCTAAGCAAAGCAGTTAACCCTGTTTGTCTCAATTTCCTCATTAGCAAAATGATCTAGAATAAGAAAATTGCAAATGATTTCAGTATTTTTACCAAGAAAATGCCAAATGAGGACATAAAATGTCAGAAATGACTGAAATGATCAAATAACAACAAACTTTGATTCACCATTATTACTTGAAATTTGTAAGCATAAACTTATTTTAATATTATTTTTCATATAAGAAACTCATTTCATTTTACTTTTTGGTGATTCATAGGATTTAAAAACATACCATTTTAAAAACTTACATTAAAATGTATATTACTAATAATTCATATTTAATTTTATCCCTATGATATGTATTCAAGGGCATCTTTTTTAAAAAAAGGAAACTGATACAATAATAAAAATATGCAGATTTTGCACTAATATAAACCTTTCTCTCACACCTGGTCACTGTCTTATTCTTTCTCCATATTCCAGAGGTTAGGTATACAAGATAATATCTAGTAACTATTTTTTTTCTGTGGGAGATTTTTAAAATTTTTATTGCAAGTTTATAAAGAACTCTATTTTTTTTCCTAATTGCACCTTAAGACAGTTTTTAGGATTCATTTTTATAAGATTTTGAGTTCCAAATTTTTCTCCTTTCTTTGCCTCCTCTTCTGGAAATGATAGGCAATTAGATATAGATTATACATATGCTATCATGTAAAACATATTTCCATATTAGTATAATTGTAAAAGAAGAAATAGAACAAAAGGGAAAAAACAAAAAAGAATAAAGTGAAAAAATTGCTTTCATCTACTTTTAGAGTCCATCAATTCTTTATCTAAATGTAGATAGCATCTTCATTTGTGAGTCATTTGTAGTTGCCTGGATCATTGAGTTGCTAGGAAGAAATGAGTTATTTATAGTGGATCATCATTCAATGTTGCTGAAATATGTACAATGATTTCCTGGCTCTTCTCATTTCATTTTGAATCAGTTTGTACAAGTCTTTAAATATTTTTCTGAAATCTGCCTCCATCACTTTTTATTGCATAATATTATTCCATTACACATTCATATGCCATAGCTTGTTCAGCCATTCCCCAATTAAAGGGCATTCCCTTAATTTCCTAAACTTTGCCACCAGGAAAAGGGCTGCTGCTATAGATAATTTTGCACCTGTGGGTCTTTTACCCCCTTTTTTAATGATCTCTTTAGGATAAAGACCTAATAGTAGTTTTGCTGGATCAAAGGGCATGATCAATTTTATTGCCTTTTGGGCACAGTTCCAAATTGTTCTACAGACCAGTTGGATCAGTTCACAACTCCCACCAATAAAGCATTAGTGTCCCAGTTTTCCCACATCCTCTACACCATTTATCCTTTTCCTTTTAGCCAATATGCTAGCTGTGAGGCAATACATCAGAGCATTTTTTTTGTTTTTTTTGCAAGGCAGATGGGGTTAAGTGGCATGCCCAAGGCCACACAGCTAGGTAATTATTAAGTGTCTGAGATCGGATTTGAACCCAGGTACTCCTGACTCCAAGGCCGGTGCTTTATCCACTGCGCCACCTAGCCTCCCACATCAGAGCATTTTTAATCAAAAATGACTTATTGCACTTCTTCATGTACCTTTAGATACCTTTTATTTCTACATATTTTTTGATCATTTATCAATTTGGGAATGGCTTGGTTTTTTTTTTTATTAATAGGATTCAGTTCCCTAAATAGTTGGGAAAAGAGGCCTTTATCAGAGACATATGCTATAAAGGATTGTTTCTCAGATTTCTGCTTACTGGAGGTTTTTTGACAAATCTTTTGACCATTGACAACTTAAAGATTTGTGGGTTTCAAAGTGTAGATGACAAGATCTTTAGGAAAATGGGCAGACTGTTACAACATATATAGTCCACATGTATCCTTTAGTGTTCTTAAATTGTCAAATAATACAAGATCCCATTTGATCAATATGTAATTAACTAAGCTACTAAGATTTCCTTTTCTAACTTCATTATACCTGAGAGTTCTTAAGGTATTTGTATGAAGAAATATATTGCCTTCCTTGAGACATTTGAGGTGATATGCTTTGCCCTGAAGGAGGATTTCTATTAAAACCTCAAACTGTTCTAATCATATAAATCTTCATATCTAAATGTTCTTACTAGCTGGTACTAGAGGTATTTTCAGAACAAATTTATCGAGTTCATTTTGACTCTTGCTGTGTGTAAATTCACAAGGCAAACACTGAAAAGATGAATACTCATATAGTTGGTCTAAAAAATGTGAATTTCATGGTAGGAAAAAATAAATCAGTGAAAAACTACTTAAGATTCACTGCTAATAGAACACTGCTGACCTCCAAATTATTTAAGCACCATGGTATAAGAGTTTGATCCTTTACCTACTTTAAAATGAGTCTTTCTCTTGGAAGAAATAAGTTAAAACCTTATAAGTAGAAATATAAACATATTCTGAAATTCTTTTTGCTGTCATACTAGTTTTGATTTGGAATCATAGTTGTAATTAATCACAAAAGCAACCATAGCACCTTAAAAGAAAGTAAAGTCAAAAAATTAAATGAAAGAATTCAACACTTTTTCTTTATAACTAGGGGAAAATATTCCAATCCACAGATGTGCTTTTGTATAGAAATGACGAAAGTTCAAGTGTATCTCCCCAGTCAAATTTGAAACCTACCACTTCAAAGTGCCTCCCAAAATGAAAAACATTGACATATATGATTTTTTGAAATAAAGTCTATTACAGACCCTCTGTTTGGTTAACAAATAAAAGGCTAGTCTTCTTCAACTTTGCTTTGCAAGAGAAAAACTGAGACAAAGAATGAACTTAAACTTGATTAGGTAATTGTACAGCAAGGGATACACCATAAGTACATCAATCTACATGAAGTAATTATTATATTACTTTGTTACTGTAGATCTCTTCATTCCATGGGTTTGAAGAAATGGGATAAACTCTTTCATAGGCTATGTCTGCTTTGGAGCATTCTAAATTCAGTTTTAAAAGATCCTGGAAGAAAATGTAATTAACCTGAATCCATTTTATTATGGCATTTTATAGAACATGAATTATGTATACACTAGTAAAAATTATTTCTGATATATAATTGTAATCAAAAATTCCTTTCCCTCTTGGTAAAAGTCTATGTTTTACTGATAGTCAATATCATTTTAATGATGATATATAAGAAGTTCACATGTATTAATTATTACAATGAATAAATTTTAAGGTGATTGATAGATAAATAAAAGAGAGCAAGTCTCCTTCATAGGGGTTAACCTTCAAATAAAAGTATAGTCATATCTAGGAGAAAATAATGTATTGGTAAGCAAAGCTTTCTTTGGTCAAAGCATGCTTGTTTTATGTATATTAGAGCAGAGATATTTTTTCCTTTTTTTTTTCTTTCTTTTATGAATTGATGACTTGACAGCATTCTGAGGTGGATATATGTGGGCAGAAATCTTTAAGTTTTTGAGTTGTTCAGCACTGTAAACATTATGAAAAGTCACTAATCACCAAATTTACAGAAACTGAAGAATTAACCTTGACTAAGGTTTCTAAAAATATCTAAATCAACACCCATAGGCTCTACTTAGGATTTCTTTTGTCAAATATAGCTTATTTTTATTTCTACCACAGCCCATTCCACTGTAAGGAAAGGGTCCAGGAGAAAAGAATTCTAAAATTCAAAGAAATGTATACATTTAACTACGGTTCATAGTGAAAGGGGTTGTAGCATAATGGGCTAAGGAGTCAAGAAGGTCTAGATTTGAGTCCTTTCTCTTTCATAAGATGATGTTCAACCTTGGACAAACCATCTTTCAACGACCTAAACAATCTTCTAAAAATAAAATTACAAGGGTAGCTGGGTGGCGACTCCAGCCCTGGAGTCAGGAGTACCTGAGTTCATATTGGGCTTCAGACACTTAATTACCTAGCTATGTGACCTTGGGCAAGTCATTTAGCCCCATTGCTTTGAAAAGGAAAAAAAAGAAAAGAAAAAAAAGAAAAAAATTTAAATTATAAATTACAGAGCAGGAGTTTTTCCTTACTGAGATCATCTTGTATCCATGATGTCACGGGTCTCATCCTAACAAGGGTATATTAGGAGTATTTACATTAAATAAATTATTCTTAATTTCCAGCATTATGATTGAGAGAGAAGAGAACTACTTTGATGAGATGTGATGCTAAAATGGTCAAAAATATAGAATGTGGCATATTTTTTCAATTAATCAAAAATGTGCATATATGCAGAAGCACACACACATACACACACACACACACAAATACAGTAGCATAAGTTCATTCTGAAGTGAAACAGTAGCATCTGTAAAGATTTGTTAAGTTCTTAAATTGGAGGTAGTATACAAGTTGAACTTAGAACAGTAAACAGTCTAAGAAACAAAAGTGAGCAGGTGACGTATTCCATGCCTTGAGATTAGTTATATCAAGGCATAGAAATTGCAGTGGAAGTTATATGTAAGGAAGAGAAGAGTGCTAAGTTTGGTTACACAGTAGTATGAGAATGGGAGTAATATATAATAAGATTAAAAAGATAAAATGGAATAAAATTGTGAAGGGTTTTAAATACTAAATATAGAAGTTTGAATTTGATCCTGTAAGTAATAGCTAATCATTAGAGTTTATTGAGATATTGTTAGTCACAGAGATATACTAATTTATTAATATATATATATACTAATTTCTGATGCTTGTACTTTATTTACCTAAAGACAAGGCAGATACACATAATTAAGAAGGATATTTTCAATAGTTCTAGTACAATTGCCTCAAATAGCCTATAAATGTGATCCTTTATAGTACAGAAGGAAAAATGCAAAGAAAAGGAATGCTTTTCATTTCTGCAATTCAATTTCTCTTAATATTCAATGCTTAAATCCCTCTATATGTTAATATGCATTTATCACATTTCACATTGAAACTTTGCATCTATTTTACAGTAATTAATCCAATTAAGAACTTTTTCATACAACCTTCAATATTTCTAAGCAATGCCACATTTCACTTTCATATAATAGTAACAAGTGATTATGCCTTTATTTCTATTACTTTTTCTTGCATTTCAAGCTATTTAAAATTCATATTGAAGATGGAGTGTTTGGAAAAGTGACAATGACTTATACTTTCTCAATGCCTCCACATTTGTTCATTAGTCATTTTGAATATGATGCCAGCTTCTTCCATCAACAAACTGTACCGCTTGGGCCACCAGATTCAGAGTAGCATAAAATGTATGAGAGCCTCCACTCAGTTATAATGTTCTTCCATTTGCTCAGGAGCAAAATACCCATAACTCAGAGTGGGGAGAAGTGTCAGCCAGTTATGAATGCCTCCTGTGTAAATGAAGGAAACATAATCACCTTCCTTGTACTAGACAGGCATTATGTTTATCCCACAAAGATTCATTTCAGTTAATTTAAGTTGAATCATTAAGCATTACAATTTTGGCAGCTGCCAGGAAGGATGACAAAAAAGCAGCCATCACAATTATTCAAGGACATGCTCTGAAGTATTCAGAGTAGTCAGTACAATATACCAACTACATAGCATTATTTTGTGTTGGGTTTCAATAACAATAAGTTCTTCCTGAATCCAGAATTAGAGGACTAACTGCTAGCTTTTGTCTCACCAAAATGTTAATGCCAATTGTATGTCACATAGAACTAAGCCATTAAAAAAGCAATGCTTCACAGTGAATAAGTTTGAGACTTAAGAAAGCATAAATAATCATAAATGAAATATTCTAGAGCATTAGAAAATGAGTCTTTCACAGTCACCAAATAGAGAAAACTTTAAATTTTCTAGACCAACAATATTTTTCAGGTCTTTTTTTCTAACTTGGCTCTGAGGTGATTTTGGGGGGGGGGGGACTGATCAAATAGATAACTCTCTAGGCTAAATGTTTTAAGCAATATAACTGGAATGAACTTTTACAGGAGAACTGAATTATACAAGTCAGAAAACCTACCTATTCCATTAATTAGTTTTGTGACTCTAGACAAACCAAAAAGCCTCTCCCAGTCTCAGTTTTCTTTATCAGTAAGCCCTAGGTACTTGACCCCATGACTCTCAGAGGCTTTTGGAAATAGTGAAAAGAGTATTGTTGGGCTTTGATTCAGTTCAGTCAGACCTGGGCTTCAATCTAGACACTGACATGTTATAAGATTTTGGGAAAATCATTTAACTTACCTGAGTCTCTGTTTCTTCTTCTAGAAAATGAGATTTTAATATTAGAGAAGGAAACTATGAAATTATCTAGCCTAATCCTCTCATATTACAAGGAGTAAACTTGAAGCAAGGGAACTCTAGGCAGAGAGAAAAATATATTGTTATCTAGACAAATAATATAATCCTTTTCTATATTCTTAGAATCATTTTCTGTATTGGCCTTGTACTGACAAGGCCCCTATTAGTAGGGAATATATCTAACAATGACCCTGCCTCAATTAACAAGACCCATGCCAAACAGACACTGTGTTAAAACTGGTAATCTTTAAAATCATTAATCCTTCTCCATTCTACCTTATGCTAACAAAGACTACAACTCCTAGCTAAACTGGTGCCTCCAAGTTAGGCTACCATAAATTCTGTGAGACTTAAATACCTTATGCTAACAAAGACTCAAACTGGTACCTCCAAGATAAGACACTATAAATTCTTTAAGGTTCCTAGCTACAGTTTTAACCATGAATTAAAGATAACCTGTCCAGACATGGTAGGGACACTACCATATCCGTTAAAGCCTCTCCTTTATCCTAGTACTACCCTTAATTCCTTCCTCAATCTCAGCCAACACAGACAGCATACCAGGATGTCTTTAAAGCTATACCCAGGGGCAGCTTGGGGGTACAGTGAATAGAGTAACAGTCCTGGAATCAAAAGGACCTGAGTTCAAATCCTACCTCAGACACGTAATAATTACCTAGCTGTGTGACCTTGGGCAAGTCATTTAACCCCATTGCCTTGCCCCCCCCCCAAAAAAATCTCTCCCCTTCTTCTCTGTCATACTGTTCTCATCAGTCAAGTTGTGAATATGTAGGCTCCCTGCTATCTTTTCTTAAACTTTGTTCTGCTTCTTCAGCTATCTTCCTAGCCTTTCTTTACCTTGTAGACTTCTTAAAAGACTGTGAATTTATCATTTACCCTTCATTAAAGTTAAGGTCTTGCTCTCTTGTCAGAGAGCTGTGTGATTTCTTCACTAATAAAGAAACCCCCCGCCAGTGGTCTTTGCCAGCCCCTGACCCCAGGGACCTATTGTTGGACAACTAATGTGAGCCAGAGTTATTTAAGAACAAAAGAAGGAAGGAAGGAAGGAAGGAAGGAAGGAAGGAAGGAAGGAAGGAAGGGAGCAAGGGAGCAAGGGAGCAAGGGAATGAAAGGAAGAAGGGAAGGAGGGGAGGAAGGGAAGGAAAGAAGGAAGGCAAGAGAGTCAGAAGGAAGGTGGAAAGAAAGGAAGGAGGGAGGAGGGTGAGAGGGAGGGAAGCAAGGAAGAAAGAAAAGAAGCAAGAACAGAAGGAAGGAAAGATGCTATGTTACCCAATTGGAAGATAATGAATTGAAAACATCTTGATCATATGTCAAATCAAATGCCATTTTTCTAATAGAATCATGGAATTGTAGAACAGATATAGTCATCCTCAAATTCAGGATTCTAATTTTATAGCTGAAGAAATCTAGGTCTATCTAGAAAGGGAAGTGACTTAGCAAGATTACATAACTGATATGTGATAGAACAAAGCTCAGACTAGTGTGTGAATCTCACTACAATTCACTAAAAATTAGAAAATAGAAAATGAATCTTTTACTGCCTCTCTCTCTGGGAAATATTTGTCTACCTTTCAAAGGTCAAAGTCAGAAATAAGTTGTACTGTATTTCCTCATGTATAAGACACACCTTACTTTTGGGACCCAAAATTTGAAAAAAAAAATGTATTACATAAAGTTATTGAACTCAAGTTTTATTCCTCATGAAATTCAAGGAACTTCTTCTCTTAGCTTTCAGGAATCTTTTGGGCAAGTCTGGTGCATGGATGAATGCTTAGTGCATTCCATTTCATGAACCTGAAACACCAATTGTGTCCTCCTTTGAAACAATAACTTATTTTTCATCAGCAACTCTTGTCTCATGCTGAACCATCTTTGTGGACACAGGGATTCCACTTGCCCTTTGCTCTTCAATTCCCCTCTCTAACTCAGACCATTTGACTGATTTGCCTCTCATGGCCTTTTTCTGCCCTGGCATTTTCAGTTGGGTTTCTTCTTCCTTTGGCCTGTCTTGGATTGTTCTCCCAGTTGGAGGTGGACCAAACTTACATTCAGCAGCATGATTTCCATTCGCTTTTGCAAACTAGATCACTTTGAACTTGAATTTAGTACTGTATGAAAATCTTTTCTGAGCCATTTCTGGGCAGAATGTGGCAAAACATAACCTAATATACAGGTAACAAATGTGAAACAATGAATGCAAAGACAACAAGGATGGAAAAAAGTGAGAAATGCAAGTTAAAACCACTGTATAACATGTTCCCAGTTTTTAGACCCAAAATTTTTTGAAAAAGGGTACATCTTATACATGGGGAAATATAGTTAACATAATTTTCCAAGTGGTATGTGAATATATAACACCAAATAATATTTGAATCATCTTCATCTACCATTTCATTATTCATTAGATTTATTTTACCTCACACCAAACTTACAAAATAGGTTAAAGTTTATCTCTAATGTCAACTAGACTTCTTGTTCTCAACCTTGCCCCACTCTTTATACTTTGCTTGCTAACCCACAGTTCCCCCAAGTCTTGATACAGGCATCAGGTCCTTCCTATCAGATCACCAAGGAAGGTGATCTGAGTCAATAATTCATGTCATGATGTGACTAACAATGTTACCTCTTTCTAAAAAAAAATGTCATGAGGAAACTGTTTCAGGGAAGTGTTCAGGGATACTAAAATTTCAGGCACCAAAGAAATTTTGTCCTAATTTTGTAGGACAATTAAGATTCCAACTCCTGTCACCTGATTAAATCTAATTTTCTTCCTTTTGGGCTACAGTACTTTGCTCAAATGTGAGGCTCAAATTAGAGAAAGTTTGCAATATATTTGTGAACTCAAAGGACACTGCATATAAATGATAGATTTAGAGTTGAATTGTTTTCCAGTTGTCTGACTCTTTGTGACCCCATTTGGGGTTTTCTTGGCAAAGATACTGGAGTGATTTGCCATTTCTTTCTCCAGATCATTTTACAGGTGAGGAACTGAGACAAACAGGGTTAAGTGACTAGCCCAGGCTCACAAAGCTGGTTAAGTATGAGAGGTCTGATTTAAGTTCAGGTTTTCTTAGAAGCCTAATTGATAGCTATTATTATGTAAGTCTAGGTTATTATCATGTCAATAGTCTCTTACAATTTAAAATTCTTAAAATTGACTTTCCAAGTATATTCCAAGAATGCACAAAGGTGTACCAGTCACCATATGCTCCCCATACTTTCCTTCTCTTTGCTTTTGCTCACACCATTTCTTATAAGTGAAACAATCCCTTCCCTCAGTTGAATTCCATCAAACACAAATGGACCATTTTCTAGGAAGCCTTTCCTGCTTCTCACAGTTTATAAAAATCTTTTTCCATCTTAGATTTCACATAGACCTGAATTTATATGTCTCTAATGGTTTAAGCATATAATTTTTATATTGTTATTACAGATCAGAGTATCCCAAATCTTAGCACAGTGCCCTATATCTTAGAAATGAAAATGTCAATGCTGAGGATATCATAGATCAAAGTGTGCATGTATGTCTCTATATAAAAACATACATACAATATATGTGTTTATATATACATACTTATATACATCATCTATAAGTACTAATTCATTACTGTAGAACCAATAATAGGAAATATGGAAGAAGTTTAAAGATTATGAAGTAATTTTAACATTTGATTTTTGGAAACAAATTGTATTCCAAAATGACATGACATATACTTTTGGGCTTTTTTTTTAATTCAGATGCTCAATGAATAAATATAACCATGTTGATCACCTAAAAAGAAGAAAGAATCATAGGTCCAAAGTAACTGAAATACAGCAATGATTACTGGATTTTTTTTTTAAGGAAGCTAATAGGCAACAACAACAACAACAAAAAGATCTTGCATAGTTTGTTTTTTTCTTTAGTCACAAAATCCATACCTTATAGTTAATGAGGCATAATCATCTTCTAGATAAAAGCTTCTAGACAAAATAAGCCCTTTTCTCCAATGACTAAAAGTCTTTTAAATAGTGTTTGTCCTTAATTCCCAAAGAAGACCATATCAGGGAAGTAATCCCATGACATGCATGTGAACTGGATTTGAGTGAGCAATACTGTGTTGTCACCAGCCTCAATTTCTTCTATGTAGCCTTCTGGGTCCAGTGACCAGGTATGAAATGGGATGATTGGAAATAGTTCTAGATCTGAGGCAATTGGGGTTAAGCGACTTACCTAGGGTCATACAGTTAGTGTCTGATATGAGATTTGAACTCAGGTCTTCCTGACTTCAGGGTCAGCACTATAATCATGGAGCCATCTAGCTATAAATCATTATCAACTTGTTTTAAACACTCTAATATATAGAAAACACTGTATTAAGAAAGCAATGGACATCTTAAAAAAATTAAATGGGGGCGGCTAGGTGGTACAGTGGATAAAGCACCTGCCTTGGAGTCAAGAGTACCTGTGTTCAAATCTGGTCTCAGACACTTGATAATTACCTAGCTATGTGGCCTTGGGCAAGCCACTTAACCCCATTTGCCTTGCAAAAGCCTTAAAAAAAAGAAATTAAATGATTCCATTCCATTAAAAATGATTCTGGATGTGGCGGCTAGGTGGCATAATGGATAAAGCACTGGCCTTGGAGTCAGGAGTACCTGGGTTCAAATCCGGTCTCAGACACTTAATAATTACCTAGCTATGTGGCTTTGGACATGCCACTTAACCCTGTTTGCCTTGGAAAAACCTAAGGAAAAAAATGATTCTGGGAAAAGAAACATTCCTACAGGGTAAGGACTTAGAATGAGAGACCAAATTTAAATTTCTGGTCATAGTCAATCAACTCTGGAATATGGCATAAGTAAATATAATATGTGAGGAGGGAATTGCTGTCTACCTCAATAAGAGCTACTCTGGAGATAGATAGATAGATAGATAGATAGATAGATAGATAGATAGATAGATAGATAGATATAAAATTTAAGCAGAATGATCACAAAGTAGAGGAAGCACTAAATGTTATTTTATCTGAAAAAAAAAGACCTGAGAGTTTTAGAGGAATATTCAGTATGAGTAACAGTTGATATTAGCAAATAAGAAAGTCAATGTGTTGTTGTAATGAAAGCATTAAGAGATACAAAGTGTCCAGGATAAGAACTTTACTCTTTATTAATCAGATCTTTCTAAAATATTATATATAAATTGGGGCAATATATTTTGGGAAATATATTGATAGAATTCAAGATTAATCTAATGCTAGAAGGTCGGGGGACAAATACTTGTCAAAAGACCTACCCTTTCCTATGAAATGGTTTGGGGTTATTTTGACATGCTCATACTCCCTTAGAATGTCAAATTGAAGGAACTGCAAAGGAATAATGAGATTTTGTAGGAATAGCACATGATAAAACCTAGAGGGGAAATTGTTAGACCTTTAGTTCCTAAATTTCTATTTCTAACTTTGTTTCCTTTTCTGATATAGTTCTCAAAAAGGGATTTTTAATGTAAAATAGATTAGTGGCCAAGGTATATTATGTGTGTGAATGCCTGTATGCATACATATGTCTATGTTTCTACACATATATAGAAGTGCACATTCATTTTTGCCTAAAACCTTAGAGAAGAGATTCCAAGAGTAGAGTCTTATCAGCATCATGGTTACCTTGTGGGTAATGCTAATCTTGGACATTGGTCATATAGAGGGAGATTTTCTCACTTGTGCTTCTTAGAAAACAAAGACTCTCAACAGATTGTCCCTCTTCAGTTCAAAGACAAAGTCAGGTCCATGAATCCATGAAGTATGTATGTCTAACGGGTGTGGGGAGGAAGTTGAGTGGGTGGTTCAGGGGCAGAAGGGGAGGAGAAGAAATGTTTCTTTATTTGCTCTATATTTGTTCATGGATTACTGTGAGAACTTGGTATTTGATTCATTTTCTGTGACAGTAAATTAAATGTTGTCTTACACAGATAACCATAGTACACACTAAATGTTTGTGTCTAATATGGCCATCAGATGTAGGCTACTCCCATAGGGAATACTTCAAGGAAACCTGTTGCCCACATTTAGGTATAAGCTATATTTTAGGAGTTTCCCTTGAGGCAAAATTTCCAAGGGCAATGAGTCAAAAAGAGGAACTGAGCCTGTGAGGTTCAAGAGTCAAAATCTAACTCAGAGTGTGAAAGACTAGTGTCTTTTGGAATCCCCTAGACCACAGGTCACAGAATGAAAGAATTGGATACACCAAAGACTTGGGGTGGATATGACAATTTTCTTTAAAATTTGAAGGAATGTTGTATCTAATAAATCTAATATCTAATTCTTAAGAGAAGTTAGTTATTTTGCTTGACTTCTGAGAGCAGAATTAGAAGAAACAAGAAAGCTGCAAAAAGGCCAGTTTAGCCTTGAATTAAGAAACAATTTCCTAACTCTTAGAACTAAGCAGAAGTGAAATGAATTGTTTCCAGAGGTGGTGGTTTCCTCTTACTAAACATCTTCACAAAAGGCTAAATGATCAGTTATTCATGATAGCAGAAGGAAAGCACTAAAAGGTATGACAGGTCATTAACTGTATTTTAAATGTCTATAATACATTTTATATATTACAAATACATCTTTTAAATATATTTTGTGATATATTATTTCCATGATAATTTGTAGTGGCTCTGAGAAAGATTAAATTAAAAAATGACATCTAGAATTGGATATGTATATAGCTTTTTAAATGAAGGCTGGTTTTACAAAGCCTAATTAATATGTGTTCAAGGTATTGTAGTGATTTTTATCTTACATTGTCCTGATGTGGGTGGGTGATAGGGTGGTGAGAACATGACTAGATGAAGAGAAAATGTCACTGCAAGGAAGATTCCTGTAGCTCCTAGAAATGTTCTGTCGGTTTCATTGTTGTTTTTTCTCGCTACCCCCCATCCCAATCTAAGCACTTAAAAATGAAGAAAGAGAAATAAAACATAACAAACCCCAGCTGTCTATAGGACACATGTTTATGTCAGTCATCAGACTCATGATCTATTGTAGCAATAAATCAAAGGAACTACACAAGCTGAGTAATTTATTACAGCAGTCTCTCGGCAGGGGGAGGCTTACAGGAATGGGAATTCCAGACATGAACCTTTCATCATCAGCTTTATTTATTTTCTCTATTTAAGTGTGATACAAGAAGACAGTAAAGGAGGGACTGAAGTGTCAAATAAGAATCTCTTCAGATGATCTTATGGATAAAAGATCTTAAAAATCATTTCAATAAATTGTTTTATTAATTTTGTAGTTTTAGTAAAATACTGTCAACATATTTAATTTTCTTAAGCTTGAATTCTATTCATATTATGTTTCTCAATAGGATCTATCCTGAATGACAATTTTCCAGAGAATAGTCATCCTTTGGCTAATAAATTATTAGACTTATTGTTTACTTTAATGAATTGTTTCCTGGATATTCATTCTTTTGGAATTTTGAAACTATATATTTTGATCTGCTTTGCCATACTAGAAAAGCATTTTTAGTATATTAAATCTGAAGAAATAAACTGGGTTAGACAAATACAGCAATTACTACCTAAGACAAGGGTCTTCACCTGCTTGATCATCTAGCTTGAGTTTGTCAGATGCATATCAGCTACTTCCATTACTCACCCCTCTCCCCTTCTCTCAGGTCATGGGTAAGCAAAACACAAAATCAAATTGAGCAAGTAGTAGACATTTGCTCCAACATAGGGCATTCAAAATTTGTAGATCTACCAGGTAAATCTTCAAGATTCATAAGATCTTGGTCTAAAGGCTTAAACAACTATTAACATGATTTCCTAAAGAAAGTAGATTGAGTGTAACCAACTCCTAAATCCTCTTTCATCATCTTAGAGTGGATTCCTCTATCATTCATAATTCATTTACTTTACATGAAACAAATCTTGATTTTGTTTTCAAGTTCATGCCAATAACAAATGCTTTTTACTTAAATCACAATTTTTTTTTACTTAAATCAATGTGCTGAATTTAGCAACTTATTGAGGTAACCTCTCATCATTCATAATATATAATCATAAGAAAACACTTGATTAATCATGAACTTTCCAGGTACAATTTTCAACTTAAAGAATATTTATTTACATCTTGATGGGGATTGAGAATGAATAAAAATGAGGCTAGACCTATAATTTTCAGTGATGTAGATTTTAACTTGCTTTATTTTTTTTAAGAGAATGGATTCTTAACCTGCTTTAAATCCACAAACTTGCTTTTAATACACACACACACACACACACACACACACACACACACACACACACACATATATATTCAATCTCCATGTAATTAGCTATTACTTTCAATCCCATGTACTTTATTTTGTGCATTAAAACCATTTCTCTGAAAAAGGTGGCAACCTTTATGGAGAACCTCTTAAAGAATATAGTAAAAAGAATAATAAAAGATAAGGTCTGGATATATTGGTGTATATATATATATTTAAGGAAGGAATATTTACATATTGATCAGATAGCAGATCTTTAGAAGTATTGAAGATGAAAAGCATATATTTTAGAGAGTTACTGGGCCACTGAAAGGCTAAATGCCTCTCCAAGCATTCAATAGTTATGGTTTATAAGTGTTAGAGGCAGATCTTCAGTCCTGGTCTTCTGCAAGACCCAGCCTAACATCATTTGTTTCATGCTGCCTTTCAGTATATTGATGAGATTTAGGAGCTAAGACAACTCACTAAACATAATGGTTAATAAAATAGTCTAGATTAGGCTTTCTTTGATTTTTTCCTTTAATTTTCAACTTGTACGACTAAACACAAGGGGCTGAGACTCATTTGAGTGTGATTTTATGTAGCACCTCTAAAATATAATCAACTCCATTTGAAAGTTGCTTAGACAATTGTCTTGGGGATTTATGGCAAAGTTTATGGCCTGTTGAACTTCCTGAAGATAAAATGTAAATACTAATGTACTAATGCTAAGGAACCTTGGTTCCATTAGAAGGATTGCTTTACTTCTTGGGTGATAGGGCATGATTCTGATCTGATTCCATCAATTTAAACATGACCAACCATGGTATTAATTCATTAATTACTGTCTCTGAGCATCTGAATATCTGAGCATCTGAAATATAGATTGACTGAGATCACCATATAATCTATATGTCAATGACTATCATATTATGAGATATCATAGAATATATGCATGGAGTCTATTTATGGAAACCATGTAATGTAAAGATACTTGAAATTACAAAGAAATATAATAAGAACTATTAAATCACCTAATACCCTGATAGCTGCTTCTACTTTATGATAATTAAAGCTTTTTCTGAGTTTTAAATTTTTTCTTTCTTCTTTAAAGACTATCTTATTATAGGACATTCACCCCAAAAAACAAAAAGAATTATTCATTTTCCCCATTCCATTCACCACTCTAAAGAAATATAGGACAGCTTGGTATGTGTGCCTGGGAATTTACTCTGAAAATAGTCCTGTTCTAGGTTTCCAGAAGAAGGATGCTAGAGGTAATGACGAAAAGAAATTGCAATTCTTTGGAAACTTGGACAATAGCTTTTCTTGGGGAATTTTTGTTCTGGGAATAGCAGATACTTTGGAAAAAAAATTATTCTTACTCCTGGGGTACCTGATGGGAGAAAGGCTATAATCATATCGCTGTTGCTTTACTCCCATTACTATTTCACTTATCAAGATTTAAAAGAAGTATCTGATTAACTGTAGAATAATTTAAAACTACTGAAAAAATTTCGTCCCTTACTTTTCTCTCCATTTCTTTCCCCTCACCCCATGTCTGTCTCTGTCTGTCTTTCTCTCTTTGTGCCTCCACTGTCTCTATGTCTTGAGCCTTTGTTTGTCTTTCTCTCTCTCTGTCTGTCTTTCCATTTCTCTTTCCCACCTCCAAATAACTATTACACAAGAGAAATCTGAAAACAATGTGGGTAATTCTCATCATTATAATATCAAGGAAGAGATATAACACAGGTTAACTTCGTGCTATAAAATAATCTCAGCCAATTATTATATTTTCATCAATAGAAGTCAGATACTAACTCAATAGATGTACATTTTACTGATACTGTATTCTACAACAAAAGAACCTAATAAAACTGAGTTAGATGGAAAACATTAAGCACATGAATGAGCTTGTTAAATTCCAATTATAACAGGTAGAATAAATGCAATAGGAAAAAAAGCAACTCTTTCTGAATCCTATTTTAAGAGCTAGACTGTGCAAATGCAACTTGTTTTCTTCCTCATCATTTGACTAGGAATGAATAGCAAAGAATAGCAAATGAATAGTCTGGCTCTGAAGTTATTGAAACACAATACCTATGGGATCTTAGATTCATACTTCTCCCTAAAAACCAATTGCCTAAAACATACCATATTTTTTATAGGCTAGGAAGACCTAGACCCCAGTTTCATCACTGAACTTTCCAGGAAAATAAGCAGTTTGCTGTGACAATTATCAGTACTAGTTTTCAGGGAAATGTGTACTAAGATACAATACTAAATCTCTCTAATACTACAAGATATGAAACCAGGAGAATTGACCTAGTGAGCTAAAGGTCTGTCTTCAGCCCAGAGAAAATTCTTCACCATATATGTGTTGAATGCACACTTTTCTACTCTTGTATTAAAAAACATGAGAAAAGGTTTGAAGAATATATCTGTTTTTGATTTTGTAAAGATAATGAGGGGCAAAACAAATAATTCAAGGAGAAAGAGAGGACAAAAAAAGGTTATAGGAAAATAGAGAGGAACCAAAAGGAGGAGAAAGAGACTGAAATGGGGAAAGGTGTGTCAGGAAAGAATGAGCATGATATGTTGATCTAAACTCTTGGAGCTGGACTTTCTGAGGAAGAAGCAATGAATGAAAAAGACACTGAGCATAGTCAAAAACCTAAGTTCAAATCACAAATCTAACAATTATTAGATATTGAAATGTGGAAAAGTCACTTACTTACATTGAGTCTCGGTTTCTTCCCATATAAAATGGAGATATTATTATACTACTTAATTTATGAGCTTATTATGAGGAAAATATTTTGTTACCATCAATATGTTCTATAAATGTGCATTATTATAATCCTGTGTCCAAATGATAGTTGTTAGAATATGCAAAAAAACCAAAAAAACTCCACAAAAATAAATCAGTAACTGACTCCCTCCTAGAAGTGCCAGGAAAAATAGTCAAAGATGCTCAAGAATATAGAAAGGAATTCTTATAGCTCTGACTATACTTATTGGCATTAGAGCTATTTTCCTTGAATGCACATTAAGAATGCAATCTCTGATGGAGAATTTGGTTAGAGAACCATCAGATCCAACAACTGCACCTTTTCCTAATGATTCATTAAAGTTTCAGGAAAACAAACAAACAAAACTGAAAGAATTTTTTATGACTTTATTAGAAAGTACATGAAAGATTTAGATGTAAGAAAAGAGCAATTATTAAAAAATATATTTCTCGTTCTGGTAAAAAGAAAGGTTCAGAATGATTTTGGGACATAACAGTTGTCTATGTTGTGGAAGCATATTGTTTTGGAAAATATTTTGTTTGATGGGTTTTGGCTTAAAATACTAGAATAATGCATTCTTGACTGACTTTGTAGTCCATCTCAATGGTTTGAAAGAATATCATACACTTAACTATAGGATAAAGAGTGCTCTAAATTGATACTGAAGGGGAAAGAAAAAAAAAACAACCAAACAAATCATAAACATAGATATCCTAGAAAACATATGATATACAAAGATAAGAGCTAAATACTATGCCTTAATTCATATAAGAAAATAGCTAAGATCAAGACAGGGAACAACATTTGTGTCTTTAGATACATTTTTACCCCACCCAGGGTGTAGACACAGAAACTAGGCTGAGATTTTAAATGATGAATTATATAGGACTTCAAAGGAAATAACAATACTAGGCAAAGAGGGGTTTATAAAAGGAATGTAGCATTAGGTAAATATAATGTTCAAAGTAAGCAGAATTTGTGGGCATGAGTCAGGAAAGGTGAAAATAAAGATATGCCAAATGTCTGAAAACTGTGAAAATAGAGTCTATTTGAGTGATGAGAAAATGAGGAAAAAAGAATAGCCTTATCAAAACATATCACCTACTATAGGGTAAGATGGAGGGAATGGATGGTGAATTCCTGATACATATCACAAAATGGACCTATAGCAGGTACTTAGAAATGAAAACAGGTTTAAGGTACCTAAATATCTATGGAGAGATTCATTCCAGTAAATATCTGACAAATTCTCTATTTCTTTGTACAGTTTTCTCTCTCAGAATTTTTACCATAAAAACTCTATGATTGTTATTTATAATCCTAACTAACAAGGAGGACAAATTGTATTTGTATAGTCTGACTTTTAAACAAGGAGATAAAGTTTAAAAAAATAGGAAAGTAGGGAGACTGTGACCATGACATTTATATTAGCCCAAAAGAATGAAATGATGGGACTTTTAGCAGACTTGAGAAGACTCAGCTTCAAAAAGTTCAAAGAAAAGTTGGGTATGTTTCTATGCCAATCAATTATCAAAGGAAAATGACTTGGGAGGCTCTCAAAAAAAGAAAACAAATGCTAACAATATGATCAAGACCATTTATTGATCCATAGTTTGCTAGAACTGAAAGTAATCTTAGAAATAATTTAATCCAGATTTATACATTTCAACAGTAACAGCAGCTACAAAAACAATAACTGAGTCCCCCAGAAAATAAGTGCTTTATTAAAGGTTGCAGGGAAGAGCTGGGACCCCAAACCAGACCTAGTTCATTGTTCTTTCCCAGTAAGGTTTTATAAGGAATCTATAATTAGACAAAAGGTAGAAGAAGGGGCACATTATTAAGAGAAAAGCTTACTAAGAAGGGCATAAAAGTGGTGGTTTTTTTGGTTTGTTTTTAGATCTCTCAAAAAAAAAAGAATAATTAGGACAGCTTCGGGGCCCAGGAGAAATAATACAATATTATTTTATAGGCTATTGTGAAGATAACAATATAATAATAATATAGCTAAAATTTACATGGCATTTTAAGGTTTGCGAAATGCTTTACAAATATCTCAATTTAACAGATAAGAAAACTGAGGCAGACGGAGGTTAAGGGAGTTGTCCAAGGTCACACAGGTACTAAAGCTCTTAAGTTTGGATTTGAATTCAGATCTTCAAGACCCACAGATGGAGTGGATCAAGATCAGTCTTGGGTACATGATGTTAGATTTCTAGTACTAGGTTCTTTCCTTAGCCATGTTCTTTTCACTATTTTCAATCAATGACTTGGAATAAGGATTCATGATATTAACAAAAATGCAGATGACAAAGTTAAGAAGGATATATAATAAGATGAATAGAAAAAAGTCAGAATCTTAAAAATAATCTCAAAAAGGGCAGAATATGAAAAAAACTTAGAGATTTTAGTTGATTCAATAACATAACATGGTTTTTAGGAAGGAAACCATCTTAGCCAGAATTGATAGATACATGCTAACCATAAAAATACAAAGATGACTATGTTCAGGAATTTTCTCAAGATAGAAGGGAAACAGAGAAAGGCAACCAGTATGATTATGAACTTCAAAGTATCTTCATGAAGTCATATGATAAAAAGTAAAGGATCTAGGAATATTTAGCATGGAAACAGAAAGAGCAAGGGAATATTTGATAACTATCTTCAAATATTTTGAACTTCGCTATGTAGAGAATTTAGTAGAGTCATTCTTTGTGGTTAATCCATAAACAGAACAAAGAGCACTAATGTACAAATTACAGGAATAGATCCTAGTTCGATACAATAATAATAATAATAATAATAATAATAATAATAATGAGAAAGATTTAAAAATAATAGAATGGACCCTGTCATTTTTCTCATAAGCCATCTAGTAAGTTGTTGCTCAATGAAGGGGTCTGAGAGAACAGGACACCATTCTGTCCAGATTGCTGAAGACAACTCAGCTAAATATACAGACCTAAGAACTATAGCATACCTTTGTGAAGTCCGCTCAAGACCTCTGTAAAGAAAATTCTTTAATAAACTTCATTAGGAAACATGAGATGTCTATAGAGATGGTTCTTCCACAGTTATGTATAACTTATTTTGAAATCTATCATTTATAGAGCATCTAATGAATGTGAAAAAATATTCAAGTGCTTTCAAAGAACCTTTGAAGAACAAATTTGTTATCATTATCATTATTAATATTTTGTAAAATTTTTTGCCTTATATGTTGAAACAAAGGAAATATTATACAATAATCACTTTTTTAAAAAGCCCAAAGAATGCTTTAAAAATAATAATCACACACACAAACACACACACACACACACACAATTTGATTTCTCAAAATACCATTATATTACTACTCTATCTTTTAATGTCAGTTATATTAAATTTCAGAATAGAGCAGGAAAAATAGCATAAAGGATACCATGAGAGAAACAAAAGATCCCTGCTTAAATATTGACAGTAATACCAGATAGATAAAGTGTATTATTTAACTAAAGAATGATTCTTGGAGAATATTGTGAGGGTAAACTTGAATAATCAGTTTTATCATAAGGAGGACAAATATTTAAACTTTCCCTTTTTTTCCAATTAACCTAAAAGATGGCTGGGAACATAGATTACCTTTAAATAAATCCAAGGCAGTCAACAAAAATAACAAACAAGAAAAAAAATTAACTGTTTTTTTCTAAAAGGGGGAGGGGGCTTTCCCCCCTTCCCAACAGGACAAAATATTTAAAAAAAGAAACCCCCAAAATTTGCTCCATTTTTTCTTTGCTTTCCTACTGACCTAATTCCAACAAGCACACAATATCAATGGACCCACACTTTTCAAGTTACACTTATGTTATTGGAGTTGGAAAGAGTCCACCCATCTGGAATATTCTTCCATTTCTTTATAGAGCCCCTTAAATATCCCCTATGCTTCAAAACAATATTATCATGCCCCAGGGATATAAAGGTGGTCCACATTTTCCCACTGAATCCCTGACTAACTACCTTAGAGAAAATGGCTTATGTTGGGATCTGGAAAGATTATTCTAATGTATGAAAGCTATACTACACAAATACAAAGGTACACAAGGTACAAAAGATTTTTTAAAGTTCAGAAGCAATAAATGGGATGGTTAGGCATTCTTTTCCTTTTAATATTAAAGCTGGTCACAATTTTCCATTTATAGATAAACTATTATTTATTTGAATAATCAGAGAGTCGCAGCAGAAGTCTGGGATAGGAAATAAGAAAAACAGTGACCTATTTTTCCGACTTAATGCCAGAAAAGCTTTCAAATTCAGTTTTGTAATATCACCAAAGAATGCCCTTGAATATATTAGAATATGGTTTATCCTTAATGCAGCAATCTCAATGAAATTTTTACTATACTTTTTAACAGTAGAAAACAAAATTAGCCTTTGCTAGAAGTGGGAAGATGGGTGGGATTGCAGAGAATTAGCAATGATGTTTCTAGTCTTAAGGTTCCATTATTTCCTAGTAGATAATTATAATTACTACTTAGTAAGTAATTATTACATCCATTATGTGTCTAGAACTAAGCTTGGCACTATGGTGGATAGAAATATATTCACTATATAAAATACAGTACCTGCCCTCTAGGAGCTTGTGTTTTATTGTAAAAGACATTAACACAAATAATTTTTAAAAATGTAAGCATGGTAAAATTATTCTAAATTAAGAAAAAAACACTTAATTTTGAATCAAAAGACATGGCTTCAAATCCTGCCTCTGTAATTTATTGTCTATATGAACTTTGGAAAGTTACTTTGTTTCTTTAGACAGTTCTCACCAGGAAAAAGAGGGCTTTGGACAATATGGTGTATCTAAGGGCCCTCCAGTTTCAAAACTATTACCCTATAAACATAAAAACTAAAAAAAGGAATTGTTTAAGACTATGAGTACCCTATTTTTGAAGCTATTCTGGCAGAGATTCTGTAGACAGGTTAAGGGAGAAGTATGACGGGTCAACTGGAGCCCAGTCACAAGAATTGTTAAATGGGCAGTAAATTTACATCTACATCTCAGAAATTTGGAAATTTTTCAAGTGTTGATTGTCTAGACTTAAGGATAGAAAAAATATTTATAAAGTAGATTAACTTAGCAATATGCCCAGCATATTTTTTTTCTTTTTCAGTATTCATTAAACATACACTTTAGGACTAAATAAACTAATTCAGTTAATGTTTCTAAGGTTCTGAAACATTTCACTGGTCTTCTGATGGAAAAATATGCTAGATATCAAGGATGGTACAAAGAGTAATAGAATATAATTCTTTTTGACAAATAATTATAGACTAAAAATATTTAAAACAAGATAGAAAGACAACAAGGAGGTTAGCATCTATGTGGGGGGAGGGGTTGATGATGGAGCAAGATATAAGAAAACTGAACAGGCAGCAAGGGGAAGAAATCATTAAGGACTTTAAAAGACAAAGAGTTTCATATTTGATCCTGCAGTTAATAAGGATGCTTTAGAGTTTGGAGTTAATTGAATGATGGGAAATTAGAAGTAGTTGGTATGGTCTGAACTGGAATTTTTGAAGATTGTTTTGACAGCTAAGTAGAGAATGGGCTGGTGTAAAGAGAGACCAATCAGAATTAATTACAAAGGAAGACCAATAAGAAAAGTTATTTCATTTGTCCATGTGAACCAGAACCAAGGTTCTGAACCATGGTTGGTGACTGTGACAGCGGAGAGAAGGAGGTGCACATAAGTGATATAAAGGATATGGAATTTAGCAACTTATTTCATGTGTGGGGATAAGAGCTGAAGCAAAAACAGAAAGTGAGGAACTGGTTATAATACTTAAGTTGTTGACTAGGTAACTGGGAACTACCCTCAATAAATATGACAGAAAAAGAGGGTACATTTTTAGGGAAAGAAAATGAGTTTTGATTTGGACGTGTTGAATTTAAGCAGTCTAGGAAATCCTGTTCAAGGTTTCCAATACATATAAGAATAAAAGTAATACCTCTACTGTTAAATGATCAAAACATATGAAGAGAAAATTTTTCAGTGAAGAAATCATAACATAACAAATATTGGAGAGGATGTGGAAAAATTGAGACAACTTAATTCACTGTTGGTAGAACTGTGAATTCAACTATTTTTAAGAACATCTGGAATTATGACCAAAAACTTATCAAACTTCCTTTACCCATCAATACCACTACTGGGTCTATTTCTCAAGATCAGGGGAAAAGGAAAAAAAACTTCATGTTCTAAAATATTTATATCATCTCTCTCTGCGGTAGCAAAAAACTAGAATTTGTGAGGCTCTTGATTAACTGGAGAATGGATGAACAGATTGTGGTCTATGATTGTGCTAGAATTCTATCATATTCTAAGCAATGATGAGTTTGATCATCTTAGAAAAATGGATAGACTTGCACAAAATAATGAAGAATGAAATGAGAAGAACCAAGAGAATGTTGTATAGAGTAACAACAATATTGTTTTAAGAACAACTTTGGGGGACTGAGTCCAAATACCCAAATGAACTACAAAGAACATATGAAGAAAGACTGCATCTAGAGAAAAAACTGATGAATAAATGTATAGAAATAGCCTTACACATACAGACATATACACATAACATATATAATATATGTATGTATGTATGTATGTTTATTTATATTTATGGGTACATAGGGAAGCTGGATGGCACAGAGCACCAAATCAAAAGGATCTTAGTTCAAATTTGGCTTCTGACATTTACTAGCTGTGTTAACTTGGACAAGGCACTTAACCTTGATTGTCTTATATCCAGAATCATCTCCAGTCTTCCTGGATCATATCTGGACACTAGATCCAGGTGGCATAGAAGGAGAAAGAAAAGACATAATCATTAGTAAGTTCATCACTTAGGGATTGATTAGGGAAGTATAAAAAGATTGCTTTGCCACAGTGAGTGTTTGGTTGAGATTGTGTTACATAAATCTGTAGTGAGCCCAGTCAGAACAATTTTGTGGTTTTCCCTAGCTTCATTTGGTTGCACATGAGTAAGAACAAAAGCAGCAGACAGTGGGAGTGGCTTGTAAAGGCAACATCAACCATATATTAAGGGATTAATGGACTTGAGAAAAGAGGACAGTACAGAGTTGAAACAGAGAAAAAGAGGTCAAGGTGACAAAGGAAGCAGGTTATAGCTAGGGCAGGGCTAATGATATGAGAAGATTTAAAGGTCACAAATAGGATGAAGAACATGTCTAGGGGTAGTGAGGTCAAAAAACAAGGTGGCATGACAATAAACTATAATCTGATAAGGAAATTTCAGAATTTGTGAATAAAGAAGTATAACAATTTAAGGGGATGGCAAGATCAAGGGAATGATTTCTATTGCATGATTGAAATGGGATGAACAAGTAGATTATGGGAAAGAAGTAAACTGAGGAACTGGAGAAATCTATGAGCTCCTCAGAATAAAGACTATAAATGAATTAATAAAATATACAAGATTATAAATTATATCTAAATATAGTTACATACCATACATATATACATATGTAAGTATATGTATATATAAATACATTACAACATAGATATATTTATATTTATAACTTAATATATCATAATTTTATTTATATAATAATTTCTTTACATATCAGCTAAACCTATTTTTATTCATAACTATATATCATCTATAACCCTAACTATATTCATTCTATATTCTTTATTCCAAATATATATTTATTATCTTTATTCTATATATATCTAGATCTAGTCATAGAGATGGCTTCAGCTTTGCTTTTCACATCATATCAGATCCCTCAGTTGCTTTTGTGATTGGAGGAGAAAGGACAGAACAAAACATTTCCAAAAGCCTCCCTTTATGGAAGGCTCAACATGTCTATCATCTCCTCATTTGCCACCAGATATACTGTTTAACTTCAATAACATCATCTTCATCATGCCCCTCCCCCCCATTTTTTGTTCTTTCAGCTTCCTTTCGTGAATTGTCTTCCTAATTATGTTGTAAACTCCTGAGGACAGGGATTGCAATTTTTTAGTATTTGTAATAATAATAATTATTATTATTATTGGCATATAGCACACTGGCCCATAGCAGGTATTTTAAAATGCTGATTATATTGTATCTAGTTCACAGAACCTAGGTTAAGAACCCCTGACCTCCAGACACTTAATAATTACCTAGCTGTGTGGCCTTGGGCAAGCCACTTAACCCCATTTGCCTTGCAAAAAAACCTAAAAAAAAAGAACCCCTGACCTCAGTTATCCCAATATTCTGCTAATTAATCTTTCCAACTCTTGCCTAAGCTCAATATTTATCAAAAGTATTTAGCTCACTCTTGGCTACTACTACCTTTAGTTCTTCATATCAAAGATGACCACACCTACCATCCAGAGGTTTGGAGGTATGAGTTGTGAAATTATGTTTCTTATAGTGAAACTCTTCCACCCAAGGATCTGACTGATAGGAAACTACTGCAGGAGTCTCTTGGACTTAAATGGTTTTAATTCCTCCCTTATCAGGGAGGCAACATTAGCACATCAGCAATACTAGGCAAGTACTAGCCTATGCTGTGTGATGATAATAATCGACATTAGTACATACTAACTTGTCACTGAATGAGTTAATCATCAGTATGTTCTTCCCGTTGAGACCTTCTATCTTTGAGTTATGATAGTAAGAACAATGATGATATCTGATCCTGGGCTCACTGGACAAGGATGTTTTCCAAGGTGTGGGCCAGTAGGGGTAATACAAATGTTTATTCCTTTCCATTATTTTCCCTTTCCTCATCTGACATTTATGTACATAGCAACAAAAGATTTGTTGATTAAATACAAGTCTTGAAGAAAGTATTATTCCCTTCTCCTGGCATCCAAAGCATTCCATAGACTATTTCCAATGTATTTCCCCAGCACTTAGAACAATGCCTAGATAGACTAGATGCCTAATAACTATTTAATGACAATTGTCCAGTCTTACCTGATATCATTCCCTTTCTAAATTTTACATCCCTATAAAACTAAATAAGTATATATTTCCTGTTCCTATCCTGGCCTCTTCAATCTTCAAACCTTTATGTCATTCCCCTATGCCTGGAATGAAATTCATAGCCACAACCTCAGTCTCCAATTTGTAAAATTCATTTTTCCCCCTTAAAGTTCTATCTGAAGTATGATTCTACCCATGAAATTTTTCTGGGCTCCCAATGACAGGCATACAAAAAATGTGGGTATAGCATCCCAGAAAGCTTTTGGAAACTAAACTATTTTTATTGACTGCCTTCTCCTCAGCAAACTATTCAAAGTAAGGGGAAGAATCAGTGGGAATTCTCTCCCAGGTTATGCTGACACACCAAACCTAACAAGTCTATACATACTTCTGCTTCCATCTTAGGTGAAAATGATGTGCATTATTTGAAATTTCTCAGAGCACTGTGAATTGACCATCTCTTTGCATTTATCACAAATTTCCATTAAAATATTATTTTAGATAGATAGATCAGATAGACAGGCAGGAAGAGCAACAGACAGTCATAATATTTTGTAATCCAAATTGCCTTCTATATAGAAATAATATAATGAATGTTTGGAAAATAGATTTGAAAAGAACCGAACAATTTCATATGTCTTATAGCAGTAAAAAACAAAACAAAAAAACCTCCTATATTCCTATGAAAAGTACTGCATTATCTGGACATTTTAGTAAATGTTCCATCATGCCTTTTTTAAAAAAAAGTCTTGAATTTTTATCATTAATTTTAATTAAGTTCAATTCAACAAATGTTTACTGACCATTCTAGAAAACAATGCATTCCATATGACTAATGTAGAAAGAGCAAAATAAAGAATTAAATAAATCTGAAGCCCTATATATTCATTAAATAGTAAAGAGTAGTAAGTAAAGGAAGAAAGACTAATGAACTCCTGGAAACAGTTCTCTTATGTCAAAAATTTGAATATATTTCTAGTCTGGGGAGATTTCATTTTCTTTACCCAAGTTGCTCAAGTTGAAAGATGAATTTCCAATTTGGATTTCATTAAAATAAAATGTTAGGAGTTAGAGTTGGAATAGAATTCCCCTTTCCACAGCATATATGAAAGCTTGGGCTATTGGGAGCTATAAAATCTTGGAATCTCTCTTGCCCCACATTAATATCATTCATATAATCAAACATTTGGAATTTTAATATAAATGTGTCATTTCCCTATTTCCCTAAGTTATATGGACCTTAAATAACTAAGGTAGGATCAATAAGAGAGTTAGTGAGTTAATCAGAACTAAAATTTGATACAATAGTGACTTTCCAAAATAGACATTTAGAAAGAATTTTAGAAAGAATAATCAGTTAAGAATTACCTCTTAAGTCCCTGATTGTTCGAAATCTATGATCAATCCTTTATAATTCAGACTTTTTTCAAGTTTCTAAATTATCATTCAATTAAAATGTAGCAGGTGTGAAAAAATGACTAAGACTATTTGCATTCAGTGTAAATTGCAACATTTTTATTTTTCCTTGAAAAGAAAATGAACTACTTATGGCAAATCTAAACAATATATAAAATTAAATTGAAACATGACCATAAGAAGCACAGAAAGTATTAAGCTCTTCCTAAGCAAAGAACATCAATGAATTCTTACATGAATGAAGTAACACTGAACTAAAGACCAATTTGTAAACCATTTAAAATCAGTTCAGAAGGAAATATCTATAATCTAAGTGAACTTCTGTGTAAATTGCTGTCATTGCCTCATCTGGATTCAATTGGCTATGCTCCCTTCAAGTGATGAACTTGCTAAAAATAAATAGAAAAGGGGAAGAAATAGGCAAAGAACATTTTCTTTTTTTTCTTAAATTTTTTGCAAGACAATGGGGTTAAGTGACTTGTTCAAGATCACACAGCTAGATAATTATTAAATATCTGAGATCAGAATGTGGACTCAGATCTTCCTGGCTCCAGGGACAATGCTCTATCTACACTGTGCCATCTAGCTGCTCCATGGTAAAAAATATTTTCAAAATAGTTTGTTTTCAGAGAAGAATATAAACGTTCGATTGTGTGTTAGAATTCAATTTGTAAAGGTGTAACATCACTTAGTTTTTAGGTTGTTTACTTTAAAATCAATATACCTGAAATTCGTATATTATATATCAAAATAATGTTATCAGGGATGTATGGAGGCAAGTTGTGAGTCATTTGGAATCTGGAGAAATCTGTTTATTTTATTAAATCAAATTGATCTCAGGAAAATTCTTACTTTCAGCAGTAAATTGCAACATTCAGTTGTGTAGAGGGGATTTGGAGATAATTACTTTTTATTTTTAAAAATGAAAGAATGGGAAAGATCACCACAAAAATATAACTGCAGTCAATTGAAGTTGCTGAAGATTTTCCTTTAAATTAAATCAAAATTTTTCTCATTAAAAAAAGAGGGGAAGCTAGGTGGCACAGTGGATAGAGCACTGGCCTTGGAGTCAGGAGCAACTCAGTTCAAATTTGACCTCAAACAATAATTACTTAGTTGTGTGACCTTGGGCAAGTCACTGAACCCATTGCCTCAAAAACAACCCTTAGAAATTTTGGACAAACCCCAAAATTGTATGAATACAATTATAAAGTATGCCTCAGACAAATAAAGTCAGATCTAAATAATTGAAAAATGTCAATCGCTCATGATTAGGTTGAGCTAATAAAAATGAAAATTCTACTCAAATTAAATTACTTATTCAGTGTCTTACCAATCAAACTACCAAATAATTATTTTACCAGGCTAGAAAAAATAGTAACAAAATTCATCTGGAGCAACAAAAGGTGAAGAATAATAACAAGGGAACTGATGAAAAAAAATGTAAAGGAAGGTGGCCTAGCTCTACCAGATCTAAAACTATACTATAAAGTGGCAGTCATCAAAACTGACTGGTACTGTTAAGAAATAGAGTAATGGATTAGTGGATTAGGATAGCTTCAAAAGAAACCTCAGTAAATGACTACAGCAATCTACTGTTTGACAAACGCAAAGACATTAGCTTCTGGGATAAGAACTTAGCATTTGACAAAAGTTATTGGGAAAACTGTAAAATAGTATGGCAAAAATTAGACATAGATCTACTTCTCACATCCTATATCAAAATCAAGTCAAAAATGGGTATAGGATTTAGACATAAAGGGTGACACCACAGATAAATGAATAGACCAAGAAATTATCTATCAGATCTATGGAAAGGGGACAAATTTATGACCAATCAAGAAATAGAGTATATTATAAACTGCAAAAGAATGATTTTGACTATATTAAATTAAAAAGGTTTTACACTAATAAAATCAATGCTGCCAAAATAGGAAGGAAAGGAGAAAGCTGGGAAATGATCTTCACAACTAGGAGTTCTGATAAAGGTCTCATTTCTAAAACATATAGAGAATTGCATCAAATTTATAAGGTTGCAAGTCATTCCTCAATTGATAAATGGTCAAAGGATATGAATAGACAGTTTTCAAATGAAGATATTTAAGCTATATATATATATATAAAATCATATGAAAAATACTCCAAATCATTATTGATTAGAGAAATGCAAATTAAAACAACAATGAGGTATCATCTCAAACCTATTAGATTAAGCAACATGAGAAAAAGGGAATATGATCAACATTGGAGGGGTTGTGGGAGGATTGGGACATTAATGCATTGCTGGGGGAGTTTTGAATGGATCCAACCATGCTGTAGAGCAATATAGAACTACACCCAAGGAGTAATAAAGCTGTTCATACCCTTTGATCCAGCAATTTCAATTCTAGGCCTATATCCTAAAGAAGAAATCCTAAAAAATGGGACATTTTCTAAAAAAATTTATATTTAAGTGAAAAATTTCTATTAAGAATAAGTATTAGGCCATAGATTACAAAGATGAAATTTCCGCTACTAACAAAAGTGAGCACCTTCTCTCTGATTTATATATAGTCTTACTAAGTTGTTTTGTGCATTGAAAAGGTGAAAAGACTTCAGTTAGAACGTACCAGGCTTTTTGAAATATGTCTTCCTGATTCTAAATCCAGTTCTCTATGTACTACTCAAACTCCTATTCATCAATTTTAAAAAGTATCATTCACTAGGAAGTCTGAGTTAATTAAATCATTATTGCTGAACCTAAGTCCTTTCAAGTATCAACAGATAGGAGGTTATCAGAAGTTGTCATCCCCTTAGAATTGACAACACAAGGCACTATCCATCTCCAGTCTCTATGTATTAAAAAAGATGAACCACTAATTAAAAATCAGGAAAGAGCAATACATTTCAACTATCTAATATGCTGTAGACTATGTTTATTCTAATTTTAATGAATTCAACTCGCAAACATTTATTAAGAACCTAATTATGTACAAGACAGAGCACATATGAGCTGACTCCAAGAATCAAACTGAAGAACCAAACTTTGTTATTTCTCTCCATTAGGGATGCTAGTGAAAAAAGAAGATAATAGAGTCTGGATGTTGTCACTAAAGTAGGGAATAAGAACTTCTTATTGGGTCTAGGGGGACACTTTGTTAATGTCTCTTTGTTCTAAATGAAAAGATGAAGCATGATTTCTACTTCTTCCTCTTTTAAATAACATTCACATTTATTTCTGTGGTCATACAGAAGCAAAATCAAATCACCACCACATTTGACTGCATAATATTTTGATCTCAAACAAATTCATCTTTTTTAAATAAATCAGGTTACATCAAAAAAAGAGGAGTAAAGGATTTATTTGCTCAAAAATGTTTACAGCTGCTATTTTTGTGGAGGCTAAGAATTGGAAATTAAGGGAATACCCATCAATCAAGGAATGGCTAAACAAACTGTGGAATATGAATGTAATGAAATATTGAGAATGACAATAATAAATAAACAAATGGCAATGGATGATCTGCTAAAATCCTAGAAAGACTTACGTAAACTGATGCAAAGGGAAGAAAATAGAATCAGGATAATGTTATATATAGTATTCTCAATATTATTCAACGAAGAACTGTGAATTACAGCTAGCCTCAGCAATATAATGGTCCAAGAAAATCTAAAGGATGAAGCATACTATCCTCTGCTTCTAGAGAAAGAACTGATACTGTTTGAATATAGCCTGAAACATGCTATTTTCCACTTTTTCATTCTTCCTATGCAAAATGACTGTTACAGAAATGTTCTATATAATTATATATAAATATAATATTTACCTGATTGCTTGCTGTCTTAGGGAGGGGGGAGGGGAAGAGGGAAGAACAGAATTTGGAATTGGAAACTTTTTTTAAGAATGCTAAAAATTGTTTTAACATATAATTGGGGAAAATAAAATATATAATTTAAAAATAAAACAGCATATCCATATCAGTTCTGTTCTAAAGACAATGAATTATACTTTAATAAGTTATCTATCATTCCATAAGAGAAAAAAATTTTAATTATAAAAACATAAATGAATCACATTATGTATTACATAATGATTGAAATTTGTAGACTCATTTCCCCCACATCTGTGGATAAACTATTTTATTTCATTTCTTTAAAACTCTTGTGTTAAATTGTACTTACCAATCCATTAAGCATTTTTTCCCAATAAAACACATTTATTCTATGGTAACATTTTCCATTTCAAAAAGTCAAATTTATTATACTTCAAAGAATAGCTTGTGATATTCAGGAAACATCTCTAGAGCACAAATACAAATACTCAAATGGTAATAGAAATCAGCCAACAAGTAACCGCTTCAGACTTCATTTTTGTTTGTTTTTTTTTTTCCTTTCTCAATTTGTTTGATATGATTGATTTAAACTTCTTTGGACATCATATATTCCTTTTTTAAGTAGAGAAGTATAAGTATTTAAATGTACCATTTCAAAATCCACATTAAAAAAATAATTTAACTCACATATCTCTTGGATCCATCATATTCACATCTTTCGATTTTGCCAAGGCTACCATCTGAGAAGTACAATTTTTCTGCACTGTGATCAATGGTGAGTCCATTTGGAGTAAGAATGTCTGTGCTGACAACAACTTGGGCATTTTTTCCTTTGAGTGTAGATCGCATTATACTTGGATGCTGCTCATTCCAGTTGGTCCAAAACATTAAACTATATTTTAAATAGAAAAATATATAAATGTTTGTTTTATTTATAGAAGAAATATAAAACCAAACTTTTTAAAAGAAGTAAAATAATGGATCCCCATTTTAGGTAATTCTGTTACAATTTTTAAATAATACTTAGAGAAATATTTCCTAGAGTCTTAAAATGAATGTTGGAAATTTTTCTAAGAAATATTTTCTACAAATAGGAATTTAATTGAATGAATCTGTATGATGTAATATGGAGTTTAATACTTACGGTGGGTGGGGGGTGGAATTGTACTATTAAGTTCCCTCTGAACTAAGTGCACCAAAAAACCAAAAAGTCCTGTTCTCACATGATAGTATCATACTATTCAGTAGATCTTGAACAAATATTTCCCTTACCTGTATAATACTGTTTAATCCATTTGCCGAGTTCATAGTTTAGACTCTTGAAAGTTCTATCCTACATCTAAATCCTTAGAGTTTCACTTTAATACTGGTGCTATATTTAGTCCAAGTTTACAGAAACTATGCATTCTGATATTTGACTATATACTATTCATTAATAAAATTTTGTGTTCCCTTTTTCCCCCCCTTATTTTTCCTCTCTTCTGACTCTAGTCATTGAGCCATTTTTGGCATCCCCATACTTCAACTTTTTTTTAATTTAGTGTAATGGAAAATCTTTCAATCCCAAATGTTTTCAGTTGTATTGGATACTCAACATCTTTATCAATAGGTTCTGAACAATATTTTTATTGATTAAATTAATTGCTATCATCAAAAAATACCTCATGATACTTTAAACATGGAAGAATTATATATGGCATTCTTATGTGCAAGCATTTAAGGATAATGTGAGGTTATGGTCTTCTGTATCATTAAGTAGAATACATGAAACTATGATATTATCGAGCAAAAAGTAAATTTACAACAAAATCAATTTCTCCTTGATAATTAAATAGACTCTTTGAATACATCTGGGCTGCATATTCACTTTGTTAAAAAAAATATTGATAGCGATTTCAATAATGTGAATCTGAGAGACAAATGGCATATACAGGTAAATAAAATGAGCTAATTTTAAAAGAATTCATGAGCTATTAGCCATCAATTTTTTTTTAGGTTTTTGCAAGGCAAAATGGGGTTAAGTGGCTTGCCCAAGGCCACACAGCTAAGTAATTATTAAGTGTCTGAGACCGGATTTGAACCCAGGTACTCCTGACTCCAAGGCCGGTGCTTTATCCACTACACCACCTAGCCACCCCAGCCATCAATTTTTAAGAAGCATTTCATTCACTCCCAAAAAAGAAAACAAGAATTCTACCAAAATGTCTGTAGTTTAGGATTTTTCAAATGAACATTTTAAAGGCTTAAAACATATTTTACAAATCATAAATATCACCTGTAACATTGCCCCAGAGAATAATTTAGCATGTTTAATGTTTTCCTACCTTGTATCAATCTTGATTACATCTCTATTTATCTGTTGTTTGATATAGATTCTATATTTTCACTTAATGATGTAAATAAGGGAAAATGTTTTTTCTTAAACTAAAATGACTTCCCAAACAAAATCTTTTCTTTATATCTCATTCTATATTATGAAGCTTACTACAAATCAGGTTGATAACTTTTCCACAGCATTTGGCTACTTACTTCCTTTGGAGATACCTCAATACCAGATAGAAGTTCCACTAGCCACCACCCTCCCTGTCCTTTCTGATTCTCCCTAGGTTCTACTCACATCCCTATAAGTTCCTAAACCAAAATGTAAGATCTTGAGGACAGATTGACATTGCTTTGACATTTTTATTACTAGCAGTTTAGCACAGTGTTTGGCACGTTATGTTTAATATATAATTTTTCACTCACTCATTCCTTTTTGCCCTAGAATCTTAGAAAGGAGTGATAGTAAAACTAAACATCTGCCAAAGTGTTAGATAATATTCATTTTTTGCTCTGGCATCTCAGAAAAATCAACTTCATGACATAGCCAATAAAGAAAACACATAAAATCTTCCAGCATTCTTGTTATTAGATGAGCTGCCAACAAGCACTAGGCCAGACACATGTTATGATAATTAATTGAAGCCTTTGTTGGCCAGCTTGATGACTGACAGTCAACTTGGCAGTACCCTAATGGAAAGAGAAAGAATGATCACTTTACTCTCCCTATGTTCTTATGTTGCTTATTATTATTTCTGGGTCCATTTGAAATAAAATTTCTAACTGTGGTCCTCTGGTGAATAAACATTCTCTCCTCTTAATTCCACAGAATATTTACATAATAGCTTCTCATAATTACGGTTTAAATTTTTATAAAATAAAATACATTTTGTAAAACAAAAAATCACAAACTTCATTTGAAATGCTGATCAGTTTAGTTCTACCTCAATGTAGGTTTAAAACTGATACAAAATATACTAAATTATAATGAAGTTTTTGTTTAACTGCTAATAAAGAATGACTTTATTACAGTTGTTCTTGCTCTCTTTTGTGTTAGAAAATGCTCTTGCTACTGAGGCAAGATGAAATATGAAATCAGTATAGTTGAACTGGAAAGACAAAATAGCCCAGATGTACATACCAGAATGGGGCAAATAAGAATGGGAATTAAAAGATCTCACTTCTATCCTGGATTCAATGAATAACTTTTGAAGGGTTATCTTCTTGCTTTTCTTCATTTTTGAAGAAGACCATGACATCAAGGAAATGATGCCATGACATGTACATGAATTGGATTTGATAAGTCACCAGCCTCATTTTCTCCTGCCTGGATATGGAAATGGATGTGAGGTAATCAGGCTTAAGGGACTTGTCCAAGGTCACACAGCTAGTATCAAGCTAGATTTGAACACAAGTCCTCCTGACTCTAGCTCTGATGCTCTTTCCAAAGCACCACCTAGCTGGTTAGTATGATTTTAGGAATGTAAGGAGACCATTATTATTTATTAAACATATACCAAGTACTTGACATTGTCTAAATGCTGGAAATTCAAATAAAGTGCAAAAGAAAATCCCCGCTCTCAAAAAGTCTACTATCTACTAGAGGGGAAGATATGCAAACAACTTTATACAAATAATATTAAATTGGAGATAATCAATAGAGCAAAGGCAATAGCATGAAAGGGGATTACAGAAGGTGAGGCCTTGACAGAGATTTGAAGAATATCAAGGAAGTTAGATGGTGAAAATAATAAGGAAGAGAATTCCAGGCACGGGGAATTTTCAGGCAGATGAAAATTCTCAGGGTCAGGAGATAGAGTCTTGTACAAAGATCAATTTGAACAGAGGAGTTTATATTTCATGCTAGGGGCAAAAAGGAGCCACTGAAATGAATTCAATGGTAGGGAGAGGTGCAGTGGATATATAGTCCATTGGATGTATAGTCAAACTTGGATTTTAGTAAAATCAATTTGACAGATGAGTGAAAGGATGATAGTCAAACATCAGACCCCTCTGAGTCTCTGAGGCAACATGGCATGGTAGATCAAGTCCTAAATTAAAAACCAAGAGAACTAATTTCAAGTTTATTTTTATCAACAAGTAAGTGGGTGATATAGGATAGTTTACTTAAAATCTGTGAGTCACTTGTGACTTGAAAAATCAGGAAGTTAGAAGTTTCCCTTCATTGTCAGCCTTGTCACTGGTCTCAAATTGTAAATTTACTTTGCAATCCTCCATACTGAAGATACACATAATCAGATAAATTGCTATATTCATTATTTGCTTATAATTTTTCCATTTCCATAATAGCTATTTTTTCTTGAAATGTGTCCTCCCAACTGTCATTCACAAGATTTGTCTAGAATAGGAAGGAAGTTCAAAGGACATCCAGTCCTAATCCTTTATTCTATTGATTAAGAAAATTGAGGTACAAGGAGGATAAGAAACTTGTACAAAATCATACAGTGTATAAGCATAGACAATAGATTTGCATCCACACTCTCTGACTCCAAAGTCAAATGTCCCTTTCACTGTGCCACTGTCCCTAAAAGTAAGAAAGTAGAATAATCTCTTTTCATACTGCATTCATGCTTCCTAATGTTATAAAACTATATACCAAGCTGTTTGAAAATGAAATTCCTCTATTCCATTTACCAACCATCTATTAATATACTTCTAATGAAAAACTCTTAGCTAAGCACTAATAATACAATAATACAAAAAAACAAAACAAAGCAAAAAACAAAAACAAAAACAAAAAGAACAACCAAAAATCCACAACCAAAAAAGCCCCAGAACCAAAAATGCAGTGTTCCTACTCTTGAATTGTTTACCTACTCTTTGATGGAATGTAGCATAATAAAAGAAATATACATATAAAAATTAGAGGAGTAAATGAGAATTGACAGTTAAAGGAATCAGATAAGACTTCTCCAAGACAGGGAAACATGAGTGAAGCCACATGCTCTGATATCTCTTTTGTCCACTGTGCTTCTGATCTATATTTTTCACTCTGTGTGCAGGAGTTGAATTAGATAGTATGACTTCACAGAAATCATCAAAGATCTAGTGTTTGTAATCATTCATGCCTAAAATATTCTAAAGTATCAGATCCCAGCTCTGATGCTTACTTGATGTGTGACATTGGGTAAGTCATTTAACCTCATTGAGCTTCTGGTTCCTCCTCTGTTAAATAAGGGTTGTGCAAAATGACATCTGAGGTTTCTTCCAGTTTATGGTACATGAACCTAGGCTTTTTAAGTATGAACAGACTAACAGATCTGAGAAGATACTCACTTGCAGCTTTGCATGCCCTTTTTTGATGTTTTGAGTGAAAAAAATACTATGAGTAGGAGCAAAAATAAGACAAATTAAAAAAATTAATTCCATACTTTTGACATTCATCCAATGCTAATACATGTGGATGGTCATCTTCTGACATTGTGATGACGGCTTCTCTGTTAAAAGCTCCTGGTCGATTCTGGTCAACTGTATGTCTTGTGATGGATGATGCTGTAGAACTGGTCCAATAGAGGGTATCCCAAGCTCTATGATAGGCAAGTCCTTCAACAGAGCCAACATCTGTCAAAGAAAGGAGGGAATTTATTTTTTGACTTAAAAAACTATACTTCTGGAATAGAGAAACAAGTATGACAAATGCATATGCCGATATATAAATTCTCAGCTGTTTTATCAAATTCACAACTTAAATGAATATAAAATTATAATTATTGTGAAGCCTAATACAAATAGCATTGGCAGCTGGTTTTGCATGACAGAGCACAGCTGTGAACTGCCAACATATGTCATGAAGATATTTTCTGCAGAACTGTATAAATGAATAAAGCAAAAATTTGCTTTCAAAAAGTTCAATGACTAAATAGTTTTTAGTTTTTGGAAGCTAGCTGTTTTCTTTAATTAAATAATGAATTCTTAACATGTTTTCAGTGTTCACATGTCTTTGTATCACATGACAATTACTTTCTTTAACTATATATATTCTGAATGAGTTTTTCCCCTTGACATTATACCTAGAATTGTGAAAAAGAAAAACAAACAAGTTCCCAAGTCTTCAATAAACATTGGTTGACTATTGAAAAGTTTCCTACAGTAAGTGCTTTATTCTGTATGAGTAATGGGATATAAAAACAAAAAGCAAATGAAATTAGTAGCCATCAAAGGCATACCTTTAATGTTGTCAGAAAAAGATAAATAGTAGTCCACGAAGTCCAATAAATAAAAGTGACAATGTGAAGAACAAAAGTAATTATTTTTTACAATTATACACCAAGCTTGAAGGGAACAGACTATGGCTGTTGCCTTAGTTTGGGGCCTTATTTAATACATAATATGAGAAATGTAGAAAAAATTTAAATATGTATACAAATTTCTTTTCCTTCATTTGATAATCCTTCTGTTTTCTTTAGTTAATTCTAAACATTTTTTTTCATTTTCTCTTTAAATTCTCCTAGACCCCCATGTAGCATGCAGATGATTCTGAGTTACCATGGGGTATAAACTTTATCTGGTCCTACAAAGACATTAAGATGTTGAGTATTAGCTCCATTGATTGGACTATACAAGTGATATCTAAGGGCAGAGAAGACCATCACAAGATTGGCTATATAAGGTGGTGAATTTTATCTACCAATATCTACCAGTTATCAGAATAGCATATAAAATGGTGAGATGAGTAATCCCATAAACACCACCACAGATTTTTATAGTATTGAAGTTTTTAGCCCACTGAATTTTTAAAACTAACAGCTTCTATTTTAGATGGTATCTAGGAATGATGCTGTTAAAAAAAGTTCTTTAATCTCTGATTTTCTATCAAGAATCTTAAATAACTAAAATGAGTTAATCAAAATTTCAAAAAGCAGGATAAGAGGAAAAGAAATGTTTTCAAGCAATTGGCAGAGTTTAAGGTACAAGGAAAGTCATTCAAGTTTTTTGGGGCATGCATTTTTTCTGGAATTAAAATGCTTCCTTCATCCTTCTCCCTTTTCCCCTTCCTCCCTTCTTTCCTTTCATCCTTCATTTCTTCATTCCTTTTCCTTCCTTCCTTTCTTCTTTCTTTCCTTCCTTCTTTCCACCCTCCCTCCTTTCTTTTTTCCTTTCTTCTCTCCTTCCCCCCCCCTTTCTTCTTTTTAATACATGTCTAATACAAAGTGCATAAAAGGTTTTTTTTTAGGACTTTGCAAGGCAAATGGGGTTAAGTGGCTTGCCCAAGGCCACACAGCTAGGTAATTATTAAGTGTCTGAGCCCGGATTTGAACCCAGGTACTCCTGACTCCAGGGCCGGTGCTTTATCCATTGTGCCACCTAGTTGCCCCTAAAAGTTATTTTCAACGCAGAAATGAGTTTACCTACTTGGCTTATAGAGAGGAAAGGAAGGGGAAACAGAGAAGCAACAAGTATTTTTTAATGCCATTACTATGTGGTAGATATGGTGCTTAAGTGTTTTTATAAGTATTATCTAATTTGAACTCATATCAACTCTTTCAAGTAGGTGCTATTATTATTATTATTCCCATTTTATAATTGAGGAAACAGAGGCAGAAAGATGTTAAGGAACGTGCCCAGGGTCACATAACTAGTAAGAATCTGAAGCCAGATTTGACTTCAGGTCTTCCTAACTCCAGGACCAGTGTTCTATCAAATGGCCAATCTAGCAGCTTTACCAAAGTTCATTAATAAAAATTTTTTTTTGTCAAAAGAATGTTTGTTAGTTTCTTTGCAATTAAAAAAACCTACTTGGGGTGGATAGGTGGCGTAGTGGATAAAGCACTGGTCCTGGAGTCAGGAGTACTTGGTTCAAATCCAATCTCAGACACTTAATTACCTAGCTGTGTGGCCTTGGGCAAGCCACTTAACCCCATTTGCCTTGTGAAAACCTAAAAAAAACCCAAACCTACTTAGGGAATCAATGAATCATTTTTGCTGGTACATTTCTGTATATAATAAAAAAAATAGTGAGATTTAAAGACTCCTTTTCCTGTTAGGGCTCTAAAGAAGTTGTAAGGACTATGATAGATGATGCAAATAGAATATTTACAGGGGCATCAATTATGTTTACAGAGAAATGATGCACTTTGAAGAATATTAAATTTCTACTGTCATTGTAAAATCATTTTTCTTCATTAGTCAGTCAGGTAGCAAAAATGGAGTTTTAGGCCAGAGACAAAATAAAAATATAAGCCATGATAATAACAAAAATTGGCCAAAATAATTTTAATGTCTAAGTATTTGGATGCTATGTTTTTAGTGGGTAACAAAATGGCAGAATTAGTTAATATGATAGTGTGAAATATTGGGAAGAACAATGGATTTTGAGTTTTGAAGGTTTGTTAAACCAAAACTCTGCAATTTACTACCTCTGTGTCTTTGAGCTCCAATTTCCTCATCTGTTAAAAAAGGAGATTACACTAGATAATGTCCAAGGTCTCTTCCAGTACTAATTCTTTCAGTTATAAGTGAATTGGTTTCAAATACCAAATCACTGATTCCACTGTGCAATGTCTAGTTCAAAATAATATTGGTGCTGCTGAGTTGAAAGGAACTGAACGGAATCAACAAGTATTCTCAATTCTCTATTCCCCTATTCATTAAGAAAAACAAAATAAGAAAAGGTTGAGTCACAGATTATTAAAGGAAGTATATAATCATTAACCTATCTACTTTCTGAATTTTCCCTTTTCAATGACTTGGAAAGATCTTCCTTCTGGTTATGTTTCCATGCCAAGTCAGCAAGGAACCACTTGGTGTAACCCCTGAGATGAAGCAGATGCTCCTCTTTTATGGTTGATCTATTTCCTGGATTACTGGCATATAAAATGCCTCTCTCTGTCCAGGTGGATTCGTCTTTGTTTTATTTTTGTAGTAGATGACAACCTGGAAGAATACTTAATCACAATCTGGTGTTAGAATGAAAAAGAAAAATAATTCTTTGAATCTTTATTGTTTTTAAAAAGATTCTCAAAATAAGTTTGCTTTCTATTAAAAAAAAAAGTCTTGACAAAAAACCACTCAAAACCCTAATAAAAACATAACTCTAATTTTATGAAGTTTATGTTAGGAAAAAAATTAAAAAACAAATCTGACCAATATGGCTATTTAAAAACAACCACCACACCAGCCTTCTGGATTATTACCTTGATGTTCCAAGAGAATTCCTAAATTGGTTAAATAGGCTTACTAAAAAGTAGTTCAGTATGTACAATTTGATGTGATAAGTTTTTAAATAAAAATGCTTGACTGCCTAGCCAACCAGACCTGAAATATATAGTGGAGTTAAGAAGAGGAAGATGAACTCTGATGCTAAGAAATTCACAACCATGAAGAAGATTGGGGAGGGAGTTGCCAGGATCTTGGCAGTTTGATCCCCTCCCACTACATCAAAAGAATTGCAGAGCTAGCAAAAGAACATATCAAGTGAATGAGAAGAGATCTCTGTGATTGCAGGTTATGTAAAAGAGCAACATGAGACGAGAAATTGCTTTAGCAAATTCATTCCTCTGTCTTTAGTTTTCTAAACTGTGGGATGCAGGATGGAGGGTGGGTTGGTGTAAAAGTCACCTTACAGGGAATGAAGCAATGTCCAAATATTTTTAGTACAGTTCCTGAAAATATATTTGTTATTTATTTATTTTAGTGAGAAACAAGTCAATGAAAGTAAAACTAATAAGACATTTATTTCAAGTAAAAATGAATCTAGTGCAGAATATCTAATATCATATGGACAAAATGAGATCAAATTTGAATAATTATTTGTCATATTTCAAGGTAGGCTCAATTTCTATAGGCTCATGACACCAGTGAGTTTTGTCATTGAACAATTTGTTCCACTTGTAAAAGAAAGAGGGAAACTCAAAGTTCAATGATTTTGGTATGATATCTAAATATATGCTATTTTAGCATAAATCATATTGGCTATTATAGGACAATAAAGTATCTACCAAAATAAATAGAATTTTTAAAAATTGAAAATAACTCAAGGATATTTCCAATTGTTGAGAATTTCCAAAAATTACAGTTAAATTTAATTGTCAAATTTTTATTGCCTCTATGTTTATAAAAAAGTAAAACAATATCCCTTTCTTACGGAAAATTGCATAAGTAATTTTAAGAAAAAAATATACTAGAGCACCTGAAACTAACACAATCTAAGACAATAGAAGCAGTTTAATTAGCAGAAATAAAGAAGTATAGAGTTATAGAGCCATATCCATAAGGTAAAATCTTCTATATTTATCACTGGAATTCACAAGATACCCTTATTGAATGAGAGGAAATACACTTCTGTTGTTTGGGTTTTTTAAATCCTGTAGAGGTTAATACCTTGAAGCCTAATAAATTATACTGAACTCTTGAAAGTGAACATACAGAATATGTGGGGGAGTAAAGATTTTTTCCTAGAGAAAACAATAGTGTGGTATTTGTGATATCAACATGGATTTCTAAATTATGTAAGTATGCTGAAAAAATAAGTATGGATAAGAAACCTCATTCAACCAGAGAGATGCTTTCTTCTAATTAATGCTTCTGGAATCATATACAAATAAACTCTGACAGTACCACTTGCATATAATAAGGTAAGAAGGAGAACTTTCCATGTGTTGAAAGACCTTTGTAATCAATTGATAGAGAGAATAAAACATTTCAGTTTTCAATGCAAGTGGATGACACAGCAAATGTGATCAAAGGTCCTTATTTGATTATATATGCAAACATTGCATTTGGAATCAGAGGACCATGGTTTGAATTTCCCTCTGCTACATCATACATGGGTAACTTTAATAATAACTATAACAATGTTTGTCCTTCATTCTCAAAGAAGGCCATGACTTCAGGGATGTGATGTCATGACAAGCACAATTCATAGGTTCTAGTGACAGTGAGAATGCATCTCTGCCCATACCACTCTCCTAATCATGTTACAGCTCCTGAAATTTTAAAAAATGAGATATTAAGTCATATCCTCAATATTGAAGAATAACTACCAAGAAGAAATCTAGACTGCTACATTGACTCTTCTAGGTCAACTGAATTCTACACTGGTGATTGCTCATTTTAAGTTGCACATTTCAAATGTTCAGTAAATCTTATTTACAGACATGTCTCTTCTAACTCAAATTTTGAAAACCTTCTCTTCAACTTTTTAACATTTTAATTTTCTATACTTTTATAACTGAGCCTAGAATCTAGCCCAAGGGTTAACATTCCCTAAGTGTAGTACAGACACTGCTGGACCTTCGACTTTCACCAAAATTTCAAGTCAAGATGTTTTTCTTTCACCTCTGCTTTCATGGTCAAAAGGCTCCTGCTGGCCTGGGTGTGTAGAGCCCCTCAAGTGTTCCATCTATGTTCCCTATACTCCTGAAATTTTTTCTCCTCTCTCCATTTCCTACCTGTCAAAACTATCCCTGCTTTTGTTTTATTCCCTTTTCAGTTATTTTTCAAGTAGAAAAGCAGAATGCATTGCTTCTAGGAAAGCATCAAATAGACAAATAAATAAATAGTTATTACATACTTATGATGTGATAGATATTTGTCATCTGGTTGCAATGCTCTGGGATATCTCTGACTTCTTTATAACCCTAAATTAGGTACCTTTCATCCTCTGCCCCTCATACACCAAGCTCTTTGAGGATGGGGCTGTCATCCTTTCTCTTTGCATCCCCAGCTCCTAACAAGGTCCCTAGAGCATTGTAGGCACTTAATAAATGTTTATTGACTATTGTCTAAGAGATGTAAAGAGTCTGGTTAAATATCTTTTAAATTTTTTCATTTCTATTCAGATATGCACAGACCAATATTTTCTACTTACTACAATGTACTAAATAGACACCAGAGCTTTTCATGAACATGTTTTAAAAGAAGAAAAAAAATCAATAAATATTTCTCATTGAAAGCAAAATAAATTCAGTCATTAATCTTTCTAAAAGTGTAACATTTGAAACAATGATGTTCATTCAAGGAAACTGAAGCAAAGTCATTTGCTCATCTATAGATAAACTAAATGCAATTTTAATGAAAATATTTGGGACATGTTCATTTTGACACCAATTTGGAGATTAAATGCTTCAAAGAAATAGCAATTTGGGACAATAATATTCCCTTAGTTCTTTTAATTGTGTTGGAAGGAAGCAAATAATGAAACTGATGTTAGCAAAACAGAAAGGATAAAAGATATCTATTGAGAATTAGATTAAGAACCAAGAAATTGATCTTTCAAAAGTAGATAGAATTTAAAAGCTTAAATATTATAATTTAGTAGATTATCTGAAACATTAACAATTTTAGAGGAGGCATAAATCCATTTAACTTATCAAGTGAATAAATTTAAGGAATTAATGTCATCTTTCTTGGATAATTATTAGTCTTGTCTCCTTTGATGTCTTAAAATATTTAGATATTTAAGCAATTATAAAACCAATTAAAATGGACCTTCATAAAATATATGTGCATGTACATAGATATATCATGCACATATAAATATATATGTGTATATGTATATATTTATATTGCAAAGCAGAAATTTAATTGCATAAAATTAGATAGAGAGATTTAAGAATACAACCAAAGGTTACCAAATATATTTTATGATAATGTAAGACTTAACTACTAATGTACAAATACTACATAGGTAGGGCAATGTCTGATACTTCTGATGTCAGGTGAGCTGCACTTTTTAATTTCTAGGGGGTTCTTTATAAAATATGGATAAATTAAAAAAAAGAACTCCCCATTCTAAGTTTAGGGATTTCAATCTTTCTTCAATAAATGTAGTAAGGCAAGAACCAGACTCATTTCCATATTTTGTCATTAAGCACTTCATTAGGCTGTACAACCCAAATCCCTAAAATCAATCCCAGTTTTAATGTTATTAGAAGAAACAGTGCAAAATGGTTGAAAAAGTAGTAGATATGAGGGAGGCTATTAGAAAATTAAAATGTTAGCAGTATTTTTAAATTTGATTTGATAATGAAAGGAGGAAGAAATTAAGAGGTATGGAAATGGAGAAAAAGACAAATATAGGATAGAATTAAAAAGAGATAAAAAGCTAATGAGGCAGAGAAATTGAGAAAGATTATTCCAAATGGTGGGAAGAAGAAAGAAAGGACTTCATTCAATGTGTCAGGATTTCATGGATAAAAAGAAATGAAATAAGTGCTGGGAAAAAAATAAAGAAGATGAATAGAAAAAATAATGTATGGGAAAGAGGTAAAGGTTCTTAACATGTGAATGAAAATCTATGTCTATGTAATTACAAAACTGTAATATTAATGTTGTAACTTCGAATTTGAGAGAGACAACATGAAGATAAAGGGTCTGTCACAGATACAGAACCTGAATTCAGGTTCCACCTCTGACACTTTCTGGTTGTATGATACTGGGAAACCACTTAACCTCTTTGTGACCCTGAACAGTTGTTAGTCTGCAATAATGGAGAAAGTTGACATAATGAGGATTCACTTAAGGATAAAAAAAAAACAGTAGTCCAATCTTTGAATGTGTGCTCTCTATCTATTAACAGTATATTGATATACTGAGAAACTGTTACCATATCTATTTTAATTCTTGATAGAAATGAAAACAGATATCATGAAGATATCTGGTACTCCTCCAAAAAGCAAATGAAGATATTGGTAGTATTGGATTCAAAGTATACTCATACTTCTACCTCTCCAGTTATTCTGAACAGAATAACTGTATTTCTATTTGACTAATGAAATAATATACCTTTATGCTCTCTTGTCCCTCAAATTCATTATTCATATAGCTATCAAACCAACTTCTCTTATTCTTTTAAGATTCATTAAAGTAGATTTTTTTCTGTATCTATTTTATTTTATTCTTCTCCAACTAGCAAATAGGTTTATAAATCCCCTTGAACTCAGTCTTTCAATCTCCTTGATTCTTTGAATCTTCATTTCCATTACACAGTTGACATGATTTCTCTGGATCTCATCTTTACAAAGCTATGTTACACTATTATGGTTCACCATGTTGCTATCCTCACTAGCCACAATCTCTTTGTTCAGATATTTTTACATTTCCTTACTCTACTCTGTATCTACCTTCAGTTTAAATAACTCTGAGGTGTCACCTCACACCTATTAGATTGGCCAAGATGAAAATAAAAGGAAAAATGATCAATATTGGAGAGGCTGTGGGAGGACTGGGACATTAATGCATTGCTATTGGAGTTGTGAACTGGAAAGCAATAAAAATGTTAATAACCTTTGACCCAGAAATTCCAATTCTAAGTCTATTTCCAGAAGAAATTATAAAATATAGGAAAAGTCCCATATGTTCCAAAATATTCATAGCAGCTCCTTTTGTAAGTGGCAAAGAATTGGAAATTGAGGGGATGCCCATCAATTGGGGAATGGTTAAACAAGTTATGGTACATGAATAGTATGGAATATTATTGTTCTATAAGAAACCATAAAGAAAAAAAACCCAAAAGAACAATGTACATATTAACAACAACATTGTGAGATGATCAACCTTGATGGAAGACTCTCCTCTCAGCAGTTCAGAGAACTAGAACAACTGTATTATCCAGGCTATGGATGATGCAATCCCCATCCAGAGAAAGAAAAACAAAACAAAAAAAAAAGGAAATGTGCATAATATATATATATATATATATATATATATATATATATATATATAGTTTATGTTTATATCCTTTGGCAAATCTTATTAATCACTTTGCAGAATGTCTCTTTTCAGTCTCTCAAACAGATGTTGGTACAAAAACTAAAGTTATTTTCATAGTGATCATTTTGTTTATATTTATTATAAATATTGAAAAACTAAGCAGTATTCTACCATCTTCTTCATAGGCATTTAAAAGAGCCTCTTATTTTGCTGTGAATTAGTAACAACATACGTCATCTTCTAATTCACATTCCTTCCTTTTTACATCTCATACTACATTCCTTTGCTTTGTCCTATTATTCAGTTTTCATTCCTTCTCCATCCTATTTCAGGGGTGGGGGCGGGAACGTTGTATCTAAAACTCCCAAAATGCCATTTCCCAAATAAATTGAAAAAAAATCAGCTTCCTTTTATTCTAGTCCTGTCTCTTTAAAGTAAGAGATTTAAGGGAATAGAAATTTAGTTTAAAGGGACCTTACAACCTGTTTTAAAAGTTTGAGCTTTGTGTAATATGAAAGAAATTACTCCTTCTAAAGATAGCCCATTCGGTTTGGGATTACTCTAAATTTTAGTTTTATTTATTTTAATATAAAATCTGCCTTTATGAGACTTTTTTAAAACTGGATGCCAACAAAAAAGCATTTAACGTTATTTTAGCTTTTTAAAGTATAAAAGTTCACTGAGACTTTTGAAAAACCCCATATTACTTTTAATTTCTACCTTTGGGGCTGACCAAAACATAATGCTAGTTGGATCATCCAATGCAAAAAGTAATTGATTTTTTTTTACTTTACATAGGTTTTTTATTTTTTTAATTGATGTTTTACTTTTCCAAATACATGTTATAAAAGGTTTTATTAGCATTCATCTATATGCCTATGCATATTTCTAAGTAACAAAATTTCCTTCTACCCTCCTCTCAGCGGTGAACAGTCAGGTCAATATTGTACATACACATTTGTATTAAGCATCTTTACAGTTTAGCCATTTTGGGTATGAGGACAAAAAGTAATTTTTAATGATTTAACATCAATTTATTGGGGGGTCTTCAGTAGGATACTCTAGGAATCAGACTTAGCTCTGTACTGTTTAACAGTTTTTATAGATGATTTGGATAAAGACATAAATGATAATTATAATAATTCATAATAATAGCTTATATTTGTATAGTGTTTGATATGTGACAGGCTCTGTGCACTACATGATTCATATGAACTAAGTGATTTACAAATATTTCGTTTAATTCTCACAAGGTGAGCATGATGGCATATTTGTAGATGATTTAAAATTTTAAAGAATATGGTAAATCCTGAATGAAAGAGTAAGGAACCAAAATATCTTAATAGACTATAGCACTGGGCTGAATCTATTGTCATGAAACTGGTTATGGATAAGTATAAAGTCTTCCACTTATGTAAAAAAAAATCACCATTATAAGATGGGAGAGGAATGGTTATACAACAGTTGTTAAGGGAAAAAAATCTTCAGACTTTAGCCATGTGATTCAGCAGTCAAGGACACTAATATCATCTTGGATTGCAATGATAGGTAATGATCATTGATAGTTTTCAGTACTTACAAACCATCTTTTAAAAGTTCATGTTCAGTTCTCAGCCATTTGGTTTAAGAAGTGTCCTGAGGAAGTCAAATGAGAAGGTAAAGGGTCCTGAGTCTATCATAGGAATCTTAGATGAAGGAATGAGGCATGCTTAGGTCAGAAAAAAAGAGAGGTCAGAGAAAGTATGATAGTTTTTTCCCAAATATTTTAAGAGATTAGATTTGTTCCATTTAGTCTCAGAGGGGAGAAGTATGAACTATGAAACAGAAGTTACAAAGAGGCAAATTTCAGTTGTTGCCCAATACTGCAATTGGCTTTGAAGAAAGGCAGTGGTTACCCCGCCTCTTTGAGTCTTCCAGTGAAAACTGATGAGTTAGTTATCTTATCTAGTCAGTTGTTTTTTTTTCTGAATGTTTTGTTTTGTTTTTCTTTCTTTGGTTGGGGATAATATAGTCCAAAACCAGTCAGATACAGTTTTTCCCAGCTCTCTGGACTACCAAGAGGTTTTGTGCTTATCTTGATGAAAACTCAAATCTTGTTCAATTTTTTCAATTATATCAATGGTCAATTCATATTTACTATGCAATCTACTAAAATTCCTAGATCATTTTCAAATGAACTATTTTTTAGTCATGCTTTTAGCCATCTTCTTTGTAAGCATGTCTCTTTAATTATTCCCCATAAAATTCTGAGACAAAAAAAGATAGTTAATAAATGTTTATTGATTGATAAGTTATCTTATTCAATAAAAATAAAATGATTGGAAGAATTCTAATGAACACAGTCATTTTAATAGCAAAAAAATAGTTATCCATTGTCTACTAAAAAAATATTTTTAAATTGATGTTATATTATTTTCTTCGTTTTTAGGTTATTTATTAAGAAGTCTGGGGACATTTAATTGAAAATATAGTGTGATGACAGACAATTCTTTTTGGTAGTTTTTCCCTGCATATTGTTGAAACATTCATCTTTTTACTTAAAAATTCACATAGTGTTTGGTTGGTATTATCAAAGATATGTGATCAGAAGGAACAGTAACACTGCTCTACTCAGGTTCAACCTCAAAATAATAGATGCTGTCTATACTGATTAAAGAAATGCCGAGATCCAAATCTGCCAATTCATTTCACCAACATAGAAATACTTATCATCTTCAATTTTCAAAGAAGATTCACGTCTTTCTCTGAAGTTTCTGTTTCTAAAGTCTGGGTTATTGGAAGTTCATTCAATAATTCCTCTGGTTTGAACTGACTACTACCTTTAAAGTCTTGAACTATTTTTCCAGTCTTAGAAGTTCATGATTAAGTAAGCTACATTTTCAGAATATTCAAAAAATGCCTTAGAATTAAAGAGATAATGGTATTGTAAGAAAATCTAACAGCACAATAGGTCAATGTGAACATTCAAAAATATAAAAGCATGCTGACTCAATTCCCTTTGTTATTCTTTTTTTAATTGCTGAAAAAAAATCCTTACTTTAAAAAAGATATTTTAAGTCTAGAAGAAAGTGTTAAGAATTAACCAGCTTTCTGTCCCTTAAAGTGACTGCCTTTTAAGAAGAATAATTTTTACACACATGGAGAGAGCATCATTTCTGACACTTTGTGGATTGAGAATAATCTTTTCTGGTTATTTGTGTTTTTGTTGTCTAAGGATACACTTGTTTCATAAATTCACTTACTAGTTTCATCGCCACTTAATACTCAGGGATACTGAAATAAATGGGAAGAAAGGAAATAATTGGAAAAGACAAGTATTCAAAAGTAAATTGCACTTAGACCAACATGTATGTATATCACTGGGGAAAAAAAGGATTAAAAAAAGAATTGCTGAAAAGTAGGAAAAACAAATAAAATAAAATATTGTAAAGCAGGATGAAAAGCAAATATGATGATAAAGCTGATGGTTGCAAGAAGGTATCCAGAATCAAGGAAAATATATATATATATGGAAATGATCACAAATTCAACTCTATCAGCATGGTGTAATGAATAGGGCTTAAAAGTCAAAAAGTTCAAATCTTCTCTGTCACAAGAGTAAGTCACCTAACCTCTTTGGAACTGAGCTTCCTCATCTGTAAAATGAGGTAGTTGGACTAGAATAGCTTCCAACATCCTTTCCAACTCTAAATCTATATTCCTAAAGGCATACAAGATATATAAAAGCAAATCATTTTTGTACTTTTAAATATTATCTTATATACATGCAATTATATATCTACAGCAAATTTTACTGTGTAGGATCAAGGATAAAAAAATTACATAATGTGAAAAAAGATGGAAATATGTAATATTATTATATTTTAATATTTCTGTTAATCTAGATAACTAGATAAAATAATTTAAAAATAAAATTTGTTCTAGGAGAGAAAAGTAAAATAATTCAGATCAAAAGTCAAAAGGGGGGGCAGCTAGGTTGTGCAGTGGATAGAGTATAGGCCATGGAGTCAGGAGTACCTGAGTTCAAATCCGACCTCAGACACTTAATAATTACCTAGCTGTGAGGCCTTGGGCAAGTTATTTAACCCCATTTGCCTTGCAAAAAAAAAAAAACTTTTAAAAAAAGTCAAAAAGGAAGAGAAATGGATTAAAATAATTAAATTATTATTCTCTTACTCCTGAGTGTCCATCTCTTTTCCTTTACTCCCTCAGTGTCTATGAGAACAAAAAGAAGAAACATGACAATAAATCAAAATATCCCAGTTCATATATTAGGAAGTCATGTATTTGAATGTCTAGAAATAGACCAGTATTTAATAAAGAGTACAAAAGGAATTGAATAGAAGGAAAAAAAAAATATTTCAAATGAGATCAACATGTCAGAAGATAGAGCAAACTCAAAATATCAAAAACCTAGCATTTTTACTTCATCTTGGCATGGCTTTGGGGATCAGTCATAAACAGTTGAATAATAAAGAAAATGGCCTTGTACGTTATCCTTTGGAGGTACTTTAGTGAACCAACCAGACGATTTCAAGATTAATATAATGGGCTGACTAAGAATTTTACTAAAACAAAGGAATCAACGGAGTAGTTCTTACTAAATGAAATTAGGCAATTAGAGACAGCTCAGCCCTTTCCATTGGTTACCTGAGACTAGGAATGAGTAACTTTTTCCAACTTTTGCTTTCATTTGTAAAATCAAGTAAATTATAGTAGTTCCATAACTATTTTAGTGTTGTTACTAAGATAAATTGGATCATTTCTATAAAATGCTTATGGTTCATTGGAAAGAAGTATTGTAAGAAATAAAGGTTGACATTATTATGGCAATGAAAATGTTCTTAATACTTTATAAATACAGCAACATAATTTAATATCTCACTATAATATTTTCTTTCAAAAGTGAAAAAAAGTTGGAAAGTGAAAATGAAGAAGAATGTTTAGATTTACCTAGGAAATTTAAATAGCAAAAGAGCTAAAAGGGAAAAAAACTATAATGAAAATTAATATAACTGATTTAAGTTTTTTAATAGCAGTGACATTAGGGGTTATTTATTGATTATTCAAGAGCACTTTTTATTCTATAGCTGGTTTATAATGTAGTGAAACAAATTGGGCCCAATTTCGTCTTTCACTTTTAACATTTCCTTTTTTTCCTTTTTCTAGCTACTTTTGAATGTTTTTTTTTTTTAAATTTGGCATTCGTCTTAAGAGTAAAGACTTCTTTCCTTCTAAAACAATGAAGTAGGCTTCTACAAAGAATATGAATCTTAATAATATATTGAAGGTATCCTGCCACTTTAATAATTGTAAATATTCTGTCTTAATCACTAGTTTCTAAACAGATGAGAATGTGAGAGTCCTCAAAATTTCATAAATGTTGAGTGATTAGAAGAGATGCACATGGAGCAAAATGAGGTTAGATTTTTATTTAGTCCGTCGATAAAATAACACCCTATACTAGTAATGCCTCTGTATCACTTTCAAGGGATATACGCTTTACAGAAGAATTCTGGGGTTTTATTTTATTTTTTTATGGTAAAATAATTTTCTTCTGTATAGAATTTATTCAGAGTTCTAAATCCACACACACACACACACACACACACACACACAAATCCTATCAAATCAAGATTAAATGAATGGTAACAATAAAAATTTATTCATAGGAAAAATGATTTAATTATAGTCTTAAAGAAAATCCTCCTCCAGTGATTGACTAGCTCTCCATCAAGAGGTGACTAAAGGAATACATCTACCATTGGAGAAAGCATTGGATTTGTCTCCTGTAACACACAGGTGATAACACACAGGTGTTGACTCACCTATGAGAATACTAATTAAACTGACCAATGAACCTGAGCACTGAGCCACTAAGAGCCTTTCAACCTTTAGCAAGCCTAAAGCATCTCCTAAAGTTTCTGCTCCATTTGGCCAGACCATTGAAGGAAGGAGTCTTTTAGTAGCCAATAACTATGTGAACCTTCTCAGCAGCTTCTCCACAGGTTCTTGTTGGAAGGACCAAATAGAAACTCTCAGAGTTGCCTCAACCACTTCTTTAGTTAATACTAAAGAATATTAGATATATGAGATGGGTCAGGTGTGTGAAAGATATTTCTTCTCCAATGACAGAGATGAAGAAAGCTGGAGTACTTCATTATATCAGCTCCTCTTACAATAATCCTATATTGCTCATGAGGAATGTGGTTAGCCCCAGAAACTCTACAGGGAGTAGAATAATATCACTATGACACTATCTAGATCTTTTTTTCTGTCTCATCGAAGCTGAAAAATAGTAACCTACACCCAGAGTGAGTACTATAAGATCACTGCCCTCACTAATGCATTTTTTTCTCTCTGTTGCTATGGTCATAACTTAGGAGCAGTTTTGCTATGTTTTTTTTTTATCTGCAAAGTAATCCAAACTACTTTTACTCTCCTTCCTTAAAATTACCTGAACAACTTATATTGATGACAACATGTTTCCTAGGCAGAGACCATACCCATATGAAACACAAGAGTTGGGAAATAAACCCTAAGAAAATTACTGGGTAGTACATTTCACTCAGTCAAGCTTTGGGGAATGGAGTTAATAGGAAAAGCCAGAGGGCTCTAGGTACACAGTCTGGAACCAGTTGCTCCCTTTATTTTTTCCATAACCTAAAAAGGAAGCCCAGAGGCTTATTGTTTTCTAGATTTCATTGTTGAATAACCACATTCCTCACCTGGGTAATTCTGATAGACTCTCTTAATAAAGTAACCAAAAGCATACTTATTTCAAATGGGATCCGGAACCTAATATGGCCCTAGAGGACCTAAAGCAAGATTGTTGGACCCTTATCACCCAGCAGGATCAAAGTTTTCAAATATCTCTTTAGCATATAATCAAGACGGAGTGAAGAATTTAGCACAAATAAAGGATAGTCAGATTAAGTTATTATAGGTTTCTGAAGTTAAAGTAATACTATTCACTATTTTTGAAAATTAGTTACTTACATGTTAATGGACACTAGTTGCTACAGAACAGATGATATACAGTCATACAATCACTTTTTTATTGAATTCATATTATGAGTCAAGTAATTCAAGATGGTCCATCTAACAAGATGAGTAAGACAGAGAAGGCTTCTATTAGTAAGTGAAAATAATGTCTTCAAAATCACACTTTTCCTGATAATTCATTCTGGTATGAATGCATTTAATAGGTTATTTCTCTCAGAAACTGAGTGTTCTAGTCCATGCCCTATAACTTTATCTTTTCTATTAGATCAATGGGTTGTCACCTATAAGTATCTGGCTAGTTTACTAATGACTCTATTATGAAATTTGTATACACAACTAGATTTCAGAGACTACTAAATCCTATAATCTAGGGAATGGGGGGATTTGGAAAATCCCCTCTGTGGTCTGAGCTTGAGGCCACATTTAGGAAGTGACAGGCTGGAGGGAATGTATTAATTCCTGGAAGTAGTCATAAGGTTGGTCAAGTGACCTTTAGAGAATAGAAATGGACAATCAAAATCTTGCCCTTTGGGGTCAGAACACATGAGGAATTTTACCAATCCTTTACAATGTCTTTACAAAGGCAGAGTTAGTGTGTCTATTGTCAATCTGAACATGAAGGGATGATAACATGTGGCCCTGTAGAAGCAAATAAATCATCTCCATAACTAAGGAGGTCAGCTTATTCCTGTTAGACTTGATTCTTTCAGCTAAATTGAACACCCACCTCACCCAAGTTTTTGTCTCTCAACTGGAAAATTACCCTCTTATCTTACCTCTGTGTAAAAAGTTTGACCCCAATGATTAATACCTGCATCATCATGTCTCCAACTGCCTAGGTCAGATATTTAATCTCCTAGATGCCATTTGTTGCTATTCAGTTGTTTAAGTTGCATCAAACTCTATGTGACCCCATTTAAAGTTTTCTTGGCAAAGGTAGTGGAGTAATTTGCCATTTCCTTTCTCAGCTCATTTACAGATGAGGAACTGAAGCAAACAAGGTTAAATGACTTGCCAGGGTCACACAGCTAATAAGATCTGATTTGTACTCAGGAATATGTGTCTTCCTGACTCCAGGACCAATGCTTTATCTACTGTGCCACCTAGATGCCTCAAATGTCATATCTGTGGCAATTCAATGCCATCCAAAAAAGGGGGAGAGCTCACCAATCTAGTAGTAGATTGGATCCAGTCTTCAGGAAGATAAACCTGATAGAAATTAACTGTATCTGAACATAATCCTAGCTTGTCCTCTCTGGCTCTTTCTTATTCTTTTCCTAATACAGAGTTGCCTGTTGCAAAAACCTAAAAAAAAAAAAAATTGGGTTCTTCTTTATGACTTCTATCTTCCCTGGATACAGGTAAGTAAAAGAGTCCTTATTTAACCTCTGTAGAAGGAATAGATATATACCCACTTGAGTGGGTGACAATTTGGTAAGATTCAAATCAACTTAGATTCTGGGACAAGTTGCTTTTAAGTCACTTTATTACAGTTGTTCTTGACTGCTATGAAGAATTGTTGACTGCTGGATATATCTTCCTCTGTGTAATAGCCATGTAACCTCTGAGTACTCCTCATACTCCTCATTTTCATTTTGTCATTCTTTACACAAGAAGACCTTCTATTTAGAGGGTTTTCTTTTTCTCTGTATTTTTTCTTTTCTTTTTATCACTTATAGTAGATAACTATAAATAATTATATGCATATAATTATATGTAAAACTACATATATAATTATAACTATAGATAACTACAAACTATAAAAATAACTATACAAAGATAACTATAAAAATTTTATTGCTATTTTTCTTTGCTAATTTTTAATGCCCTTTTTGGTTTCTTTTCCCACTTTTTTCCCCCTTAGTGCTTTCCATGCCAAATTATTACAAGTCAGGTTACGTCTCACACACACACACACACACACACACACACACACAAAGTGCTGGAGTACTCTTGGTGGTGATTACCCTTTCCCTCCAATGACTTTTTTGTTCACTATTGAAAAACTTAAGTCAACCTCACTTCAATTCAACAATCAACTTAAACTAATAGGATAGAGGCCTAGGCAAGGCTTGCCCCTTCAGTGGAGTAGAGGTACACAAGGTACAATCTGTCACAGAAGATGAAAAGCAATGAGATTAGAGGTGCATGTTGAAGGGCTTGCTTTGGCAAGGAAAAGGGCTGTGAGAGGAGTGATGAGTTATCTGAGAGAAGAGGGGAGACAGAGCTCTTTACAAATATTCTCAGTTTTTCCATTAAAATTTGAGACATTTCCCATTTAAGAAGGGAAAGAAGTGGTGGCATGGAAGGTTTCAGAAGGTATTCAGTTTTTTCATTAAAATTTGAGACATTTAGGGCAGTGGATAGAGCACCAGCCCTGGAATCAGGAGTACCTGAATTCAAATCCGGCCTCAGACACTTAATATAATTACCTAGCTGTGTGACCTTGGGCAAGCCACTTAACCCCATTGCCTTGCAAAAACCTAAAAAAAAATTGAGACATTTCCCATCTAAGAAGATATGGAAGGGGTAGCATGGGAGGTTTCAGAAAGACTAATGATGTTTAAGAGCTAATATGGTGATTGGGAGAGCAAACTGATTTAACAAAATATAGAAGGCTTGCTTTGATAAAAATGAGGACCCAGTTAATATTATATTGTATAAATCTGACTGGATTCAGTCAGTGGATTCAGTAAAAATTTGAGCGGATTCAGTGGGTTCATCTTCATTAAACAGTCATTTGTCAGATGCAGCTAAATTGTTACTTATCAATAAACTTTATAATCTCTGAAGAGTGGATATTGCAGATGATTCAAAGGGAAATTAAAAAATTAAGATGAATATAGTAGAATCCAGAAAATATCCTAGGATGGAATGCAACCAAAAAACGAAGTTTAAAAAATTCACAAATAATTAGAAAAGGAAGTAGACTGAACTAACAGAGAAATCAGCTGTTGTTTTAGCTAAGAAATGTTAAAAAAAAAAAAGGAAAAAAGAACAAAAGATCCTAAGAGAATGATTCCAGCACATTGAGCAGAATGACTAGCTGATGAGATACAGGAAAGATGTACAGAGAGACTTAGGCAGGAACCTCATAGGATTAGGAAGTATTAGTAGAATAAAATCTAAATAGATGTAGAGAGTATCCTCTTCATAGATTGATCAAAAGTATAAATATCTCTAGAAAGACTTTTTAAATTAATGACTTCTTTTTAAAAGATGTTTTAATAGAAGGAAAAGTAACATATGATTTATAACTACTTATTTAACTTTTCATTATAATGAAGGAAATAAAATCCACATGCTATATTATAGTACATAAAAGTTCTTTTCTGAGTTTAATTACACTGGTCATGGATAATATTGAAATTTTAATTCAGGATAAATGAAACTGAGGGGCAAGGTGGAACAGGGAATAGAAAACCAGTCATGAATTAAGGAAAACCTGAAATCAGTTCCCATTTCTGGTATATATTGCCTATGAAGCAACTTTTCTCTTGATGTTCCAAGAAACTATTTATAATTATAAATAGTCCAATAGTTACCAACTGTGTTGATGGAGCTTCCTGATGGTAAGTTCACTATACTGACTAGAGGACTATCTAAACAAAGATAAAACTATTATAAATTAACTAAAGTGTACAGATTGGGCATTTATTGATCAGTTGCCATGGCTCCATCACATATGTATCCCAAGTTTCTACTAATAGACTGGAATTTGATCATTAAAATCCAAATGCTTCTAAAGCTCGTAGAAATAAATAAATTACTCTCCAGTGGAGGTAAAGCCATGTGATATTTTGGGTAAAGAAAACATACAGACAAAAAATAAAAAAGAAATACACTTGCTTTTCTGGAAGATTAAATTAAAACAATAAAGGCATTAAATGTCTATAGCCTGATTAAATGTATTCTAGTCATGAAGCAACAGTTTATGATTTTCAAATGAATAGCACACAAATGAAGGGAACATTAATGCAATATGATATTAATATACAAATACTCACATTATTCACCTGCCACTGACATTCTGAATTAAATCAGTAATGGGGTGTATAACTGATTAAATATCTACACAACAGAAAGCAACAGCTTATGATTTAAAGAGGAACCGCTAGAGTGATCACATCATTACACTGCCAAACGCCATCTATCACTTTTACTGAACTTAACGAAGATGGATTACATCCCACAGATGAGATGCAACCTATAAATATTGTCATGCTGATCTTCATCTGACTTTCCTGGAGAACAGACAAGCAACAAATCAATAATTGAAGAAGCAATATTAGAAATTCAGTGTTATTCAGCACCTAGAAGAAATCTTGTAATGGGACATTCTAAATACAATGTAACAGCAGCAACTGGCTGAGATCTGTAACTTCCTCCTATCCTTTCTAGGCTAGCTTCCCTGCTATTTCAACTCATTTATATTTGCAAGTTTCAGTCAAAAGATTCACTTAGTTCAAAACATTACCCAGTTTTATGTTTTCACTACAGCTGATTTAGTTCCCAAACTTCCTTTCCTTTAATTCCCTTTGTCAAGTCATACATATTCCTTGACTTACTATGGAGTAAAGGAAGTCATAGAAATTAATTTAGTAATTTACAACTATATTACATACAATATTGTTTCTGAAGTTATTATCTTCAAATACTGAAACAAAAGTGAATATCATCAAAAGAGCATAAGCAATATATTTATCTAAGAACTTCCGGGGCTGTGTTAATAGTATTTCCTCCCATTAAACACCTGCTTGGGTTTCTATTTACCATCTCATTTAGCTTTGACAATTTACCTTTTCAGAAACAGCCTGTCAATTGCTTCACTAGTCCAATCACAGGAGACCAGATTGCTTTCTGTCAGTCTGCTTGGATAATGTTATAATAATAGATAACAGGTGGTCAGTATTTGACATCTGAGGTGAAGATAACGCCTCAGAAGCTATAAAACATCTGAGGAAATGCTTTAACAGTTCACGCTTACTACTAATTGCCCCATCACAACTTTAATTAATTCTTTACCCTTCCACTATCTTCCTCAGATAGCCATAAGGCAGGAAATCATTCGTAACAGAAAAGTAAGAATCTAAAGAGACAATAATGAGGTGTAATAAAAGAAAGAATGAATGGCAGAATGTTTAACATTTTGTCCTGAACTGGAGTAGGATTTAATTGCTTTAATCGGTTCTTTCTTTGTTATGCTACAAAAAAAAGAGATCCATTTTAAAAAGGATTACTGTAACTCTAAAAAAAATATATTAACTACGGCCCACATTTAAACTTAACTCTCTCCAGTTATTAAAGATGTCTTTGAAACTATTTTTAAATGCATCACTTCTGTCTTTAGGGTCATTAAAGCAAACTACTTTATACAAATTAGTCTTGTAGAGGTTCGAGTCAGAAAAGGTTAGCATAAATAGTATACTGACCTTTTAAAAAATACCACTAAGCAAAAGGGTTAATTCTGTTGATTTAAAACATGACCTGAAAGCTTTCTAACACATTCCTGAAAGAAGTAAGCTTATGTAGAAATCGATTCAGTAACACTTAAATCCATGCTGTTTCAGATAAATTTGGTTGTGTTCATACTTCTGACACTACCTGGGTGGCCTCCATTTTCTCTAATAATTACACATTCAAACATATCAAATGGTTGAACAGCTTGGGTGAATATCCTCAATCTAACACATTTTAAACCTTTGATAATTAAAAGTCTTCTACCAAGTATATAATTTGAATTTCAGAATTTTAGCATTTGCTTGAACAATTTACTTAAAACTAGAAATTTATTTATAAATATCGACAGATGACAGAAAAGCATTTGATTATGTTTGCATAATGGAAACTAAGACCTCAAAATTAAATTCCATGAACTATGTCTCTTGAAAAATTGTAGCAAATTCAATATAAAATGAGAGATTTCTTTTAATGAAAGAAATAACAATATACTTAGACCATTTTCAGGGAGCAAAAAACAAGTCATTAAACAAATATTTATTAAACAAATCTATCGATGCACAAGCAAAATTATGTAACGAAGATCATAATAATCATTTAAACAATGATTTTAAAAAGTTCTATATAATACAGGCCCTATGATGTATTTTATTAGTATAAAGAAATTGATATTTTATTAAATTTGTTAAAATTTGTTTTCTTTTGTTAAACTCCTTTATATTCATGATGTTTAAATAGTTTTGAAATGAGAAAAAGGCAAACCACACTAAAAAGCAATGCACCCTGACTAAAAAAAATACACATATTGGATGTCAATCAGATGTTTGTAGTAACCCAGTGGATTGTAGAAATAGAGGTCAAAAAAAGAAATTTAGAATTCTCAAATCTTATAATTATTGATTTTAAGATCATGAAGTTGCAAACTTATCTACTCCAGCATTCCACTTAAGGCAAAAAAGCCTTTTAACATTTCTGGAATTAATCCTCATGTAACCTCCTTTGGAACAATTCATTATCTAACTAGAAAGTTCATATAAATTTGAGATGGGTCTGATGGTTCAAAAGTTCTTCCTGAGGTTGAGTCAAAATTTACCTCACTTTAAATTCTACTTGTCTGTTAAATTCTACTTCTGTCTTGTTAAGAACCTCTTTTCCCTGTCACTGCTCTCACTACCATCATATTTATCAAATTACTTTTGAGCTTTTTGGAAGAGAAACTTAGTTGGCTCTAAACAGAATAAATATTGGGAAAAAGCAGAGCAAATATTCACATTACATATGTAGGCAATAGCTTTCTGCTCCTAGATATGATAGTCATAATAAAAAGTTAATTTCTCTTAGAAAGATGATCATTTAATTTTATATAGAATTTGAAATAAAGAACCAAATTTTATATTCAGAGAAAATAAACATTCTATAAGATATTTTAAGGATATGAGCAGCCCCATAGATTCCTCTTATCATTCGTAGAAAAAAAAATTCCATTTAGTGTGCAAATAATATTTTTTTTTGGCAAGGCAATGGGGTTAAGTGACTTGTCCAAGATCACACAGGTAATTATTATGTGTCTGAGATCAGATTTGAACTCAGATCCTCCTGACTCCAGGGCTGGTGCTCTATTCACTGAACCACCTAGCTGCCCCCCCCAAAATAAATATTTTACATGGATTTCAGAATACACCTTTATTAATTAGTCAAGCAAGTAGCACAATAGATAAAGCATTAGATCTGAATTCAAATTCATCCTCAGATACTTGATCTGTGTTGCTGAGTCACTTTCTGGACTCCATCGCTCTTTCCCCAGGGGAGGGTTGAAGGGACAGAAGACAAGGAAAATAAATTTTTCCCTATACCCCAAGGTCTCCATTTACTGAACCAAATACCAGTGCTTAAATATCCTTCCCAGTCCCTTAATCTACTCCCACACCCATGGCACTTAGTAAAACAAGGCTCTGGTGCTCAAGGACACCAACTGATGATAGTTTATAGTGCTCCCCCACACAACAGTCCCTAAGACTATGTCCCTTGTCAAATCACCTGTTTCTGCCTTAGTTTTCCCATCTATGAGGATAATATTCATTCCTCATCAAAAAAGAATGATAAAAACCCCTACCTCACAAGGTATTTATAAGGAACAAATAAGGTAATATTCCTAAAGTACTTTGCAAACCATAAGTACTATGTAAATACTATTATTATTATTATTAAATTATTATTGTTGTTATGACAAATTAATATGTTTCTAGGCATAGAGAACATGAAGAATAGGACACTGTAATCTAGCAGGAGGAAAGGTGATGAACTTTCTTAAATATGACCCAAAATAAAAGAAAGAATAGAGGAAAGACAAATTAATGACTTCCTCTCTTTTTTTCAGATACTTCCTTTTTTTGGTGAGTAGTATAGTCTAGTACTTATATGACTGTCCCAAAATTACATAGTTGCAATTTGGTGACCTCGGGGCTATATGCTTATGACTTCACATTGAATCCTATTTTTTTTACCCTAGACTGAACTTCCTTTGAAGCTATTAGATAAATATTTTTTCATTGACCATGAACAGGCACTAGATAATAAAAGATACACTAGGTAATTTCAGTTAGAAATTAAAAAGCTTTTTCACACCAAAAAAAAAAATTAATTCAATTAAGATACAAATCTAAGGTAACTAGATAACTAAGGGAAATATATATAAGAACAAAAGCAATTCTTCAGTAGATAAATGGTCAAAAGATATGAAAACTACTCAATAGAATTGCACACTATTAGTAATCACAAGAAAGGGTGCTCCAAAACATTAATAATAAGGCAATTAAATGTCAGACCAATCTTGAAAATTCACCTAATAAAAACATCACTTGTACAAAAATATTCATAGCAGCCCTGTTTGTGGTGGCAAAGAATTGAAAATCAAGTAAATGTTCTTCAATTGGGGAATGGCTTAGCAAACTGTGGTATATGTATGTATGTCATGGAACACTATTGTTCTATTAGAAACCAGGAGGGACAGGATTTCAGGGAAGGCTGGTTTGCATGAACTGATGCTGAGTGAGAGGAGCAGAACCAGAAAAACACTGTATACCCTAACAGCAACATGGGGGTGATGATCAACCTTGCTGGACTTGCTCATTCCATCAGTGCAACAACCAGGGACAATTTTGGACCGTCTGCAATGGAGAATACCATCTGTATTCAGATAAAGAGCTGTGGAGTTTGAACAGATTGCAAGGACTATTCCCTTTACTTTAGCGGGAAAAAAACCAGATATCTTATTGTCTGATCTTGTTATCTCTTATACTATTTGTTTCTTCCTTAAGGATGTGATTTCTCTCTCATCACACTCAATTTGGATCAATGTACAATATGGAAACAAAATAAAGACTGACACATTACTTTCTTTGGGGGGGGAAGTAAGATTGGGAGAAAAATTGTAAAACTCAAAGTTCAAATAAAATCTTTTAAAAAAAAAGAAAGAAAATTCACCTAACACTCATCAAATTGCCAAAGATGATGAAAAATAGGAATTTAAAATGTTGGAGGCATTGTGTAAAGAAGGGCATAGTAAAGGAGTGTTGGTAGAATGCAAAGAAAGTGACGAAAATATTCGTGTTGGCCTTATTTGGCCTCATGGCTTACATTACAGCAAAAATCTTGGCTTAGGATTTTTAAAAATTGGTATTTGGGCAAATGATTCCTTCATGAGTTTATTGTAATATGGCACAGCAAACAGGTAAGGAAAGCAAAAAAAGACATACTGTACAGTAATATAAAGAGGTTTCTTCCCATAGATGTAACAAAACCATCCATTTTGAGGATGAAAAAAAAGGTCAAGTTGGGGTACAGGTGGCAAGATTGTATTAGAGGTATTAGAGGAGACATTCCTAATAAAACTCAGATGTGGTAGAAAGTTGGGAGGAAAAGAGTAGTGTTCTCTTATCAATACCAGGCTTTGGCAAAACTAGGATAGGGGTAGTTTTGTTTTTGTCCTTGTTTTTTGAATTGGAACCACAAATACCTTTAAGCAAAAATGCCACTGTTAGGCATATAAACCAATAAGGTCAATGTCTTCCCCCCTCTCCAAATGAATGTTATTATTTTGTTATGCTATCAACAAATGTAGATTCAATCTATTGGTGCCTTTTGTCTTTATTCAGAAGTTCTAGGCAGATTTTTTTTTTTTGGCTTCATTGACTATTAAATAACATTTGGGGTTTGGGATGTTTTTCTTTTGCAGTTTATAAGATTTTTCTTGGAGACATGATAAATTTGTTTCCCTGTTTATCCTATTTTGAAAGATAATCATTTATCTTTGTTTAGAATTTTTCTATTCTGTAACATTATCTTTTATTTCTCTTTTTCCCAATTTTTTTTCATTTCTGTATTTCTGAGGTGTCAATCCATAGTAGGAAAAATTAGTATTTATATATACAGCCTATTATATGCCAGGCATTATGCTAAGCACTTTACATGTATTATTTCAGGAGATGCTCAAAATAACTACCCAAGGTAGTGTCATCACCATTTTAAGGTTGAGGAAATTGAGGCAAATAGAAGTTAAGGGACTTGCCCAGGTTCAAATAGCTTGTAAGCATCTGAGGCTGATTTGGCCTTCTTAAGGAACCCAAGGTATTAGGAAACACCCCTGTTTTCCAAAGCTAAGGCCCAGCAAGCAAGATATGCCCTGGCCTTGGAAAAACAACAATCCTTTGTGCTAAATTTCTGGATGATCTCACCCTCGGACAAAATTTATTGAATTGACTGGTACTAGGTATTCACTGAGGGATTTATTGATTTTCATGTTAATCAATAATTACTTAAATTTGTTGGAGTTATCCTAATTCATAGGAGATATTGGTCTGAACTGAAACCATAGTTAATGTGAAAGTCATCAATCATATCTCTTTACAATACAATAATTCTTGTATTTGTAACCACTAAGTGAACTGAATCAGGTCCTGTACTCTCATTCCTAACATGTTAATCTGGTTATGTACTCTACTGAATGATCAGGAAACTCAACAACCCTAAAAAATTGAGTCAATCACAAGGCTCAATGATTCTAATAACTTAGGGACTATCCCCACATGATTCAAGAATACCTGTATTGTCCCCCAAAAGCCTGTACACCTGGGCCTGACAAGAACTTCTGACTCAAGACCTAAAAATGATAGTGTGAGGTCTGGTCTTTTTGTGGTTTTCAGGCTTAAAAATCCTACCCCTACCACAAGTCACAAGTCTTCCTTCTCTGGAGGACCTTAGTTTGCAAATCTGCTCTCCTCACTCTGAATTTAAACTTCTGTTTGATTTCCAATTCTTTTGTGTCTAGCCTGCTTTGTTTGGCTCTGGCCACTCACAGGTGGGAGTCAGGTTCCAAAAGATTCTGTGGACAATAAACCAAATAAGAGTTCTACTTCTCTTTCCCTGAGGCAAAAACTTGGTTCCCTCTAACCAGATCTACACTGATACTTCCTCTCCTTCCTCATTCACAGTCTGTAATTGGGCAGAGTAAATGTTTTCTATCTCCTAGACCAGGGGAAGTCTAGCCCGAATTATAGTTGTTATGATACCATGCAAGGGCCAAATCAGATGAAGCTAAGCAAAAGACTATGGGATTGTTGGAACCAGCTAGGACTGGTGCCTGTGGTGAACTGAGAATGGAGAAGCAGGGATTGTTGACAGTATTTAAGTTTTCCCATGTGACTTCTTAGAACTTTTTTGAGGTATCATGATTCCATTTATTTAGTAGACTAAAATTTAGTCAGTTTAGATATTTTAGTTCCACAGAAATTATCCTCACTTACTTTTTACCAATTATAAAATACTCATTAATTTGTTTTTAAATAGGGGAAGACTGATCTGTTTCCTCTTATCTATCCAGGTTCAAAGAGTATATTTCACGTAACTTCAAAAATATGGGTTTAAAATTTTAAAAAAATTCTCACTGAAATAGTATGAAGTGTGTTATATTGTCTAAGTGATAATAGGGATTATTTTTAAATTAATATTTTATTAACTAGAACAGAAGTTTACTGTAGAAAACAATTAGGCAGAACAGTAGAAACATTGGCTGTAGTGTCAAGACATATTGAATTCAAAACTTGCCTCAATTAATAGATGTTATAAACAAGTTACTCAACTACAGTCTATCTCAATTTTCTCATCTGTAAAATGAGGATAATAATAGTACATTTCTCCAAATGTTGTTGTTGTAAGAATAAAGATAACATTTATAAAGCACTTTGCAAACCTTTATGCACTATATAAATACCAGCATTATTATTATTATTATTATTATTATTATTATTACTATGATGCTAAAATAGATTAGGAAGTGTTTATATATTATTATAACAAGCAGAATAATAGCATGAGAGATTTTATCTAAGCTTTATTGAATAAAAAGATGAGAAAAATAAAAAATATGCTATTATGAAATAATTATAATATTCTAGTTTTATACAGCTTTCAATAGTTTTTGGAAGTGTTTGTGACATTCTTAACTATTTAAGATCTTCCAGTTATCTATAGCTGACTTTTTGTGAACCCAGTTGAGTATTTTCTAGACAAAGATAATGGCATGGTTTGCCTTTTTTTTTTTTCCTCCAAGTGATTTTCCAAGTGAGGAAACTGAGGCAAACAGCAGAAAGTGACTTGCCTGAGGTCACACAGCTAGAAAGTGACTGAGGTCAGGTTTGAACTCTGGAAGATGAGTCTTCCTGACTCTTAGTTGGGTGCTCTATCCACTTTGCCACCTACCTGTCCTCTTCTAGTAACATTTGTATATCCAACTTGTAGTCTTGCTCTTTTTTCTCTACATGCTGATTCCCCAACTGTTTTATCTTCTGCTGTTACTTATTTCAAAGGCAGATGAACTCAAAAAGACAGAAGGTGGGAGCAAAAACAACAGAATGGAATACTTGGGCTTTAATATCTACACAGTGGCACTTTATAGCCTAACATTACAAAAACAGAATTCTTTTTAACACATGTGATCATTTGTATTATTTCTTTACATCATGTCACCTAGTGCCAGATAAAAGCAATTATTACTACAAAGTTTAGTATGATGGATATACATAGATAGCTAACTTATCCTTCAAAGATGAATATTAAAGAAAAAAAGTTTGCTTACTATAAGAAAAAAAGGTTTGAATTCTTCATACTGTGATTCTTGTGTTAGTGGTTTTATTTGCCATTGCTCAGTGCTGGTGTGATTTGAAACTATGGATCTCATAGCCACTCTTGGAAATCTAAGAAACCTCTATCTTTAATGTAGGAAAGTGATAGAATCAAAGATTCTCCTATTAGAGGGGACCTCTATGCCTATCTATAGCTGACTAAAAATCCCCATAGTCCAAAAACCAATCTACCTGAAAAGCCCTCATAGAGTTATCTTTGTTATTATGACATTTTGGCAGTTATTTCCCCTAATTCACCAATATATTCTTTTACATAAAAATGAACCCTCCCTTTCAACAAAGAGAAAAAGTTAAGTAAAATTCAGCAATACATTTTTAATATTGGATACAGCATTCTCTCCACTCCACAAATGGAATGTAACATCCTAAAAGGTAAGGACTAGTTTCCTCTTTGTGTCCCCCATCTCATAAATTCCATATTCTGCACATAATACACACCCAATCAAGAATAACTTGATTAGACTGGATTATGATGGTACTACTTCAGCCCTCTATGAAGAGAAGTGTTATATCATTTGTTCTGCAACACCAGTAAATGGTCATTGCAATTAATCAGACTTCAGAGCTCTTTCAGTGTTATTTTTGTTAAAATTAGAGGTTCTTAACTTGAGGCTCAGAATTTATTTTTATAATTTGATAACTACATTTTAGTGTACTTGTTTTCCTCTATAATTCAAAGTATTTTATTTTATACATTATTCCCTAAGAAGTACAACATAGATTTCATCCACCCATGAAAGGAGTCCATGACTCAAAAAAGTTTAAAAATCTCTAGCCTAGATTATTATCTGCATTGTATATATTCTTTGATTAATTTTAATGGCTGATATCTTCTCTCCATAATAATCTGAATTTCATATATTAATTGTTTCTTCTTCATATACAACAATTTGATCATTTCCTAATACATAGGAACCAACTCCAATTAAAGGTTTTGGTGACGATACAAATAATTTTATTTATTTTGAAGGTGGTATAGGGGAACAAAGAATTAAGTTTATAGCGATGAAGACTGAAGCTTGAATCCCGACATAGACACTTTTAAGTTGTATAACCCTAGTCAAATCATATAATTTCTCGAGTTCAGTTTCCTCATCTACAAAAAAAGAATAATAATACTTCACACAGTTGTGAGATTCCAATACATAATATATGTTAAAGTTCTTGGAAAATCTTAAAGTGCTAGATCAATGTATTGCTACTATTAATAAAAATTATCTTACATAAATAGCATCTTTCTATATTTTATCTTTTTGAGGTATTCAGTCAGTAATGGGATCCCTAACTCCAAGATAATGAACAATTTTATGATTTTTCTAGTTATTTATGTACCACTCTTTCCATTTCATTCAATAATGACTATTTCTATCTTTTTTGTATCTTGCTCAATTTGATATTAGGGAGCTAAGTGACATGGTGGATTGACTATCAGAACCAGAGTCACTAGGATTTAGATTCAATTTCTGCCTCAGCCAATTACTAACCATGTGACTCTCAGAAGTCCCTTGACCTCTATTTGCCTCAGTTTTCCATAACAATAATGTCTACTTTTCAGGATTGTTGTGAAGATAAAATGAGATATCTTTTTTAAAGTACTTTGAACAACTCAAAACACTATATGAAGGCTATTGTTCTTATATGAAGTGAAATGCATTTGCATGTCTTTTAATATTAGTGATTGGGAAAGAATTCTCATATGATTATTGATCATTTACATTTTTTCATCTGATAATTGTTCATATGTTTTTATTACATTCATTGGGTAATGACAGTCATATGTTTGCTTTAATTCCCTATATAAATAACCTGCATACTTAATTTTAATCAAATATATTTAATCAAATATATACTTTTTTTCAAACTATGTAATTTATCTTCTCTTTCTAGCTGTATTTATTTTCTTTGGACAAAAGCCTTTTGATTTTGTATAATCAAAATTACAGTCAGTTCTGCTATAATACGACATATGTGTTCTCAAAAAGCATCAGCAATAAAAACCACAGAGCTTATGGGGAAAAGAGGATTGGCAGCATAATGCACAAAACCTTCTTCAGTGCCATATTTTTAAAAATAACAAAGGATAGAAACCTAATAAAAAGAGTAGCCCAGTTTTATACTTGTCAGATGGCTAAATATGTATGTATATGGAAAACATATGTGTGTGCATATGCATGCATGCACATATAGACACATATGGAAGTACTGCCTAGACTTGGACTATGACTTTTTTTGCTCCCAAGGCTATAGGAGCAAGTTGGGCAGGTTGTAACTGAGCAGGAGGCCACTAAGGAAGGGGAAGGGTTGACTGGGGAAGGGGTAATGCAGACCAGCCCCTCTTCCCTCACAGCTCCTACACCAGAAGGTATGCAATGACTTTGGCAGTTTACCTTTACAAAGACCTAAAATTTGCTTTTGGAAAGTGGTGTTTGCAGAGATGAAGTTTGTTAGTTACTGTGAAGTGGGGAAGTTTTCTGCATTTGCATTGTTTCTTACTGAAGAAATCACAGACAAATTCAAATTTTGAGTTAAGTTCAAAACATTTCCTAATATTACACCACATTGGAACCAATTATCAAGAAGTTGCTGATCTGTACTGGTAGAGGGAATATTCTCACGCAGGAATTTGTTTTACATTGAAATCACAGGTCTAGACTCTATCCCTATAGCCCTTCATATTTGTTCAGTACATCTATTTGTAACTTGTTGGAAGCTATATAAGTTGGAAGGTAGTTGTCTATTTTGTTTTCTGTCACATTCTTTGCAGTGTTTCCAACAACCCTTTGTCTAGTAGTTCAAATGTTTTAGTTGTATCCATTTGCTTCTGAATCTTTATCATCTAGTCTGACCTACTTAGCTAATTTTCTATTTTTTAACAAGTTTCAAAAATTTGTCATCATTACTGCTGTAATGGAGGTCTGGCACGTGTCCAGACCATCTATAATGGGCTCATTAATGTCAAAAATTCTAGTGAGCTGCTTCTGGAAGACTAGAGGAATTGAGCATGTATGAACATTTTGAATTTTGTCGGAACTTTTTTCCCATTGGCTGAAAAGAGAGAAATGTTGGAGTTTTCAGAAGACCTGAGATGGCACCACTTGTGACGCTCCTATATTTACATCCTTCACTCTCAACTGATGAAACTGTGCAGGAAAGGAGAATTCATCTTTCTTCAGTTTTCCCGAGGCCATATGTTATTGCTGTTCAGTCATTTCAGTCGTTTCTAACTCTTTGTGATATCATTTGGGGTTTTCTTGGCAGAGGTACTGAAGTGGTTTGCCATTTCCTTCTCCAACTCATTTTATAGGTGAGGAAACTGCAGCAAATAGGGTTAAATTCCTTGCCCACATCTGAAGCCAGATTTGAACTCAGGAAGATGGGTCTTCCTGAGTCCAGGTCAGGCAATCCTAGCTGCCTTATGACTCCAAGTCACCCCCACACCCCTCCCCTCCACTGGCCTTTTCATTAATTCTTTTCTATTCTAGGGTCAGGGAGCATATTCATTGATCTGGTCTGAGAACTAGAACCTCAGGAATGTGAGAGTCCAGGAATTCAGGCTAAATTTTATATTCTGCCCAGAATCTCTGAAGAAAAGTTTCAACTCTCCAAACCCCAAGAAATCAGCAGTGAGGCTGACTTGGAATTTGAACTTATTAGGATTAATGCAATGGCAGAACTGAGATACCTTGTGAGTCTACAGTATATATCATGAGGCAAGGAAGTATGTGAGACAGAATTATGGTCTAAGCTACTAGAGGAAATATTTTTACTCTGCTCTGGCTACATATCTTTGAATTATTATTTTTCTTTATTAAAGGTATATTAAGGTTTCTAAAGAACACTGAAGTGATAGTCATTAAGCCTCTAAAAATGAGGAGGACATCACCAATGGGAGCTCAAGCAGTTTCTTGGTCTATAATATGGAGATAAGAATAGCCCATACCTCCAAGAGTTCTTGTTAGAATTATATGAGATAATTGTAAAACATTTTAGCTTACACAGTAGCACTTGGCATCCTAGCCCACTAGATATATATGTGATGTATGATGTATGTGTGTGTATATAATATATATATATGGGGTGGTGCAGTGGATAGAACACTGGTCTCAGAATCAAGAGGATGAGAGTTCAAATTCGGGATCAGACACTTGAGTAATACTAGCTCTGTGACCTTGGGCAAGTCACATTTCACCCTGATTGCCCCACATCCATGGTCATCTCCAGTTGTCCTGATTCATATCTAACCCCTGGACTCAGATGGTTCTGGAGGAGAAAGTGAGGCCAGTAATTAGCACAGCCTCCCCTCATTCAAATGCAATTCATGCGCTTATCATATACATATACATATATATGTACTATATAAATATCAACTATTAAAATTATTATCAAGCAATCTTGAAGAGTCATTTATTAAATATTTCCCCACACACCACTGATATAACTGCATTGCGCCATCTAACAGAAGGAAACTCAGAAAGGCAATTTCTGTCTCAAGGTTAAAAGGAGGAATCTTCTTTCAAATCTTATGAAAATGAGGACAAGCTGAGGAGCAGTCATATGGAGCCTAAATCTCACAGATTCAAAGATGTTTAAAGATGGAATGAAACTGAGAAACTACTTTGTTCAATCCAATCATTTTATAGAAAAGGAAATAAAAACCCTGAGTTAGTTTCCCAGCTGAGTCTAGACTCTACAACTAAGATCTTATGTCTAGTAACCCATCATTCTTTCAGGCAGGTTTTTTGGTTTGTTCATTTGTTTCATTTGTTTTATATTTCCCCACCCTTAGACATTCCAGAAGAGTAACGCCTAGACTTAAGAGGTAGGAAAAACAGCTAAGCAAGGTGAGGAAATAGAAGGTGAGAAAAGGGCAAGTCTTTCTAAGAGAATCCTGATTCCAAACTCCCCAGTATCTCTAAACTTTAATCCTCAAGAAATTGGGAGCAAATCAGGAGGAAAAGAAGGAATCTTCCAGTTTAAAAAGGTCTTTGAACTAGGATGGAAAGCAGAAATACAGGTAGGAAAGAAAACACTGCAGCAGGGTCCACATGTCTGGTTCCTTTTCCTGCCTTGTTTCAAATGAGTGTCCCATAACAAGTGAGTGTGTTATGAAGGAGCTCATGAGAGAATTCTTGGGTTGGGGATTTTGGTCAAATGAGAGTCATCTGCCTTGATCTGATGAAGGCCCTGCACACCTTAAAGGACCCCCTCCTACACAGAAGTCATAGACCAACATATTGTCAACCTGGTCCTCCTGACTACCCTCCCAGTTCCTAACTTCCAAACGCAGGAAAATTTGATAAGACAAAGATCCTGAAAATTCATGAAAAGAAATGTGGAGGCAAGGAAAGAGACATACAATCAGTCCCCTTTAGAGGGAACTGAAACCATATCTTTGCCCCCCTCCCACTACTCCATACCTTTGAAGAACTCCCTTTTCCCCCCAGGATATTTGTTAGAAAGAAGAGAACGTTCCTGGTCCCTGAGTCACTGGAAAACTGAACCTCTTCCTCTTCTTGGGCAAATAACCCTACTATGAAATGGTCCTTGAAGAGCAGCTAATACTTTTTTCAAAAAAAAAAATAACCAGGACTTAATCTCTATCCATGGGTATGAGCCACACTTATTTCACTTTAGTGAGATAGGTGAGTTTTCTAGCATACTGAACTTCTGCCTTCTCTCCTGCCTTGATAAGAGTAGAGATTGTTCTACCTGTGACCGCTCACCCCCAAACCCTTCGCCTACCATCCTGCCTCTGGCTGACTCCAGCTACAGTTAATTCTGCCTTGGTCTACTCTGCTACAGTTTCAGGATCAGTTCTATATTCTTCTTTAGGGAAGTACAAGATTATCATAAATCCTAAAAAAAAGACAATGGATCTGATTTAAATTATTATAAATGCAACATAAGATTAAGATTTTTAAAAGTATTTTAAAGTATTAACATTTATGCCTATGTTAAACCTATGGTCCACTAAAACTTCTTTACAAATGAATTGGTAATATTTTATTTCTGTTAGCTTCACAGAACTGATATTTGTACACATGATTTCCTCCTTAAAGATATTTCAATGAAACCAAGAATTAAAACCAAAGGATTCAAAATCATTCTTTTAAATTCCTCACTATATTAATACTCCTTTTATAAAATAAAAAAAGAAAATTGCCAAGAATACTATTATAAAATTATTGTTGACACAAGAAAATAGGATATATATTTATATACATATATTCTTCCAATTGGCTGCTTAAAATCTGGCTTTCTGAATAATGATGAAAGAATATGTTGCCTTGGAACAAAATTATCTTCAACTTTTCTTTGCATCTTCTTGGAGTGAATATTCTGAATTTATAAATCAAAACATGCCACTTTCCTTAACAGTTTGTGAAATTAAAAAAAAATCTGCCATGGAAAAATGCCTGGTAAAGAAAATAAAATACAAAATCTAAATGTCTAAAATATATTTTTTACAAGATGTGTATGTTTCTTTCAAAATCACTTATGAATTTTCTCTGGCTAATGAGGCCAGTGGGTAAAATATTTTTCTCCCCCCCCCCAAAGGAATTGTTAATAGGACTCTGAAATAGCATAAAATAATGTATCCTCTCAATGTCAGAAGAAAGCAAAAGATGTTTTTTTTTAAAAAAGAAACAGTACAGATAATTTCCAAGGGTTTTCCTGAACTGAATTAAACAAGCATCTATTAGCACCTACTGTATATGAAAGAGACTCTATAAGCCATGAAATACAATGAAAATCAAATGAGATAATATTTTGCAAAGCACCATGAAAACCTTAATGTACTAGGTAAATACTATTGCTATAGAAACTATACCTGCTCCTAAGAGAAGTATGTGTTCCCCCTACCATGTGGGTAGGAGCAGCTTCTTTCCACTGAATATGAAGCTAGAATAAACTGCAGCTTTAAAACTATTAAACTGGTCACTCTTACTCTCTTCCCAACTCTGTGCAGAATATGAAGATCTTGTGTTCACTCATCCACAGCATAGATGGCACATGCTAACCTGGTATGTGGGGAAGGTTCAACTCCTCCATCCCAATTTAAGACCTATGGTCCTCATAAATGGACTTATCTGTAATTTTCACTTCTAGAAGCAGGTCAAGTAGAGTCTCCAAGACCAAGAACTAAAGTCAAGGCAATCTTAAAGTCAGGATATCTAGGTCAGAAGTTGCTGCCAGTCTAGCAGGGAATTTCTGAGAAGCCAAGGTGCTAAGATAACAGGTCTTGGGAACTTTGGATTTTGAATTTGATAGGACTATGTTATATAGAAACCAAGTTAAGCTGTGAATCTAAACATTCCCCCTAATACCAAGCCATAAGAGTGTTTATACCTCAGGTGGAGTGGTGGTAAATTTGTAGGTTTGCAATTCAAATGGTTAAATGGAACTAGGATGCAGGAGACTCCTCAAAACTTGAAACACTCAATCAGTGGGGACTTGCATCAAAGGCAAAGACTAAATGCTTCCAAGATACCCTTAAGGATACAGGAAAACCTAAGATGAAGGTCAAAATGTAACATACCTGACCTCTAGGCAATGGGGTCCATAATAATCACTATAATACTAATATTACTATGATTATTATTGGCTATTATTTTTACTATTTTATTGATTTAGTTCCTGCTCTCAGTCTTATCAGGTGGAGGTAGGGAGAATTTGTCTAAGACAAGTTCAGAAAAAATTAAGATGACAGAGAACTTTTAAGTCAGAAAGTCTAGGGTTTGATCCTGAGCAAATCCTCACCCCAACCTTGTTTTCTCATTTGCAAAATGAGAATAGAACCTCACGCTGTTCTTTTTTAATTTGTAAATTGTTCTCCTATCCATGAGTCTGACATTCCATGGTTCTCAAATTTTCCTGTAATGTCTTTATAGCTAGATCATGTATATATTTTGATTTTATCTTGGTAAATGATATAAGATACTGGTTTATGCTCAATTTCTATCATACTGTTTTCTAGTTTTCCTAACAACTTTTACCAAGTCATGAATTCTTATTTCAAAAACTTATGTCTTTACATTTGTCAAATATAAGGTTATGATATTTATTTGCTACTATAGATTGCATGTCTACTCTGTTCCACTGTATCTGTCCTTCTATTTCTTAGCCAGTACCAAATAGTTTTGATAATTTCAGCCTTATAACTGCTAAACCGTCCTTTATAATTTTTTCCTTAATTCCTCTGATATTGTTGATTTTTTGTTCATCTAAATATATTTTTTCTAATTCAGTAAAATAAAGTTTTGGTAATGAAAGAAATTATTATTAATAACCAATATTTTGGGGAGATACAGAGTCCACTCTATTTCTAAAGTCCTCATATCAAAGCTCAGTCTCTGAAGGTTAAATGAACTTTCCCTTCAATCATTTTTTTTTAGGTATTTTTGCAAGTGGCTTGCCCAAGGCCACACAGCTAGGTAATTATTAAGTATCTGAGTCTGGATTTGAACTCAGGTACTCCTGACTCAAGGCACTGCACCACCTAGCCACCCCTTTCTCTTCAATCATAATCAGGCCCAATCCAACCTTGAAAGAATTGCATTGTAAGGTGGGGAAGTCCATTGTTCTCTAGTCAGGTTTGAGAGGGAGAGAATTCTTTGATTAGATTGCCCAAAGCTGGGAAATTTAGAAGTAAATGAAATCATCAGAATTACATTCCCCACAACCCCTCACTGTAATATTCACTCTTCGTTATCACTTGCTAACTAGTCAGAATTGATTGCCATTCTCATGAGCCCAATACCATGATTCATCTTTGGCTTGAAAGAGATGACCAAATGACAATTCTTTTATTAATGCAATGCCAGCATTAGTAATAATTACTCCAAAACTCACAAATTTTTTAAAATATCATAATAAGTTCATTGGGATGTCATTGAATATATAAATTATTTTTGGTAAAATTGTCATTTTTATTATATTGGCCTGGCCTACCCACAAACAATTAACATTTTGTTGATTATCTAAATCTGATTTTATTTATATACAAATGTTTAAATATAATTTTGTTCATATAATTCCTAGGTTTGTTTTGAAAGGTAAACATCCAGTATTTTACACTGTCAAAAGGTATTTTAATTAATTTACTTTCATTTCTTGCAATTTTGTTTGTGATATAAAGGAATGCCAATGATTTATGTTGATTTACTTTATATCCTGCTACTTTAGGAAAAAAATTAAATTTTTTTCAACTAAAATTGATTTTTTGGGATTTTACAAGTATATCATCATGTCATTTGCAAAAAGAAAGAGCATTATTATCTCATTTCCTATTCTGATTCCAACCATTTCTTTTTCTAGTCTTATTGCTATTGCTAAGATTTTCAATACAGTATTAAATAATAAGTGACATAACTTCTTTCATACCTGATCTTACTGGGAAGGCTTCTAGCTTATTCCCATTACTAAATAATGTTTGCTGATACATTTAAGTAAATATTATTTTAAAATCAATTTAAAGAAAATTCTATTTATTTAGTTTAGGGAAAATTGTCATTTTTATTATATTACCCTTACTTTCAATTGTTTTTAGCAGAAATGAGTGTGGTACTTTATTAAAAGCTTTTTCAGAATCTATTGATATATAATTTTTGTTATTTTTATTAATGATATAATCAATCATATTAAGCCATTCCTCCATTTCTGGTAGAAATCCCACTTGGTCATAATGTATATAGTCTTTGTAATACATTGTTGTATTTAGGGGTGTTACATTCATATTCATTAAGGAAATAGGTCTATAATTTTTTTATTTTATTCTTCCTGGTTAAAGAGTATCATATATATTTCCTAAAAAGAGTGTGGTAGAATCCCTTCTTTGCCTATTATTACAAGTAATTTATTTAATATTAGAATTAGTTGAGCTTTAAGTGTTTGATAAAATTCACCTGTGAATCTCTCTGATTCTGGTTCCTTTTTTCTTAGCTCATTTATGTCCTATTCAAATTCTTTTTCTAAAATAGGTCTATTTAGACATTCTATTTACTCTTTTTTGCTAATTTAGACAGCTTATATGTTCATAAATATTCTTCCAAATCATTTAAATTGCTAAATTTATTGGCATATAATTGGGCAAAATAACTCCATATAATTGCTTTAATTTCATCTTCACTGGTGATATATTCACCTTTTTCATTTTTAATACTAGTGATTTTCTTCCTTTTTTTGAATTAAATTAACCAGTGGTTTATCTATTTTATTGTTTTTTTTTCATAAAACCAACTCAGTTTTATTTATTAATTCAATGTTGTTGCTTTTTTACATGCAATTTTATTAATCTCACCTTTAATTTTGGCATTTCCAATTTAGTATTTAATTGGGGATTTTAGTTTTTGTTTTTATATTTAGAACTAAGATTTAGAACTTCAGAGATTAACCCATCCTGCTCTGAACTTATGATTTTATGAATTGTCATCAAAATCAGAATATGATAAACACATTAAAAGACATACATAAAAAGAGTTGTTGCAAGAGGGCCAAAGGTTAAAAGATTGTTTGCAACTATAGATATTATCATCAATGATAGAAAATAATAGGAGGTGTGTCCTTAGATGAACATCCTAGAGTTTGTACTTCCACTAGGATCTGATAGGCTACAACTTCCCTCAGAACTTTCTTCCCCATCCCATCAGTCAACAATCCATGGTGGACACAGATGGAACTGTCCCTAGGACCTGGTAATCATCAAGTCATCATCAGCTCCTCTGAAGAAATTCATAATTTTGTTGTTCATTCATTTCAGTCATGTCTGAGTCTTAGTGACACCTTTTGGTGTTTTCTTGACAAAGATACCAGAATGGTTTGTCATTTCCTTCTCTAGATGAGAAAACTGAGGCAAACAATGTTAAGTGACTTGCCCAAGGTCACAAAGCTAGTAAAAGGCCAAGTTGGATTTGAACTCAGGTTTCCTTGACTCTAAGCCTTGCACTCTATTATCTGTACCACCTGGTTGCCCCTTCCTGGTCACATAAAAAGATCCAGCCACATAGAGTTTGTGCTTCTCAGACTTGATAGGTGCTTTAGATTCCACAATTTGCCATATCTTAATGACACATTTGCCAAATGGAAATGAGGCGGGCTGTGTACAAGGAAGCTGTTTCACTCTTTTTTGCTTTTTCTTGCTATTTTAGGACAAAGTAATCCTCCTTTGTTAAATATATTGAATGACCAATGAGTGTTTCATTTCATCCCTGCATAAAACCTGAACTAAGAGAGTGCTTGCTGTCAGGAGATCATTTTATAGAGTCTGAGGTATACAGCATACTTAAGGGGAAAGGATTTCAAAGAGTTTAGAGATAAATTACCTACCTAGGTTCACATAGATTTCAAAGTTGGCTGAAGAGGAATGGGAGAGTCACACAAACAAAACCAAAGCAATCCAGTCACAATTTATTCTGACAAGGAAGCAAAGACTAGGTGTCTAAAAGTTGACTAAAAAGGATTGCTGTAGTTGAACTGACAAATAGCTTTAAAAGAACATATATAAGAGAGATGGAATCAAGGGAAGGCAAACTGATTCATTTTAATTAAGAAAGCAACTATCAAGTCCCTGTTTTGTGCCAAGTCTAAAAACCAAACCAAAACAAATACAACAAACTCCCTACCTCTCAAAGTGCTGAAATTTGTGTGTTACTTTGTAAGGAAGCAATGGGACATAGAAAATTAAAAAAAAAAAGAAAATATGTAATAAAGGATTTGCAGGTAAAGGGTATTTAAGACTAGGGTTTCTTCAAAATAGGTTTCTTCAAGGAAGTGGCCAGGGATCTGCAGGGAATTCAGGATTTTATGGGATGAAAATTAATTGGTAGTATATCCTAAATATGGGGGTTAACCAGTATAACAACATGAAGATAGGAAAAGGAATAGCATACTGAATAGTCAATAGGATAGTTTGACTGAACAGAGAATTTATTAAGAAGAAAGTGAAATCAGTTTGGGACTTGAATTAGAATGGGAAATGCTTTTAAAGTCAAATCCAGTAGTTTGTACTTTTATGCTAAAAGAAAAAGGAAGCCATTGGAGTTCCCTGAGCAGAGATGTTGCAAAGAAATGTGCTTTTAGAATATTATTTTTGTTGCTGTTTGGAGAATAGATTGGAGTAGGGAAGAGGTTAGGGGCAGCAAGACCAGATCTGAGGCAAAGATCAAGGGAAAAGTCATGAGAGCCTGACTCAAAGTGGCCATATGAGTGAATAGAAGGGAACGGGTTAAAAAAAATGTCTTCAAGAGGCAAAATTCATAATATTTGGCAATTGAAGTGAAGATTTTTAAAGAGTGGTGAGGTTCTTTAACAGTGGAAAGAAATATAAATGGAAAAAATGTGGCAAAAGCTAAATACAATAAAATGATTTTAAAAAAACATTCCAGGTAAGAAGATGATTAATGATGGAATAAAATGTATGATTAGTAAGATTATAATGCATAAAAGAAAAGAAAGAATCATCAAATTCATAGAGAATGATGCTCAGACTAAGGAGAAAGAATGTAAATGGAGAATGAAAAGAAAAGATAGAAAGCTCCTGTTTCTTCAAGGAATTCACTTATTTGACCTTAAATAAATAAATACACTTTAGGATCCTAAAAGGTGTAATAGATAACAGCTGATAAATAATTATTACTGATTATGTTAATTTTGCTGAATTGTGGAATTACCTTGAAACTGGAAATGAACAAATGTCATCCTCATTTTCATAAAAGAGAAGGTAGATATATCAAACTGTTGATCAATGAATTTGATGTCACTTTCTAGAGAGAAAACTCAGAGCACAATCAGGGCTTTGTTTTTCATACTGTTTTAATATTTTTTTAATAGTGACTTAAATAAAGGAACAAATGGTATACTTTGTAGGAACAATATCTTAACTTCTCCCTCCGTTCAAGTTGGCTTAATTTTTTTTCTAGTTTTGACTCAGGAGAATAAAGGTTTAGACTGTTGACATCACTTCCTCATTGAATCCAAAGTAGCCATCACTTTCTCCTAAGTACAAAGCATTCAGAAGGATATATAGGATTAGAAGGCTGGCAAGAGTGGGTAAAATTCTGAGATTCTTGGCTGGTGAGTTACAATAGTACTTTGACTCAGCTGACTCAACTCAAGAGAGTTCTCAATGTCTATTTTTGTTGATTAGCTTTCTCCTGCCATTACTATTAAATGACTTATGATTTTAATTTTTTATTTCATTTTATTTTGATATTGAACTGACTTCTCAGATCAGAACAATATTTTTATCTAATTTGTAGATGATAAAAAGTGGAGTAAGAATTATTACATGGATTGACAATTAAAATTCACCAGAATCTGGATAATTTATAAAAGTGGGATGAAGTTAAGATAAAATTTAATAGGTATACTTGAATTTCAAAAAGTAAATTGCATAAGAACAAGCTAACAAAGACTAAATATATAGTGATTTGTGTATTATAAATTGAATGTCCTCAATGGCAGTCAGAGGAGCTAATAGTATCCCAAGTTGCATTAATTAAAATGTAGCATGCTGTGTAAGAGAGTTGATAGTCCCACCACTATGCTCTACTGAGATCACATTTGGAGGACGATATTCAGTTCTATATTGTACATTTTAAAAGGGACATTATCAAGGTGGGACACAAACAAAGCAAAATGATCAGGAAGGTGAGGAAATCTTTGTGCCCTATGAGAATCATATGAAGAAATTGGAGATATTTGTCTTGGAAAAGAGACAATTTAGAGAAGGAATTAATTTTAATTAACTTTAAAAGTCTGTCCATTTGTCATTTCAAAAAAGGATTATATTTTCTCTGCTCCTCTTCAGAGGCCAGAACCAAAATCATTGGGTAGAAAGTGCAAGTGGGCACATTATTGGCTCATCATTAAGAAAACTTCCTAAAACTTAGAGCTATTCAATAATGAAATATGTTGGCTTAGACAAAAGATAATGAGTTCTTTACTACTAGAGGCTGGATAATTAGTTGTCAGGAATGTTGAAGATAGGATTAACAGTTTGGGTACAGCTGACAATTGAGATACCTTACAACTAGGAAACTTGGGTTCTGGGATTTATAGAGGTTCAATAAAAAGATGGCATTTGAATTGGAACTTGAAAGTATTGGGTAAAATAAAATGCTTATCTAACCAATCTAACTGGATTCTCCTGTCTTTGTGAAAAACAATGGTTTATAGAATTTGTTCAAATGAATGGAAATCTTTAATTTTATTCTGAAAGGTTAAGAAATAGAACAGAAGAAAATTAAGAAATAGAAATAGAACATGGGAAAAACAGTCTTAACATTCACTAGAGAAGAGAAGGCTGTGGGATAGTAAGAGACTAGACTTATAACTTCATTGGTTTTAGCAATAATGAGCCATTTGAGGAAACTTCCTCTACTAAATCCAGCCTGGCATGTCCTCTACAATTTATAGTTTTAGAGAATTGCCTAGAGCACTAAGAGGTGAAGTAATATGCTCAGGTCATATGATCAGAACTGTCAGAATTGAGACTTGAATTCAGATCTTTCTGATTCTAAGGTGAGGTTTCCATCTATTATGACATATACTTCTTGAATCACTGCTCTAACTCAAATTAAAAATGACTTTTAATTAAATGAAAATCTATTCTGCTCAAGTCGTTTCCTCATTTCTTCTTAGAGATGGGAGAAAATGAATTGTATTTCAATAGTAAAAAAAGGAATTTAGATTAGACATAAAGGAACCACTTAAATATACTGTTTTTGAAGCAAGATTTTGCTGCTGAAAGCAAATTAGAGGAATCTTGTTCAGTAATGATTGTTGAAAATAGTAACAGAGACGTAGCCAACCCAAAAGTAAAAATGATGGACTGAAATTTCTACTATTGCTAATATAGTAGAATATTATAATTTCCCTAAAATTAAAATTCCTATAATTTTTTAATTCTATAAACTCATTATCTTTCCTTTCTCAAGCTGTTATTATATTCCCTTCTAAGATAACCTTCAATGAACTTTGTATTAATTTGGTACATGCTAATTTATTTTATATGCTGTTTTCCCATCAGAATGTAAATTCCTTGAGGGCATGAGACTGTTTTTGCTGTTTTTACATATATAACCCAAACAATTCACACAGGACCTGGTACATAGGAAATATTTCATAAATGTATTTTGATTGGTTGATTAGTAATAGTTATACTTGCAGACATAACTAGTGTGTTGGGTCCTTTAAAAAATAAAACTATTCCTTGTTCAAAGTCCTGCTACCTTCTCCAGTTCAAGCTGCAGTGGGGTTTTCAGCCTACACCTTCACATCTATACTGATCTTAGTTTATCAATATTATTAAGCAGCATAACCTCAGAATAATAATATACAAAACAATTTGATATTTTGTTTTATGTTGTTTTCCTTATTACCATGACTTTTTGAATGTCGTACATGAGTAGATAGAAAGAAGAGACATTTCAAAGAGTATCCAACCACTTCCAAGTTAAAATTTTACTTAGTTAAAAAAAGGATAAGAATTATTCTGTTTTCCTTTCATGTTGTAACATATATATAAAAGAAACATCCATTTGCAGTTTAATTGCCAAAAAGTATGCCAAGAGTGGGGAGGAAAGAGAAAAGCCTTAAAACAACACTTTAGGAAACAAACTATAAGATTAGAAGGGAATAACTGCTCCATCTTAAAATCTATGATAAAGAAGAAGCTCTCTATATCATTTGAAATGTATCATATATCATATTATCTTCTATATCCATAAAATGCTTAGATTATACTTACTCTTGGTGCATTTGTGACTCACTTGCATCTTTAAAATCACTAATTTCCTTCAAAGCTTGATAAAAAGCATAGATAAGATGATGGAAAAGAAAAGTATTCAGCTGAGCTCAACAAATTCACCTCCAAACAACTTTAATATTGCAAATTGAATTCTGGAGTGACAGAACAAGCAGAAGTTAGGGTGAAACAATTTTCTAACTCAAGTTAAGTTAGGAGTTTGGGAAGCTTTGCCTTTCCAGAGTTGCGGTCAAGTCTGGAGTCAGCCCATATTGTGGCACCAGCAAAACTGACTTGGAGGTGACCACAGCAGCAATTTAAGAAACACTCAACACAACAACATGAGAACTAGCTCTGAAAATAGCAGCAAGAAATGCCTGAAGCTTGGATGAGTAACCCCTCCTTCCTGGGAGAAGAACCCAATTTTAACATAAAATTAAAAATTAAGAAACAGTATCAAAAAATGAGAAAACAACTAAAAAAAATTTGACCATAGCAAGTTACTATAATGGTAGGGAAGATCAAGACACAAAACTAGAAGACAATGATGTCAAAGAATCTACAAGCAAGGTCTCAAAGAAAAACTGTAAAATGAATATGAATCAAACAAGAATTCTTATAAGAGTTTACAGAGAATTTTAAAATGAAATAAGCAAAGTAGAAGGAAAACTAGATAAACTATTGACTAATTTTATTAAACAAAATAAAAAAGAAAACTGAATCACCAGTATCAAAAATAAAAAAGGTAACTTCATTGCTAATGAAGATGCAATTAGAACAAATATTAGGACCTAGTTTGTCCAATTATAAGCTGATAAGTATGACAAAGTGAAATGAATGAATATTTACAAGAATATAAATTGCTCAGATTAACAGAAAATAGAAAATATAAATAGCCCTATCTTAGAAAAAGAATTTGAACAAGGTATCACTGAGTTTCCTAAGGAAAAAAAATCACCAGACCAGATCAATATGCAAGTAAATTCTACCAATCATTTAAAGAACAAATAATTACAATAATATATAAAATATCTGGGAAAATAGGCAAAGAAGGAATTCTACTAAGTTCCTTTTACAAATATGGTATTGATACCTAAAGATATTAATGTAAAAATTTTAAATAAAATAGTGGCAAGGAGATAGCATCAATATTTTGCAAATATCACATACTATAAATAGAATTTATACCAGGAATGATAGACTAGTTCAATAGTAGGAAAATTAGCACCATAAATTACAAAAACAAAAACAAAAATGATTATCTCAATAGATACAGAAAAAGCTTTTGTCAAAATATAACAATCATTCTTATTAAAAAGAATTGGAAAGCATAGGAATAAATGATGCTTTTCTTAAAATGATAAGTATTATCTATCTAAAACATTGGCAAGCAATAGCTATAAAGTATTTTTTCACTAGAAGCATTCCCAATAAAATCAGGGGTAAAACAAGAATGATCATTATCACCATTATTATTCTACTTTGTTCCAGAAATCCTAGCTTTAACAAGACAAATAGAATGAATTAGATTAGACAGTAAGGAAACAAAACTTCATTCTTTGTCCATAATATAATGTATAACTAAGCTATAAAGAAACTAATCAACAATTTTAACAAAGTTGCAGGATAAAAATCAATATAAATCATCAGCATTTCTGTATACTACCCATAAATTCTATAAGTAAGAGACAGGAAAGAGATATTCCACTTAGAAGAACTACAATCATTAACAACAAACTATAGCATCGGCCCTGGAGTCAGGAGTACCTGAGTTCAAATCTGGTCTCAGACACTTAATAATTCCCTAGCTGTGTGGCCTTGGGCAAGTCACTTAACCCCATTTGCCTTGCAAAAAAAAAACTAAAAAAAAACCAAACTAGATAATTTGTATTACATTAAATTAAAAAGCTTTTGCACAAACAAAACCACTGTAACCAAGATCAAAAGAAATGTAGTAAATTGGGAAACAATTTTTATAACTAGTAATTCTGACAAAGGACTCATTTCTAAAATATAGAGAGAACTGAGTCAATTAAAAAAAAAACCAAGCCATTCCCCAATTGTCAAATGGTCAAAGGATACACAAAAGCAATTTACAGATGAGGAGATCAAAGCAATCCATAGTCATCTGAAAAATTGCTCTAAATTACTACTTATTAGAGAAATGCAAATTAAAACATCTCTGAGGCACCACCTCACACCCCTCAGACTGGACAATTCCAAGAACTATATGAATATAATTACAAAACACTTTTCTCACAAATAAAGACAGATATGAATAATCAGAAAAATATTTATTGCTCATGGTCAATGTAATAAAAATGACAATTTTATTTAAGCTAATTTACTTATTCAGTGCCATACAAATAAATTACCTCCCAAAAGTATAGTTTAGTTTTTTTTTTTTTTTTGCAAGGCAATGGGGTTAAGTGGCTTACCCAAGGCCACACTGCTAGGGAATTATTAAGTGTCTGAGGCCGGATTTGATTCAGGTACTCCTGACTCCAGGGCTGGTGCTCTATCCACTGTGCCACCTAGCTGCCCCCCCCAAAAGTATAGTTTTAAAAAATAATAAAATTCATAAGGAAGAATGAAAGCTAAAGAATATTGAATGAATTGATTTAAAAATGTCAAGGAAGGAGATGTAGAAGTACCATATTTCAAGCTTTATTTCAAAGTAGTAATCAGCAAAATAATCTGATTTGGCTAAAAAAAAAAGGAGTGGTGCATATGTAGAACAGAGTAGTTACATTATACATAGTAGTAAAAGATGAGAATAAGGAAAGGTTTGAAAAACCTGAGTATCCATCTTGGGGAAAGAAATCTCTATTTGACAAAAAAAAAATATTGAGGAAAAAATATAAAAGAGTTTTGCAAAAAATTTGTATAGACCATCATCTCATACCATATACTGAAATAAGTTTAAAAGGGTCCAAGAGTTAGACATAAATAGTGATATCATAAGCAAATTTAGAGTAAAATGAACTATTCATCTTTCAGATTTATAGTTGGAAAGAATTATGACCAAACTAAAGAAAGAGAGCATTATATAAAATGAATATTTCTGATTACATGAAATTCAAAAGGTTTTACCAATGACAAAACCAATACAGTTAAGATTATAAAGGGACTAGGAAACTGGGAAAGGGGGAATAAAACCATCTCTGATAAAAATCTCATTTCTCAAGTCAAAACTGATTCAAATTTATAAAAAAATACAAGTTATTCCCTAATTGATAAATGATCAAAGGATTTGAATAGGCAGTTTCAGAAGAAGAAATCAAAATTATTCATAATCACATGAAAAAATATTTGAAATTACTATTGATTGTAAAAAAAGCAAATAAAAATAATTTTGAAACACCACGCTACACCTAATATGATAGCAAAGGAAAATGACTAATGTTGAAGGGGTAGTGGAAAAATAATAATGTACTATTGGTTGAGTTGTGATTTGATCCAGTCAATTCAGTAGAACAGTTTGAAACTATTTCCAAAGAACTATTATTGACCCAGGAACACTAGGTTTGTATCCCAAAGAGGTTTTAAAAAAATAAAGTAAAAGGACTCATATACACCAAAATATTTATACCAGTTGTATGTGTATAGTAGTAACAATACTGTATAATGATCAACTGTGAATAACTCAGCTATTCTCAGAAACATGATACTAGATAATTCCAAAGGAGTTAAAATGAAAAATCCTATCTCCAGAGAAAGAACAGATGGTGTCAAATTGCATATTGAAACATTAAAAAAAATTTCTTTATTATTCTTGCTTTTTTCTGTATTTCCTTTTGTAATATTTAATAAATGCCTTGTATTCATCATATGTATAACCTATGTCAATGAGGTGGGCTAGGAGGAAGGGAGAGAGTTTGGAACAGAAAATTTAAAAAAGAAATGTTAAAAAAAATTATTAAATGTAAAATGCAAAAATAATTAAATGTAAAAATATGCTAAAAGCAGTATTTTATCATTATATTTTATTATAATATTAATATTAATAAAACTAAGATTCAAGAATAGTAAAAGAGGCCTCCAATGGACATACATATGTAATCATGTCTATGTCAATAATCTGTTGACTATGAAATGTTGATCAAATGGTTGTTCTACACATAATTGTAGAATTGGAAGGGTTTATGATGGTAATTTTGAACCAAATCATTGCCATCTGAAATTGCAGATGGGATATCCTTAGGGAAACTGGAGTTGGTGGGCTATGTAGATTACCCAGAGAAATATTAGAAATTAATTAACAAATTGCTAAAATTTAATATCCACCAATAACCAAGTAATATATAATTCACTTAGGTATACTAGAGTTGTAAAGTGGTCCAACTATTCTGGAGAAGAGTCTGAGATTATGCTCAAAGGACTACAAAATTGTGCATGCCCAGTGACTAAGTATTGCCATTGTTTGTATTCAAAAATAAGATTAAAGGAAAAGGACCCAGGTGTACAAATATATTTATGGTACCATTTTTTGTGGTGGCAAAGAACTGGAAATGGAGATGAAATTTAATAGTTGGGAAATGTCTAAAGAAGTTGTAATATATGATTTTGATGGAATACTACCATGGTAAAAGAAATGACCAAGGATTCAGAAAAACATGGAAAGACTTATCTGAATTTATGCACTGAAGTGAGTAGAACCAGGTGAATATTAAAAATAGTAAAATATTACAGAAGTGATTAAAGACTTAGAAACTCTGATCAATACAATGATCCTTGATAATTTCAAAGGACCTATGATAAAAATGCTACTCACCTCCAAATTAAAAAATACAAAAACAAACCTGATGAATTCTAATGCTGATGGAAGCATATTTATTTTTTACTTTCTTTTTTTTTGCAACACGGTCAATAAGGAAATGTTTTTCATGGTTTCACATGAATAATGGGTATCATATTGTTTGCCTTCTCAAAGTGTGGAAGGGGCTAGAGGAAAAGAGAATTTTTAACTCAAAATAAAAAAATAATAATATTAAAGAAATAATTTCCTTCAAAGGTTAGATTGTGGGGGTGGCTAGGTGGCGCAATGGATAGAGCACCGGCCCTGGAGTCAGGAGTACCTGAGTTCAAATCCAGCCTCAGACACTTAATAATTACCTAGCTGTGTGGCCTTGGGCAAGCCACTTAACCCCATTCCCTTGCAAAAAAAAAAAAAACAAACTAAAAAAAAAAATATATATATATGGTTAGATTGTACTCTACCCTCTATAATATGCATTCTTTCCTGTTCTCCAGAACTAATTATGATTCCCTAGGAACAATTGCTTTGTCTTTATTTTGTACATTATTATTTTGTAAATATTCATAGATGCAGTTCTTTTGAGAAATTAAATTCCTTGCTATCCAGGGGCCATTTAATTTTTGCCCTTGTTTTCCTAGGTCATGGCATAATGTGCTAAAGTAAATGTTTATTGAACAATTAATTGCAATACTAATTGTTCAATAGACGTTTCAAAAAGAAAGCATATACATTGTGTCAATGACCATATACATTTCCATATAAGGAATACATAATAGAAACATGTCACTTCCAAATTACCTTTATTATTTATGAGTTACTATGTTAAGATTTGGGCATTTGATTGGAGAACTTGAATGAATGAATCATAATAGAAAAGTACTACATGTTCTATCTTTTCTTGCGCAAATTTCAAAATTACAAAATGCCTTCCTTACTTCATCAGGAAAAAAACACTTTCTCCAAGTAAGAAAATACTTTTTATCATTTATTTAGATGACTTTTTTCGCACTACCCATGGTAGGAATTATGCATTGGATTTGCCAGGTTAATTTCACTTATGGACATATGTTTAAAGGGAATCACTAATCAGAAGAGAGGAAATATTCTAAAATAGCTAAGTTTACTTATGAGGTTTAGAAAATACTACATCAAGCTTTTGCTATTAAAAAAAAGTTATTCTTTATATTGAGGAGTATGATAATAAAAATTTCTGGTAATTCACATGAGGACATGAATTCACATGAAGAAAACTGAGCACAATACTAGGAGTTGCAAGTAGTAATAAAAAAAAACCTAGAACCTCAGTAACAGGCGATTTCATCACAGCTCACAAGTAAACATAGCATCTAAAAAAAAGGTGATCTGAAAAAACAGAGATGATGGGCAGAGCCAAGATAGTGAAGAAAAGGAAGGATCTTTGTTAAACTCACCTGTTCTTCCCTCTAAAACAATATTAATCAAGCCTCTAAGATTATTCTGGAGCAGTAGAACCCATAAAAGATCATCTTTCAAAAGAAAGCACAAAAATTGACTGAAGAAAATAGATTATTTAAAAATAAAACTAGACAAATGCAAGAAGAAAATAATTTCTTCAAAAATATAATTGGGCAAATGATAATAACTCTTTAAAAATAGAATTGACCAAATGGAAAAAGAAATGCAAAAGCTAACTGAAGAAAATAATTCCTTGAAGAATAACCTTGGGCAAGTGGAAGCTAATGACTCTATGAGATATCAAGAAACTTTAGTAAAGCAAAATCAAAAAATGTAATAGCAGTATAAAATGTAAAACACCTAATTAGAAAAACAACTGTCCTAGAAAATAGGTCCAGAAGAGATAATTTAAGAATTATTGGACTACTTGAAAAGCAAGAGATAAAAAAAGATCCTGGATAACATTTTTCAAGAAATCATCAAGGAAAACTGCCCTGATATCTCAGAATCAATGGGTAAAATAGTCATTGAAATAATTCACTGATTACCTACTGAAAGGGATTCCAAAATGAAAATGCACAGCAATATTGTAGCCAAAGTACAGAATTATCAGATTGAGAAGAAAAAACTGCAGGCAACCAGAAAAAGCAAATTAAATAATGAGGAGCCAGTCAGGATTATACAGGACCTGGCAGCATCAACATTAAAGGATTGAAGGACCTAGAATGTACTATTTTGAAGGGCAAAAGAGTTGGATTATAATCAAGAATAAACTACCCAGCAAAACTGAGTACATTATTTCAGGGGAAAAGATGAATAATGAAATATAAGACTCAAATTCTTCTGATGAAAAAACAGAGCTGAAAAGAAAATATGATCTTCAAACGTGAATCTCAAGAGATACATAAAAAGTTAACAAAGGAAAAGAAAAAGAAAGTTATTCAATAAGATTGAGATGGTTTCATCCCTGTATGGAAGCATAATACTCATAACTCTTGAAAAGTGTATCTCTGTTAAGGGGAACTAAAACAGGGGTATGGGCATGAGTTGATTTTGATGGGATGATTTTTTTAAAAAAGATTGAAACCTTTAAAAAGGGGGGATTGTAATGGGACAGGAGGAAAGTAGAGGCAGAATGGGTAAAATACATCACATAAAGAGATGAAAAACACTTATTATAGTAGAGGGAAAAAAGAAGGAAAGGGATGAGAATTATTTGAATTTCATTGGATTTGGCTCAAAGAGTGAATAACATACTATCATTTAGGTTTAGAAATTTATCTTACCCTAATGGGAATTAGGAGGGAAAAGGAGGGAGAAAGGATTTAATAAAGGGAGGGAAGAAAAAAAGGGAAAACTAAAAGGGGAAAGACAAGAGAAGGGAGAGACAGAAAGGGAGAAGATTGAGAGAGGCAGTATTCAAAAGCAAAACATTAGTAAGGGGATTTCTTGGGTGGAACCCAGATGGTGACATGAAGTTAGTATGCTTCTAGAGCTTTTCCCTACACAACAGTAAATGAAGTTGCTACACAGACATTAAAGCTACAGATCCCAATTTAAAAAAAAAGATCAAAATACGTTCTCAATTGTACACATTGAGGAGGATCTTCAAGGAAGGTCTATCTCTTTGGAGGAAAAGGAGAAATAAAACCCAGTTAGGTAGGAGAGCAAGAAAGCCAAGGAGATTTCTAGTCGCAGAACAACCCAGTTCCTGGCAGTTAAATAGCAGCACAATTAGATAGCAGGCCAGCAGGGATGGTCCCAAGCCCAGACCAAGTCTAAGCTCTGGGAACACTGGGGTAACAGACTGGACCAGGTTGAAAACATTCCATAGGCAGAGTCTGGACATAAAGGAGGAAACAAACCTCTAAATGGGCAACACCTTAGCAAATGATAAACCGGGGCAAGATCTCAGCCCCAGTACAAAAAGTTCATTACTATACTCCCTCTACCTCAGGAACAGAACTCAACTATCAAAATGAGCAAAACAAAAACAAAAAAGATCACTAATCATAGAAAGTTACCAATCGGATAGAGATGATAAAAATGTATCTCAGTAGAAGAAAACAGTAACAAAATACCTACATGGGAAGTCTCAAAGGAATCTATGAATTGAATTCAAAACTAAAACCTCATGGAAAAAGTTTTTAAAAGATTTTAAAAACCTAAGAAGAGGGGAAGAAGAAAAATGGAGAGAAAACGGGAGTCATGCAGGAAAATTATGAAAAATTGACCCAAGAAATAAATTCCTTTAATAGTAAAAATAACCATTTGGAAAAGAGTGAAGCTCATCAAAAAATAAAATTGATCAACTGGAAAAGAAATGCAACTCATTCCAAAGTAAAATCAATCAACTGGAAAGGTAATGTAGCTCATTTAAAAATAAAATTAACCATCTGGAGAAGAAAACACAAAAAAGTTAACTGAAGAAAATAAGCCCTAAAAATTAGAATTGGACAAATAGAAACTAATGAATCTATGAGACACCAAGATACCATCAAACAAGTTTAAAAAATTGAAGAAAGAGAAAAGTAACTTTTAGGAAAAAAAAATGACACAGAAAATAGTTCCAGGGGTGCCAATTTATGAATTACTTATATATTCAAAAGCCTAGATCAAAAAAAGAGCCTGAAAAACATCTTTCAAGAGATTATCATGGGAAACTCTCCTAAAATATTTTATCATGAAGACAAAATTGTCCTTAAAAGAATAAAAGATAAAGCACCAGCCTTGGAGTCAGGAGTACCTGGGTTCAAATCTGGTCTCAGACACTTAATAATTACCTAGCTGTGTGGCCTTTGGCAAGCCACTTAACCCCATTGCCTTGCAAAAAAAACCTAAAAAAAAAAGAAAAAAAAAGAATACACAGAATACCTCCAGAAAGATACCAGGATAGATGTAGTAAGGCCATAGTTCAAGTACTATAGAGATGGAGGGAGAAAGTGTACTTAGGGGAACAAAGCAAGATTTTGTTTTGCTTGATACTTTGGCTATAATTAGAGGTAGTTTGCTTAGTGGGGAAAGGGGAGAAGTATAAATGGTTCATGAAATAATTTGACTTTTGGCTCATGAGAATTATATGTCCTTAGAGTGTACTTGAAAAGGAGATATGGTATGAATTGACTTAATTTGATGTAATTTATGACTCTTGAGAAGTGTATTTCTACTGAGACTGAAGAGGGAGGGTACTTAGTGACTATGAGGCAGTACTACTTATCAATGAACCAATCAACCTTTGAGAGTGGTACTTCTATTAGAACAAACAAAAGAAGCATATTTTAACAAAGGGGAGATGGGTATAGGACAGGATTAAAACAATAAAGATATAAAAAGAAGGACTGTACTAGGAGAAGGTTAGGCTTTAGTGGATAAACAAAACCAGGTGAAGAAACACAAAAACTTATTAAAGAAGAGGAAAAGAAAGGAGGGGGTGAATACTGAATAAATTCTATTATCAATAGATTTAATTCAGATTGGATCTAAAGCTCGTAAACAAGAAGGATGTTAAGAAGATGAATAAAATCTTAGAAAACTTAGATATGATAGACTTCTAGAGAAAACTGAATGGGGAGAGAAAAGAACATATCTTTTTCTCTGAAGTATACATGGCACCTATAACAAAATTGAACTTAAAACTAGGGCATAAAAAGTTGGCAAACAAATGCAGAAAGGTAGAAATAATATATTCATGATTTTCATATCATGATGTAATAAAAATTACAAAAAATAAAAGTCTAGGAAAAGACTAACGAAAAATTAATCAGAAACTAAATAACCTAATTTTAAAGAATGAGTGGATCAAACAACATATCAAAGAAATAATCAACCATTTCATCAAAGAAAATGACAACAATAAGACATCATACCAAAATTTATGGGATGCAGCCAAAACAGATTTTAAATGAAACTTTATATATCTAAAATCTCAGATGAATAAATTAGAGAAAGAGGAGATCAATTAATTGGGCATGCAACTAAAAAAGATAGGGGAAAAGACCACAAATTAAATACCAAATTAAAAATTCTGAAAATCAAAGGAAAAATTAATAAAATTGAAAGCAAAAAACCATTATATAAAAAATAAAACTGATTTGATTTTATGAAAAAAAATAAATATTTGACTAATCTGATTTTAAAACAAGAAAGAAGAATATCAATTTACCAGGATCAAAAATGAAAAGGGAGGAACTCACCACCAGTGGGGAGAAAATGAAAGAGCTAATTCAGAGCTATTTTGCTGAAATGTATACCAATAGATTTGACAACCTGAATGAAATGTATGAATATTTACAAATTTTTTTTTTGGATATTAACTACCCAAATTAAAGAAGAGGAAATAAATTAGTTAAATAACCCCATTTCAGAAGAAGAAATTGAAGAAATCATCACTAAACTCCCTAAGATAACATCTCCAGGTCAAGATGAATTTAAAAGTAAATTTTACCAAATATGGTGGCACTATGGTGCTGATGCCAAAACCAAGAAGAGTTAAAAAAAGAAAACAAAGAAAATTTTAGATTAATCTCCCTGATAAACATTGATATAAAATTCTTAAATTTTTTTAAATTTTAACAAAGAGATTACAAGTTATTATTAGGATAATGCACCATGATCACCAGGTAGGATTTAAACCAGGTAGGCAGGGGAAAAACACTCAACTTACATTAACATATCATTTACAAAACCAACAAATCATATTATTATTTCAATAGATGCTACATCAGTTTTTGACAATATGTAACATCAATTCCTATTAAAAACACCAGAAAGTATATAAATAAATGGGGTTTTCCTTAAAATGATAATCCAACCATTCTGGAGAGCAATCTGGAACTATGCTCAAAGAGCAATAAAGCCAATCATACCTTTTGACTCAGTAATACCAATACTAGGTCCATATCTAAAGGAAATCATAAAAAAAAATGGGAAAAGTTCCACATATTAAAAATATTTATTGTAGCTCTTTTTGTAGAGGCAAAGGAATTGGGAATTGAGGGGATGTCCATCAATTGGGGATTGACTGAATAAGTTAAAGTATGAATGTAATGAAGTACTATAAGAAGCAATGAATGGTCAGACTTTAGAAAAGAATGGAAAGAATAACATGCATTGATGCTGAGGGAAGGGAGCAGGACCAAGAGAACATTGTACACATTAACAACATTGTTAATCCATCAGCTGCAATAGATGCAGCTCCTCTCAGCAGTTCAAAGAGCTAGGACAACCCTGGGAGACCTGTTATGGACAATATCATCCATACCCAGAGGTAAAAAAACAACAGTAACAACAACCAAAACTCAGAAAATCTGAATGATTACTATGTTCACTTTAAAAAAAATGTTTTATGTTCTTCCTTCCTATCCCATGGTTTTCTTTCTTTTCCCTTTGTCCTAATTCCTCAAATACAAAATGACTGATGGGTAGAAGTGTAGAAAAGGAGGGTGCTAAAAAAATGTGTAACTGATGAATATACAGGTGGATAAATGTGCAAAGGTTTTCATGACATGGAGTTGGATAGAGTGAAAAGAGAAAGGATAATACAAATGGAGGAAGGTAGGATGGAGAGTATTAAAGAGTTTGTAATTATAATTGTGAATGTGAATGGGATAAACTCTCCCATGAAAAAAAGAAGTCAGCAGAGTGAATTAAAAAATAGAATCCTGGGCAGCGAGGTAGTGCTGTAGATATAGTACTGCCCCTGGAGTCAGGAGGACCTGAGTTCAAATTGGACCTCAGACACTTAATAATTACCCAGCTGTGTGACTTTCAGCAAATCACTTAACCCCATTGCCTTGCAAAAACTAAAAAAAATAAAAAATAAAAAACAAAAACAGAATCCTACAATATGTTGTTTACAAGAAACACATTTAAATCTAGAGTTGAATATATTATGCTTCAGTTGAATTGAAAATAAAAACAGGGATAGAAATCAAAAATAAATCTCATTAAAAGGAATGAGGGAGGGAATTACATTTTGTAGACAATGAAGTAACATCAATACTAAACATATATATGCAAAAAGTAGTATAGCATCCTCATTCTTAGAGGAAAAATTAAATAAGTTAAAGAATGCACCACCTAGCTGTCCCAGACAAAAAAATAATGAGAAATTAAATAACCTGATTTAAAAAAATCAATAACTGATAAAAATAATTAATAATTTTTGTCCAAGATAATGACAATATTGAAACAACATACCAAAATCTGTGGGATACAGTCAAACCAGTACATATGGGAAATTTTATATCTCTAAATGCTTACATCAATAAAATAGAAAAGAGAGCAATGAATTGGGTATGCAACTAAAAAAAGCTAGAAAAAGAACAAATTAAAAATCCCAATTAAATAAATTAAGAAATAATGAAAAATCAAGGAGAGATTAATAAAGTTACTAAACTAAAAAATAAAACTAAGAGTAGGTTTTTATTTTTAAAAATAGAATAGATAAGCCTTTAGTTAATATGATTAAAAATAAGAAAAAATAATAATAACAATAAATAAATAATAAAAAATTTAAAATTAAAAAAAAAATTTAAAATTACAGTATCAAACATGCAAATGATGACTTTACCACCAATGAGGGAGAACTTAAAGTTGTAATCAGATGCTATTTTGCCCAACTGTACCAAAAATTTGACAATATAAATGAAATGATTGAATATTTGCAAAAAATTTAAATTGTCCTAATGAAAAGAAGAAGAAATTAAATAAATGATCCCATTTCAAAAAAAAAACCAAGCCATCAATGAACTCCCTAAGGAAAAAATCTCCAGGGTTAGATGAATTTACAAATGAATTCTACCAAATATTTAAAAAACAATTTTGTTTCTATATAAACTATTTGAAAAAATAAGTGGAGAAGGAACTCTACCAGATTCCTGCTATGACACCAATATGGTGCTGATATCTAAATAGGAAGAGCTAAAAGAGTCAAAGTAAATTGAACAGTACTATCCCTAATGAATATAAATGAACAAATTTTTGAATAAAACATTAGTTAAGTGATTACTGACAATTATCACTAGGATTATATACTACAATCAGTTAGGATTTAGACCAGGAATGCAGGTTTTTTAAATATTAGGAAAACTATCAGTATAATTGAGGTATTATCAGTAACAAAAATAACAGAACTCATGCTTTTGTCCTTCAATTTTCAAAGAAGCCATGGGGGGTGGCTAGGTGGTGCAGTGGATAAAGCACCAGCCCTGGAGTCAGGAATACCTGGGTTCAAATCAGGTCTCAGACACTTAGTAATTGCCTAGCTGTGTGGCCTTGGGCAAGCCACTTAACCCCATTTGCCTTGCAAAAAAACCTAAAAAAAAAAAGAAAAAAAAAGAATACACAGAATACCTCCAGAAATTTAAACATCTTACACCCTAAACCAAGATAAAAATTGAAATTACAACATAAAGATAAGAGCTATAAAGAAACTGCTAAATAGGAACAGAGGAATTAAAGGTCTGTATTTAGAGAACAGAGTATGAATTGAAGAACATTATACCTAAAGAAGACAAACTCATTTAAGGAAATGCTAGAACCAGAGAGGAGAAGCATAATGGCAACATTTGGCTGAAGGTCAAAACTGAGAAGAAATAGTCACAGTATTGTCATAGGAATATATGACAAATCAAGTTAACACAGCAAAGAAATTGCTGAATTCAGGGAACATATAACAAACACAGCTACAGGCCATGTCAATCATATAGATATACATTAGTAATTTCCTCTCTCTCACACTCTTTTTCTGTATGTGTGTATGTGTGTGTGTGTGTGTGTGTGTGTCCTCTCTCAGAAAAACTAAGCAGCTGTTAAATTCTTGACTTTTCTCAACTGATCATTTAATTCTTCAAAAAGTGGAGAAAGATCAAGAGGGAATTTGTTCTTAGGTACTTAATTGTGCTAAACAAGTATGATACTGAAGTAGAAATTATTGAAACCTTGGAGGAAAATAGCTGTTCATCTTACAATCTGTGACAGCGGAGAATAAGGCTCTCAATAATCTGGCATGCATGAACTATATTTTGCGTAAACAATTTTCAAAGGGTTCAGGGAATAGACTGGCATTATCTCCTGGCTCAGATTTCTATATGGGAATCATACAAAAGAAGGATGTGAAGCTCCAAAAAAATGAAAATCTGAAGATACCACAAAAATCAATTTAATGAGAAAGAAAAGAGAGAGCTGGAGTCAAAGTAAAAAAATACAGAGAGAGAAGTCATTGGCCAAATTATTAAAAATGCATTTACAGAAAATGTGAGTAAGGGCAAATATCAGATAGACCTAATCCCATATTAGTATCAGGAGTGGAAAAAACAAATATGAGCTTATACTAGTCATGAATACTAAGGAAAATATATATACATACATACATTTATGTGCATATGTGTGTGCTTCTTTTTTAAGTTATCTTAGGGACAGGCAGAATAGGATCAAAAAAAGATCAAAAGGAGCTAAAAAATGCAAAGGAAAAAAGTGACAATTGACAACTAAAAGAGATCCTGCTTTTATTTTTCTTTAGCTTTCACTGATTGTATTTAAATTGTAAAAATGGTTAAGAGGGGGTTGAAAGCCAAGACAATAGAGGGAAATAATAAAGAACTCTTGGATGCCTCAAATCTCAAACTGAACAAGCCCTGACATACTCCCCAAACCCCTCCCTTTCCAAAATTCCATATTACTATTGAGAAAAATTCATCTTAATGCTACATCAGTTGTTTATTAAAATTAATTTGTAGTATTCCATTCTCCTTTTAAAAGATCATTTCTTACATTATTAAAAAACCCTTCACATTTTAGTTGAAAAATGAACTGCATTTTTTTAGGTAAGGCAATGGGGCTCAGTGACCTACCCAAGATCATTCAGCTAAGTATCAAGTATCTGAGGTTGGATTTTTAATTCAGGTCCTCCTGCTATCCATTGTGCTACCAAGCTGCCACCTAGTTGCCTCCTAGCTGAGAAATATAATGCACTCCCAGTTCACAAGAAACAAAAAGCCAGGAGAACCTAGCTCTTCCTCACCCTGGGATTTGTTGTCTTGTCCTTGCCAGTCCTCTCATCAAGATTTGAGTTTGTGGTGGGGTTCATAATGGAGAAATGTAGCCTGCTAAAGGTTTGAGCAGAACATGAAAGAATTCATGCAAAAAAGCCAACTGATCAGGAAGAAATTTTAGGAACATGAAAAGTCTATTTAAGTATTGCTGTGATTAGTGCAAGTTAAGGGAATCAGAAAAACTAAAGGCAGGAACCCACTGATCTCTAAGCAACATAAAAAACCCCAGCAACCAAAGCCACCATGAAGGATTGAACAAGAGAAGTTAGATGGAGAATAAAGCTCTCCAAGACTGCTCTTGGGTAGTTATCCAAATTGTTAGCTACACCAGAAGACAAGCTATCTAGACATAAGCAGCAAGGAAGGCTAAAAGGGATGTGAGAGATTATTATCCCTTAGGGCAGGTGACTCTCTAAAGGAAGACCAGGAATTCAATTAAGGAAGGAATGAACTTTTAAAGGAGCAGGAAAACGAGAATATTTAGGTATGAGTTGATCAAGATAGAAACTCAGAGAGTAGAGATGAGGTAATTAGGGATATGTAGATGAGGGGTGGTAGCTCAAAGACTTAATTCTTTCTGGTTTAAACTAGGTTACCTTGTTTTGGAGATAGAGGCTTGTTTTGTGTTTGGGGGGGAGGATTTTCAGAGTCCTAATGAGGAAGGGGCAAGGTAACTTTATTAAAAATTCCTTAGTCTCATGTCAGAATTTGGGATTGGAGGAGGGGAAGACTGTTAATGTAAAGTACATGGTCAGTACAGAGGAAATAGATTAATTTTTAAAAATATTTGCTGTCCAATATTTCCCTACTTTAACCATTTCTTAAGTGCCCGCGAGGTCAGTCACCTTTGAAAGTCATTTTCACAAATTGCAAAGAAGGGAAAGGGATTCACCTAAAGAATACTCCTTCCCTGCCCACTGGGCTGTTGTTTGGGTCTAGATTGACTCCCAATGAATAAATAGCAATTGTTTCTGTTTTGGTCAGAAACCCTGAGGGTTTTCCCCTCAGTGATTTTTTTTTTTTGGATAGGTTAAAGAAGTTCACCTCTGCCTCATTTTTTCCCTTTAATTTCCTCATCTTTGGTAGTTGGTTTAACTTTTTCATTTTTGATACTGGTAATTTGGTCATCTTTCTTTTTCTTTAAATCAGATTAACCAAAGATTTGTCTATTTTATTGGCTTTTTCATAAGACCAACTCTTAGTTTTATGTATGAGATCAATGGTTTTCTTGCTTTCAGTTTTATTAATCTCTCTCTTGAGTTTCAGAATTTCTAATTTGATATTTAATTTGTTCTTTTTCTAGCTTTTTTTTAGTTGCATACCCAATTCTTTGATCTCTTTCTCTATTTTATTCATATAGGCTTTTAGAGATATAAAGTTCCCTCCCCCCAAAACTGCCTTGACTGCATCCCATAAATTTTGGTATGATGTCTTGTTATTATCATTTTCTTGGATATAATTATTGATTATGATCCAACCTTTATTCAAGATAAAGTTATTTAATTTCCAATTAGCTCTTGGTTTAACTTTCCCTGACCCTTTATTACATGTAATTTTTATTGCATCATGGTCTGAGAAGTATGCATTTATTATTTCTGCCTTTTTTGCATTTGATTATATGTGGGACAATTGCCACTTAAATAAATTTCAGAGATCTCTCTCAAGGTATGAAGAGAAAGCTTCATTCCTTTCTGGAGAACAGGCCACAATCAATTACATAGATTGAGGCAAAAGCAAAAGGCCCAAGAATCACATTTATCCTAACTGGATTCCCACCCCCCACTGACCCACCCTAGTTAATGAGGAATGTGGTCTTACAATATAGACTGGCAAACTAATCTAGGGAAAAGAGCATAAAATTCAAAAAGAAACCAGATTGTCTCTTCAGCCCCAGGGATTGAATGGTCATCCCGACTTCAACAGATAAGGTTGGAGTCACAGTTGACTCTTCACTAATATCCCAGAAGTTGCTTTGTGACAGAAGGAGGGACACATAGTTAACTGTTCTCCAATCTATAATATTCTATTGAAGAAATCTCAGACTTTATCCCACTCAATTATAAGGTTTTTTTTTGTGCCCTAATACATGGTCAATTTTGGTGAAGGTGCCATAAACTGCTGAGAAAAAGGTACATTCTTTTCTATCCCCATCAAGTTTTCACCAGTACCTCATGTTTTCTTACCTAGTCTTAATTACTGAATGGACTTTGCCCTCAGTCAAACAGAGCTGTTAAAGAACCTAGCTTAAAAACGGTCAAGGTCTCCCACTACTTTCAGGGCTATTGGACTTAAATGATTCTGAAGGAGAAAGTGAGACTGATGACTCACAGCCTTCTCACTTAAATCCAATTCACTTGCATGTCAAGGCATCACATCCTGGACATCATAGCTTTTTTTCAAAAGGAAGAACAAACAATAATAGTTTCAATGGAGAGGAACCACTTGCACATTTTTCATTAAAATAGCTGCCAATCAAGATTGCTAGGGGAGTTCCCAATGTGATACTCAGCAAGTCAGTCAGAAGGAAGATACTCCTGAGGGATTAAACACACCTCCCTAATTTTAAAACTACTTCCTTATATATTACAATATCTATTCATCACAATAACTCTTTGAGGTAGACAGATTAAGTATTTTTATTCCTGCTTTACAGATAAAAACTGAGGTTCACCAAAGTTAAATATAAAAGAAGATTCATGCTACAGATAGGAATTAAAATACATAAATTTTGAGATTCCCTTCTCAATTCTCAGATTCCATAATTGTATGTGACTCATATAGCTTATAAGTGGCAAAACGAAACCAGGTTTACTGACTCCTAAGCAAATGTTTCTTCCATTATGCCATCATTCTTCCCTCTGGGTGAAAATGAAGTGATATTTCCTATCTTATCACTCATTCAGTTTCAGCAAGCAACCCACAATAAAATTATGAAAACTAAAGTGTTTGCATTATGCAAATATTTATTGGCTTATATCTGGCTATATCATTTTTCTTCATATATAAAAATACCTTTTGGGAAATAAATGCATAAGAGAGAAAAAGCAATGTAAATTAAAGGGAAACACATAGAATGCAAGTTTTTGATTCAAGTAACAGTTGCAGCTAGTCCCATATTTAGAATCTCCATAAAACGCATGGCTCAAAAATTTCAAAATAAATCTTTCTAAATTTTAGTTCATTGTACTATGAGCAAATTTCTTGATTCCAAGACATAAGATCCAAACAGGTTTATTTGTCTTACTTGTTTTGTAAATGGAGTTTCTAAACCAGGAACTCTTAGTAAACACACATATACATTTGTGTATATATATATATATATATATATACATACACACACACATGCATGCTTAAATATATTGTCCTGGGTTGCCAAGACTCAGGAAAGTTCAGATTTCCCTGGAATTACAGAGACAAGGGAGAACTCTCCCAGAGTGACAGACAGGTACTGTAGACATGATCTGAAGCCCCCACTGTCTAAGTTCAGGTTTGCTATTAAAATGAGAGACTTTAATGCAGCAAGAATATATAATGCAATTAAGTGGCACTATTTTTTCCTCATGTACTCTCATCTTCATCTAGAAATGCATTCATCTACATTGCCTCAGAAAACTGTAATCTCTGAGAGTTCCAGCCTATGTACTGTTTGAACATTTTACTCCTTTTTACTAGAAAGCTATGTCAGGGAAACTGGGATCAAAGGAAATCATGTCAGGAAAACATGTTCCTACTATAATAGGCATTCAAAGCTAAGTTTAGAGTTTGGAACATTCCTGTGTTCTTGGGCAAGGGATTTCTTTTGAAGTTTAGGAGAATCAGGGAGATAGAAAGAGAAGAGAGGAATCTGAGTGTATCTTTTATTAAAAGATGGATATGTGACTGGAGGGCATTAGAGTTAAAACCAGTCTTATCTAGCAATGGCAATGAATGTTACAAATCCAATCAAGTCTTTTTTTTTTTGCCCTCTGATGATGATGATGATGATGATGATGATGATGATGCTTGTCATTAGTTCTCTTAAAGAAAACTATGACATCAGGGAGGGGATGCTATGACAAGCATGTGAATTAGATTTGAGTGAGGAGGGGCTGTGCAGAGTCAGCAGCCTCATTTTCTCCTCCAGAGCCATCTGGGTCAAAGGGCTGGATCAGAACGACTGAAAATGACCCTGGGTGTGAGGCAATCTTTCCCCATGCCATTAAAATCACAAGTCAACTAAAATACACAAACACACACCCACATACACTCACACACACAAACATCTGCATCTCTATTTATAGTTTCTAATATAAGTGAATCTTTTCCAATTTTTTTTTAGGTTTTTACAAGGCAAATGGGGTTAAGTGGCTTGCCCAAGGCCACACAACTAGGTAATTATTGTCTGAGACCTGATTTGAACCCAGGTACTCCTGACTCCAGGGCTGGTGCTTTATCCACTACGCCACCTAGCCGCCCCTCCAATTTTTTTTTTGAACAGATTGATTATGCCTTAAGTATGTTTAGTCAATAAGCATGTATTAAGTGTCAACTCTGTATCAACTACTAAGATAAGTCCTGGGTATACAATTAGGAAAAAAAAGAAATATAGTCTCTGATTTCATGGAGATTACATTCTAATGGAGGACAAAAATATACTAAAAGAACCTGAAAAGCAGGGGTATTGGGAAATATCTACAGGAAACAGTGGAGCAGTCAAGGAGAGAAGTCTCAAAATAATGCAATCAGGTGAGATATAAGATGATCTGAAGTGAGCTCCTTCCTTAAAAGAAGATTTGAAGGTCAAGGACCCATTCTCAAATAAGAAAAGATGAAGGAGAGTACCAGGACTGATGGGATTTTGCAAGATAGTAAGGTTTTTGCAATAATGAGATTACTGAGGCATTGTAAAGAAATCAGTGAAGTTCCAGAGAATTATGGACAAGTGACAAATGAAAAATTTTTCTTCCCATTTTCCTAAATCCAGTCACAATCAGTACTGAAAGCAGTACCCCAGCCTAAAACATCCTTGACTTTAGGGTAATAACTAGAATCAGAAAATCTATCACAAGCTGTCACTAGCCATGGCAAAGGGAAGCCTCTAAAAGACTGGAGAGGTCAGACTTTGCCAATCAGATGTACAGCCTATGATGAATCTAAAACCCTGACTCATCACAGATTGTGATGCTATTATATCTGGATATCCCAACAGTGACTGTGAAGATACTTGAAAACTACACATACATATAAATTCCTCATTGACTGCTTTCATCAAAAAACCAGTCATCCTTCTGAACACACAAACACAGAAGAGTAACGCCCAGTAGGGACAGTATCCTGCTCCCCAAGCCCAGGAGTCACACTTGGCTCCTCCCTTCACTGTCTTCTCACCGGAACCTTTCAGGCAAAACAGGGTTAGTCATCTAGATCAAAGGATAAAATTCACAATAGTGGATTGTTTTAAGCAATTTAAATATGCTATTTGCTTTCACTCAGCCAGAAGCTCTAGGGAACCTAGTCCACCCACTCCAGCTTTTCCCCTTCCTTCCCTCTTGTCTCAGCTGCATTACTTTCCCTGCTGTGCTAACAATCTGGAAGGAATGGTAGAGATCATTAAGTCCAACTCTAATTTTACAGATGAGAACACTGAGTCTGAGAAAGGTTAAGTGACTTGCCCCAAATCACACTGCAAGTTAGTGACAGAGTTGGAATTAGAAAATGTGTCCCTTGACTCCTAGTGCAATGTGTATTCTTTTTTTACTATTTTGTCTTAAGATACAGTGTGTGTATATATACATATACATATACACACACACACATGCACAAATAGACATACATTATAATCACAGACCTTAAAAAGTAAATAATACTCATTTTTAAAAATCATTCTTTTTTTCTTCCTAAAAGGTAGCATCTAATGTAAATAAATAAATAAATCATACTGTGATTATGTCTCTCAGGCATAGATATCAAGCCTTCATTCTTCTCATCTCTAATGTGGAAGCACTGTTGTTTAATGAGGGAAAACCAAATTACAGCTGCAAGGACAATGCCATGATCTCATGCAATGACACAAAGTAGGAGTCTAAGATATGTTGAGTACCTGATCATCAGATAATGATCTAAAAAGGAAATGTGAACATGGGAGCACATCTGGTAAAAAAGGAAGTTGTGTAGGTTCACAGCCACAACAGAACTGATACAGTTGTGGTATCTTTATTCTTCTCAGTCAGAAAAAGATGTGTAGCACCTACTATATTTTGATTCAAGTCAGTTTTCTTTAAAAGGTATTAAAACTATCTTGGGAACTTGAGTGGCTAAGGAGACTAAATAATTAAGTTGCTGACAAAACTTCCTGACCTTCTGAGTACAAACTATTAAGAAGTTGCAGGTGCTTACAGATGGTTGACTGGTCAGCCACAATGGGCAATTTTGGAAAGAGAATTTCATTTAGCTGAATCAACTCAGTGTCTTCAATGTGTTTCTTTGTTGAATCTTTCACTCCTACTAAGGCTAGGTAAAGCTTTTATTAACTATTGAATGACCCACAAGAATCTCAGTTTATTTGGAGAGCAGACCTATTGCTATCTCCATTTTTATCCATTACCATAGAAAGAACATCACCAGGAAATTCATCATTACAGAGATTTCAACAGATTTGGCACTCATATCTCATCAATACAAAGGTGCCTCTCCTCTTGTTTGGAGAGTAGGGAGAGGAGTAAAAAAAAATTCCTTCCAAAGTCTCCATTGAAAGAGTACTCAGAAAGGAATAGTTTAACTGTCAGATCTATGGAGAAGGGAAGAATTTATGAACAAAGAAAATATGCAGACCATTATGAAATGCAAAATGGATAATTTTGATTATATTAAATTAAAACACTTTTCCATAAACAATACCACTGCAATGAGGATTAGAAAGAAGGCAAAAAAAAAAAGTTGAGAACTAATTTTTACAGTCAGTATTTCAGATAAAGACCTCATTTTTCAAATATATAAACTGAGTCAAATTTATAAAATTACAAGTCATTTTTTAATTGCTAAAATGTCAAAGGATATGAACAATCAGTTTTCAGATAGAAGGAATTAAAGTTACCTATAGATGCATGAAAAAATGCTATAAATCACAGTTGATTAGAAAAATAAAAATTAAAATAACTCTGAGGTACCATCTCACAACTATCAGATTAGCTAATATCAAAGAAAAGGAAAATGATAAATGGTGAAGAAGATGTGGAAAATTTGGACACTAATGCATTGTTGGTAGAGTTGTAACCAGATTCAACCATACTGGAGAGCAATTTTGAACTATTCCCAAAGTATTATCAAGCTGTTCATACCCTTTTATCCAGAATACCACCACCAGGTCTGTATCCCAAAGCGATTATTAAAAAAAAAAGAAGGAAATGGACCTACATGAACAAAAATATTTACAGCAACTCTTTTTATGGTGGTAAAGAATTGAAATGTGAGGGGATGTCCATCAGCTGAGGAATGGCAGAACAAGTTGTGCTATATGAATGTAATGGAATGCCTTTGTTGTATAAGAAATGATGAGCAGATAGATTTCAGAGAAAACCAGAAAGATTTACTTGAATTGATGCAGTGAAGTAAGCAGATAGAGAACATTGTACACAAAAACAGCAACATTGTGCAATGATCAATTATAACAGACTTAGCTCTCTCCTTTCAGCAATACAATAATCTAAGACAATTACAGATAATTCATGATGGAAATGCTATCTACATCCAGGAAAAAGAACTAAGGAGCCTGATTGTAGATCAAAGCATTCAATTTTGACTTTTTTATTTGTTTTTTCTTTCTAATAGCTTCCCCTTTTGTTCTTTTTCTTCCTTCCTTCACAGCATGACTAATGTGGTAATATACTTAACATGATTGTACATATATAACCCATATCACATTGCTTGCTGACCTGAATAGGGAGAGGGAAGGAAGAGGGAGGGAAATTTGGAACTCAGAAGCTTATATAAATGAATACTGAAAATTATCTTTACATGTAAATTGGAAAAAATACAATACTGTTAAGTGAAAAAAAAAAGAGGGCTCATAGCCCAGGTAAGTCCCATTAGCTGCACTCCTTGGATTTAATGACACCATGATTATCACTCCTTTCTTTTAACTTCCTTTTTTTATATTTTTGTTTTGCATCTTTAAATTCTAAGTTCCTTGAAAGCAGGTATTGTTTATTTTCTTATTTTTAATCTTAGTTTTTAACTAACACAGTGCTTGGCACTTAACAGGTACTTACCAAATGTTTAATGATTTGAATTTTACAATTGAGGGAACTAAAGAAAGTGACAATAAAATAACTTACCTAGGTCACCTGGCTAATAAGCATCTGTGACTGCACCTAAAATTCCATCTACTGTGCCACTTAGCATTCTTACTTAGCAAATTATCTTCACCCTTATATGATAAGTAACCTTGAAAAAGAATGGTGAACATTTTCAGGTGTAGGTCATCCAGGAAAAAAAACTGTCCTGGCAGTGCCGTGAAATTCATTACTCTATCCATTCCATTAAGTGCTGCTTCTGTGAGAACTGCCCATTCAGGAGCAGAATCGGAGTTTCCTTGGAAATCAGAAATCATAAGTCAAGACCTGTAAAGGGTGTGAGGGAGAGGGAGCAACCATTCATTGAAACTGTAAATTAGCCACAGTCTCTGAGCTACAACCTACCTTTACCTTATGGATACAACTTGAAGAGAGAAATGCCCCCAATAGATCCAAACTCATAAAGCATTTTAATCAAGTTTTTTAAATTTCTAAAAGACTCATCCAAAAATATTGAAATATAGTCCAAAGGGCTAATTTTATAGTTGAAAAAAACAAAGAGACAAGCGTTGAGTTGTGTAATGTCACACAGGTAATGTGTTGCAGAGGTTGAACTGAAACTTGGATCCTGTCTCCAAATCCAAGTCTTCTCACTGTGCCATGATAGCTCCTATCCTCCCTTTAATAATGTAGAGAAAACAATGGAGAGGATCAGAACTACTATATGGCCAGAAAAATAGAATTGAGCCAAAGACCACTGAGATGAAAGACAGAGAGCTAAAATTTCTTTCATTGTAGTTCATCTTTGCTTTTAGCCAGTGTTGAAGTCTTTGATTTTACCAAAGCAACAATCCCACAAGTTTTGTTTCATTCAAGAAGGCAATTAACTTTCCATTTATTTTTTTATTTCAGGAAAATACACAGAACTATCTCTCTCTCTCTCTCTCTCTCTCTCTCTCTCTCTCTCTCTCTCTCTCTCTCTCTCTGTCTGTCTCTCTCTCTCTCCCCCTTCTCCCCTGACACTCCTCCCCCTCTGTCTTTCTGTCTTACTCTCTCCCTTTCCCCTTTCTCTTTCTCTCTCTTTGTCTCTATATCTCTTTCTCTGTCTCTTCCCCCCACTTTTTCTTTCTCTGTGTAGATCAATTTTCTAGAAGAAATTAAAAGCCCTAAAGCCAGACTACACCTATAAGATTTAGAAAATATGTATTGATGATGGGAGGAAATGGTTAATTAAATGCTCTTCTGACAATTAAATTAGAACCAGTTAGGGGAAAAAAATATCACACATTAGAAGACCCATAACAGATGTACACAGTATAAAGTTTGATAATACATTAAAAGCCTGACACTGTGGGTTAGTAATGAGTGAATTTTTCCCTCTTAACCACAGTTTCTTAGAGTTCAGAAACAGTATATTTCTAGACACAAAATCTGATTTTATATTGTGAAAAAATGGCATGAGCTATATGTTCCACATCAACACACTTAAAAGAAAAATAAGCCTTTCTCCTAAGGGGGAGAGGCAGGGAACAATTTTGAAATGCTTAAGGAAATGATAAATTTAAGATGAAGAATAAGACAAATAGTTTTAGATGGGGACAATGTGGGTATTTGTCAACAGGGTTTTGTTCTCCCCCTCCCCCATCAGCAGGGAGAGTAGGGCTTGAGATTAGAAAAAAAAAGGGAAAGAAAGAAAGGAAGAAAGGCAGGAAAGAAGAAATTCACGTAAGCACTTTTGGAAATGCATTTATGAGTTAAGAAGAAAAGAATCATTCACATGGGACAGTTATGAGAATTTTACATGTTAAGTGTCTATACAAGTCGTATATGGATACATGGTTTTGTTTATAATCCTCTTTTCTGTTCTTTGTATATATAGAAATGATAATAGTTGTTAATTTTTGTCAAATTCATATTTTTTATAAAGAGTATTTTAAAAGAATTCAAAAGAACAAGAACTATCTCACTTTGTCTTTCTATCTCCAAAACATAGTACAATACCTGTATGTGCTTAGTCAGTATTTGCTGACTGATTCAACTGGGAATTGATATAAATTTAATTTCACACAATATCTACAAATACTGTTTTCACAGTCATCTTATAGAGGGAAAACTTCTGCAAAAGTCATAATCTTGAAAGTTCTGCCAGTAGAAAAGAAAATTGAGCAAGATAGACTATGGGAATATTGAGAAACTCTGGATCTTATCTGAGAGTATATGATATTCTTCATTACAAAGTTGACTACTAGTTAATGCACTATTTTTTGTTTGTTTCTAAAAGAGTTAAAAAATGAATAATAGTCCTCAATCCCAAGGGATTCCCATCACCTTCATAGTCATGAAATAGCTAAAAAGCAAGCAACTGTTGCTAAGAAACACAAAGTGTTTCGATTCTACAAACATAAATTTAATTGTTGATACTCAATGTGGAAACTTTTGTCCAACAATGCAATGCCAGAAGAACCGAAGCATATCCATATTGACATTTTCATTCTAAACAAAGCCAGAAGGCATAAAGAAATAGTAATTACACAGAAAGAGAGTCCCTTGTTTCACCTTAGTGGCATAAATTATCAGTCTGGCAAATTTGTTTCCATCATGTGCCTAAAGGCAATGGGAAATAGGACTACAGGACATGTGGTTTCTTCTACCTTTCAATGTTCCAAATGAAGAGACTACTGCCACAGATATACTGGTATATGCATGAACAGCTACTGTGGAGAATGAAGAAGTCAGATAAATTCCATATAGAAACTGACAGGATCCTCCCAAATAAGTCAAAATCTATCTTAATGTTTAAAGATCTCAATGAAGAGCACCAGGAACAGTGACAAGAGTAGTGAACTTGGAAGGCTGAATTCACAGGGCAGATATGAATTCAAATCCCAATTTTGCCACTTCTTCCCTTTATCAGCTAAAGCAAGGCATTTATCCTTTTGGACCTCAGTTAACTCATCTTGAAAGATGAGTGAATTAGACTTGATGACTTCCAAGATTCCCAGCTTTAACTAGAGAATTTTATTTTCCTAAGAGAACACTTGAAAAGAAAGCAAGTCAAAGATTTATAGATTACTGAAAGTATTTATGCATACCATGAATACTTTCTTAAAGAAGACAGAAAGTGCCAACCTCCTTGGGCACTGAAAATAGTGACCCCTTTAGTGTCTTCTTACTAGAGATTAATTCCCAATTATTATATATAGAAATGCATATAGAGAAAATATATTGCATGTTTGTATATAGTTATTTGTCTGTTATTTCTCTCCTTAGACTGGAGTTCCTTGAGTACAGGAAATTTTTTTTGACCTTTCTTTGTATCTCCAGAGATTATCATAGAACCTGTCACATAATGCAAAGCACGTTTGTTGATTTAACTATATTTGCCACTATTGTATTGTCTATCAATTTTAAAAAAATTCAAAATTAACCTCAAATTAATAAAGTAAAGTTGAGACAGACACAGGCTATATAATTCCAGCAATTTAAATCCAAATTGTCAATAAATGACCTACTATAAAAAATTTAAAATGTACAAAATTAAAGATAATGACAAAGATAACAATTAACTCTCAAATGCAAACAAATTGACACAATTACCAAAGTTCAGAAAATGTCTTTCTTTTTGTATTTGTATCTTCTTTTACTTAGCATAATACCTGAAACATAGCTTAACATTTTTAAAAAATATTTTTTCCTGCATTAGTCTATTCTATTGATTAACGTTTTATATTAAACTAGGATATCAATACCAGGATTAAAGTTGCTAAAAGAATTAATAATTCCCCCACATTTTTAAATCTTTTATTATCTGTTGGACTTCCTTTTTCTCTACTTCTCCATAATTCTTTCATCTTTTTCTCCTAAACCTCATAGCCCTGGCTTCCAATTTAGTGGAATCAGAATGAGAGATATACAAATCCCAAAACAGGATTGGGATTGGGAGGTAGTTTTCTCAGTAAGGAACAAATTCCAAATATTCATGTCATGACATGAAACATCATGAAAAAGGGGAGCGTCAGAAAAAAATTCTTTAAAAAAAATAAACTAGACAAGCTTCTGAAATTCTCTGCATTTATCTTCCATTCTATGAACACACAGTATATAAACACAAGAATTTCTCAATATTGGAAAGTTGCCAGTTCTCTTTAAACCTCATAAAATTCTTTCTTTACATGTAATTGAGAAAAAAATTAAAATAAAAAATTCTCATAACTTTTAAGCAACTTGTTTATCCAACGTACTTCCAGATTGTAGCAATCCACAAGAAAAATCATTTTCCCATAGAAACATATTTCTAATTATTAATGGAAGGTACTGGGAAAACAATTTGATATAAAGAAATATAAGAACAGATTTCTTACAAATACTCAAAGGAGAACAGTTAATATAGTAAGAGAATTGGAAATTAGATTACCTTGGGATGAGTTGAAAGAAATTTTTGTTGTTTTGATTTTGGTTTTTTGTTTGGAAAAGAAAATTCTGAGAAAGAATTTTACATCAGTATTCAAATATTGAAAGAACTTTTGTGTGACTATTACTATTATACTTAGTAAGAAACATCGGTTGAACATTACAGCAAGGCAGATTTTGATTCATCCTGAAGAAAGTACCTTAAAAATCAGAACTATTCAAAAATAATAACTTTTAGGGAGTTAGGGAGTTACCTAACATAAAAACAGAAGCTGGATGATCATTTATTAGGGATGCTTTGATGTATTAACTTTTTAGATGAGAGAACTGCATTGGATTAACTCTGAAGCTCTACCCTGCAGATTTTATAATTCAATAGAATTAAATGATATTTAAAGTATATACACAATATGATTTTTGGTCTTTATGGTCAATATTTAGGTGCCAATGTCATTTATATCTTGTTTTTCTAGTTCAGATCACAGTTCACATAAGATTTTATCCATGTACCTACTAATAATTTTCAAGTAATCTAGGAATCCATGGAAACGATAGATTTTAAAATGTAGTATTTATTCTAAAAATTGCCGCCACATTTATAATGATCTCTAGGATGCCATTGTTTTTACAATTTTAGTTGACAATAGAGAAACTCTTCAAGACAATACAGAATTAATGGCTAAAATTCAAATCTGGATATAGAGTATATATTAGGAAAATAGTACTCTCACCTTCAGAAAATAAATAAAATTAACTGTGCAGTCGATGTCTCTGATGTCTACTACACAACATCAGTAAGGAGATTTATCTGATACTTATCTGAAATAAACATTGTTTTGTGTGTTTTGCTTGCAATAACCCCTAATGTAAGTTGGTATACTTTACAATGTTCTAAAGCTTTGGGATAAATCTCTGTAGAAAACTGGAGTGGGCCTACAAAAAACCACAAAGTAGCTGTTACTTGTATGGAAAAAATATATAGTTTCCTTGTTTGTGTCTACAGAGAATCATTCTTTTCTAGTGCTATCAATCTAATTTTCCAAGGTATTTTCCTCATGGAAGGATGTAGAAACATTAAAAATAAGATATATTGATATAATATATTTAAGGACAACTGAAGCTTTCAATGATGTGTGCTCTGAAGTTTCATGTTTATCAAAACCAAAGAACAAGTTTCTCTGTATTGGGAATGTGAAACAAGAACATTCTAGATCTCTCTTTTCATTTATTTATTTATTGTCCAAGATGGAACCCTGTCAGTTTGGGGTTCTTCATGAGTTCTATATCTATCTTCAGTGAGCTGGAAACATGTTAGATAATGGGTTGTTTATACACTATAAATCTGCTTTCAGTGAGCCGGAAATGTGCTAGATAATGGGTTGTTTATGATTTGCAAATCTGTTCAGTGAGCTGAAAATTTGTCAGATAATGGGCTGTTTATGAATTCTAAATCAATATTCAGTGAGCTGGAACTATGTTAGGTAATGGGTTGTGTATGAGTTGTAAATCTGTTTTCAGTGAACTGGAAACATGTTAGATAATGGGTTGTTTTTGAGTAGTAAATCTGTTTTCAGTGAGCTGAAAACATGTTAGATAATGGGTTATTCTTGAATTATAAATCTGTTTTTAGTGAACTGAAAACCTGTTTAATAAAGGACCCTTTACATGTTGTAAATCTGCTTTCTATGAAAGGACAAAGTATTTGATAATGGGTTCATTTTGACTAGCAGATTCAACTTTCAGTGAACTAGAAAACATATCACCTAATAGATTCTTTATCAACAATGATCTACCTATTCCATGAATATGATACATGCAATGATGCTACTTCATTTAGATAAGTACCACAAAATCTATTTACACAAAGTTACACTCATTAGACTAAAGATTTGTACTCTACTGTGTGTAATGGAAAGGCAATCTACTAAAGATCCCTTTTCAGTCACCTGAAACAAAATTCATTTTGATAATTGTAATAAAATAGTTATTTAGTGATCATTATAAAATATTCCCTATAAATTGAAAGTGTAAGAAAATATGTAAAAATGCTCTAACATTTTAAATCTAGTAATCCAAAAATTAATATTTCTCACCTAAAAGTCAACATATAGTTATGAATTACTTACTATACACTTTCAATCCCAGTAGGAAAATTTTAAAAAATGGTTCTTGCCAAATCAGGAAGATAGTGTATGTATGTGTATGCATCCATGTGTTGTGTATATATATATTCACACAAATGTGATTATATACAAGGGTATGCATGTATATATAAATATATATTTATATATACATGCATACCCATGTATAGCTCTATGAATTGGGCAGCTAAGTGATACAGTGCACCGAAATTCAGGAAATTTCATCTTTCTGAATTTAAATCAGACCTGAGAAACTTATTGAAAAATGGCTGAAAAGTATTAATATCTATATGAAGTAAAACATATTTGAACATGAGGAATTATCACAATGACAGATATAGACAAAACCAAAAAAGGAAATGAACTTACACACAATAGGCTATCAGATTTTTTTTTAAATGAGAAGTTGGGAAGCTATATTTGAAAGCAGAGGTAGAGGGGTGGCTAGGTGGCACAGTGGAAAGAGCACTGGAGTCAGGAGTGCCTGAGTTCAAATCCGGCCTCAGACACTTAATAATTACCTAGCAGTGTGGCCTTGGGCAAGCCACTTAACCCCCATTTGCCTTGCAAAAAACCTGAAAAAAAAAGAGTAAAGGTAGAAATAAGAAGAAAAAGGAAGTTACGGAGAGTAATGAAAAACAGATGAAAGCTCTTAAATTTATAATTTAAATTCAATGTCTATAAAGTGATAATTTACAAATTTATTTATATTTTAAGAGTCAAATATACAAACCTTCAGGAAGAATGGTAAAAACAATAACATGATAGATCTGCCAATTTTTTCATTTTTATAAAGAAAAATAATACATACATGTACATGAAAATAGTTGTCACTTGAAATTTTGAAAATTCATGTGATTCTCTTTATAGCAAACTGGTTTATTGAAATATACCTTTTGGGGGTAAAAAAAGTGAAGTTCTTCCTTATGTCCATAGTATTAATTTGCAGAGGTCATGCTTCTCCATTTGCCATAGAAATGCAAAAATTTTCATAAATGGTATGCAGATTGCTAATATTAATTATTTTGGAAAAATCTACAGCAAAGGTTTTAACCTAGTATTCATTACCTTTAAAATATATATATATATGTAATATATTAATATGCTATATTTCAACATTATTGATTTTATTTGTATAACATATGTATTTTATTTAAGTCTTTTAAAAACATTATTCTAAGGAGGGGTCCATAAGTTATACTATACTGCATTAAGTTTCTCTTACACACACCACACCACACACACACACACACACACACACACACACACACGGGTAAATTTGAAGTTCTTCAGTCATTTTTCAATCATGTCTGATTCTGCATGATACTACTTAGGATTTTCTTTTTTTTTTTTTAGCAAGGCAATGGGATTAAGTGACTTGCCCAAGGTCACACAGCTAAATAAGTATTAAGTGTCTGAGGTTGGATTTGGCCTCAGAGCCTTCTGGCTCCAGAGTCTAAGCTTTATCCATTGCACCACCTAGCTGCTCTTCTACTTGGAATTTTCTTAACAAAAATTTTAAAGTGGTTTATCATTTTCTTTTCCAGCTCATTTGACTGATGAGAAAACTCAGGCAAACTTGCCTAGGGTCACACAGGTAGTAAGTGTTTAAGGTCAAACTTGAACTCAGGACAAGGGACTTCCTGATTTCAGGTAGGATACTCTATCCATTGTACCACCTTGCAATTTACCAAGGTAAATTAGGTAGTTAACTAAATAAAAGAGAAATAATGTGAAAGGGACTCTGGCTCAAAAACTTTTTTAACAACCATGGAAGAAAAGAATGGACAATTGAAGAAAATCACAGTTACACTTGAAAAACATGCAAACACATAAAATATTTATCAATACAGTGCCATACCATCAGACTATCAAATAACTATTTTACTGAGCTAGAAAAAAATAGAAACAAAATTTATCTGGAGCAACAAAAGGTCAAGAATAGCAAGGAAAAAAAACAAACAAACAAAAAAAGAATAGCCAGGGAACTGAAGAAAAAAAAATGTAAAGGAAGGTGGTCCAGCTATATCAGATCTAAAATTATACTATAAAGCAGAAGTCATCAAAACTGGTTAAGATATAGAATAATAGATGAGTAGATTAGGATAGGTTCAAAAGAAATTGCAGTAAATGACTATAGCAACCTACTATTTGACAAATCCAGACATCAGTTTCTGGGATAAGAACTCAATATTTGACAATGAATTGTGGGGAAAACTGGAAAGTAACATGTCAAAAACAAGGCATAGACCCACATCTCGCAACTTATACCAAAATAAGGTCAAAATGAATACAGGATTTAGACATAAAAGGTGACACCATAGATAAATTAACAGACCAACTATCTTTCAGATCTATGGAAAATGGACAAATTTTATGACCAAACAAGAATTAAAGTACTCTATAAACTGAAAAATGAATGATTTTGACTATATTAAATTGAAAAGTTTTTGCATTAATGAAATCAAAGCTGCCAAAATTAGAAGGAAATCAGAAAACTGGGAAACAATCTTCATAACTATGAGTTCTGATGAAGGTGTCCTTTCTAAAAAAAAAAAAAATATATATATATATATATATATATATATATATGTATATATACACATATGTATATATACACACGTATATATATACACACGTATATATATAAGTGCATCAGATTTATAAGATTAGAGAAATGCAAATTAAAACAACAATGAGGCCTATATTAAGAAGAAATTATAAAAAATGGAAAAAAAGTCCTATATGTTGCAAAATATTCATAGCATTTTTTTTGTAGTGCCAAAGAATTAGAAATTGAGGGCATGCCCATCAATTGGGGAATGGCTAATCAAGTTATAGTACATGAATACTACAGAATAATATTATTCTATAAGAAACCATGAATAGTTGGACTCTAGAGAAGCATGGAAAGAATTATAGGATCTGATGCTGAGAGAAGGGAGTAGAACCAAGAGAACAATGCATAGAGTTCATTTTCCTGGACTCCTTCAATCTTCCCCAGGGGAGCTTTTGAGGGGCAGGAGACAAGGATTACAAAGGAGACAAGTACTTCATCAAGATCTCCAAGTGCTCTTTTTATTTACCAGAATAAAAGTGCTTAAATACCTTTCCATTCTCTAATCCACTCCCACTTGGTACTTAGCCAAACCAGGTTCTTATGCTCAAAGGCATCAAGTGATAATAATTTACAGTATTCCCAATACACAAGGGTTCCCAACAACAATGTAAACATCAACAACAACACTGTGAGATGATGAATTGAGATGAACAACCTTGATGGAAGCAGCTCCTCTCCATAGTCCAGAGAACTAGGGCAACTATATCAGACTGGCTATGGTCTATGTCATCCCCACCAGAGAAAGGAAAACAAAACCAAAAAAAACTTCAGAATCTGATGAACACTTTATAAAAATTATCTCTTATGTATCTCTTTCCCTTAATCCTCATTCTTCATGCCAAAAAATGATTAATCTATAAACATGTTTATCAAAAATGTATACACACACACACACACACACACACACACACACACACAATATTACAATATTAACCTGACTTTTACTGCAAAGGGGGGGTGGAAAGAAATTTTGTAACTTAAAAATATACATATGAATATGGATGAATGTTGAAAAAACTTTCATAACATGTATTTGGAAAAATAAAATATCAATAAAATTACTTAAATATTTATCAACATTAGCTATTCCACATTTCAGTTCTGTTTTCTCATTATTGTGTGAAGATGATCCTGTGCTTTTGAATGTCTTCCTAGTGATCACAAGCTATGGAAAGGTATAGCAAGTTTTAAAGGCTTTGCATATAAGCTAAGGAACAGACTCAATTTCTGTTTTCTCCAGACCAGTCTAGTCAAGTTCAGGGAGGCAAATCACTAGAAGAGGGACTCTCCTTATTAACAGAAATTCATATACATATATATATATATATATATATATATATATATATATATATATATGTATATATATAATATATATATATATATATATATATATATATATATATATATGAAGGGATTGTAGTCTTCATCAGGAATAGAAGTCCCCATGCCAAGAAGATAATGACATTGTAAAATACTAAAGGGTTTCATTGTATGATATATATATATATATATATATATATGTGTGTGTGTGTGTGTGTGTGTGTGTGTGTGCCTGTATGTATCACATATATACGGTATTTGTATAAATATATAATTGTACATATGTATGTATTAGAACTACCTGAGACTGCTGAAAAGTTGTTTCTTAGTAATAATCCCTTGGCCAGTATGTTTAAAAGATATATGTATATGTGTGTGTTTTAAAAAATGATCACCATCTGGTGGATAGAGGGCTGACCTTGGAGTTAGGAAGACCTGGATTCCAATTCTTTCTTGTAAATGTACTACTGAATGATCATGGACAAGACAAAATTTTCCAGCTGTATCAAGCAGTTTTTTAAGTCTATTAAGTCAGGGAAGATGTAACCGTGAAGGAAGTACTCCTTTATTTCAGTAGATCCCTCTAGAGCAATTAAACCATAGGTTCATTGATCTCTCTTTAGTTATAAACTAATTATATTTCAATATAATAAATGTACTAATGTCTAATAACATTTGTTTAAGCCACTGTAAGTTTTTTTTGTTGTTAATATTAGGAAGTATTTAAATTTGAGGCAACTCTCATACTTTACTATCAATATATAATATATTTGATTGAAAATGTGGTGACATAAATTACTGCCTTATACAATCATATTGTACTCTTCTAATATAATTTTCAGTAGCAACATAAAATAATAAAGATTAATTATCATAAAAGAAACATGTTGATGAGAACGTTAAAAGGATTTAAGATGAGCCTTAAATTTGGAAGCAATTCTGATCTAACAACATAATAGAACCTTTTATTTTTTCCTTCGTATATTATCTCACATGATATTCATAACAATCTTGTGGAATAATTGCTTGTGAAATAATTTGAAACTGCAGGATGACTGCTAATTTTTAAACAGTACAGATGCATTGTAAATTTGTTCTTAAGCTGAGTTAAATGAATTCTCCCAGACTTTTTTCCTCAAGAACTAGACTCAATATATCCCTATTTTACAGAAGAGGAAACAGACTGAGAGAAATTGAGAAACTTCTCCAGGATCATAAAGTAACTAAGGCAGAATTTGAATTCAGGTCTGACTCCAAGTCCAACTCTCTATCCATTGGGCTACCTAACTGCCTCAAGATAATCTCTTTTCTACACATCTCTGAAATATGATCATGTTGTATCTGCTTAAATATTTCAAGGGTTAGAAAATGATTATTTCCCAAAGCAGTTCCATTTAGGGACAGTTCAAATTATTTTAAAATCATTATATTTTTGACTGACCTGAAATATACTATATTTTTAAATTACTCTGAATAGTTCTATCATTAGCAGCAACAAGGGATAAATCTATATGATGACTTTTCAAATACTTAAAGAGAACTATCAAGATCCACTTGGTCTTTGAGAGGCAGTATGGAATAGAACAACAGATTTGAAATTACATTAACCGGGTTTGAATTCTGGTTCTGCTGCAAAAAGTGAACTTCACCAAATCAATGAAATCATGTGTGCCTGTTTCTACATATAAAATGAGGAGGCTAGACTAATTAACTTCTGAGGTCCTTTTCAGATTTAAATCTGAATTCTAAATTGCTCTTTTTCAGGTTAAACAACTCTGGTTTCTAATAATTCTGGTTTCTGGTAATTCATCCCTTTGGTAGACCTTTCTCAAATACTTTGAGGTTAGCAGTGATTCATTATTATAAGGCACTCAGAACTGAACACAAATATTAAAGATGTAGTCTAATTTTCAAAGAATACAACAAGATTTCAGTTTTATTTCTTATGATTTATATGAATCCCAGGTTTTGGTTACTCTGCTAGTACTCAATTTTGTTAATCCATCATGGCCTGAAGGGCCCTAAGATACTTGAAATTACTTCTGTTGTTGAGTACTTCAGTCATATCTAACTCTGTGATCCCATTTGGGTTTTATTATCAGAGACATGAAAATGATTTGCCATTTCCTTCTCTAATTTATTTTACAGATGAGGAAAGTGAGACAAACAGGGTAAGTAACTTGCCTAGGGTCATATAGCAGTAAATTATCTGAGGCAGATTTGAACTCAAGTCCTTCCTCTTGATTGCAGGGCCAACCCTCTATCCACTGAGCCACCTAATCTTCCAAGAGCCTGCAAAATCTGAACAGTTATACCATGGAAAAAGAGTTTTGAATGTTTGCTTTCTGACAATCCCTATAGGGGAAAACTCATCACTAAAACATTGGTCACCATGGGATCTGAGGGTTGTAGGAATTTTTAAAGTGTGAAATAATGAATAGAAGGGTTGAGATTTGCACTGTAGAAGGAATATAAAACACAAATGAGATTACAAATTTATTGAAACTGCAGGATGACTGCTAGCTTTTAAACAGTACAGATGCATTGTAAGTTTGTTCTTAAGCTGAGTTAAATCAATTCTCCCAGACTTTTTTCCTCAAGAACTAGACTCAATCCAAGGCTCCAGCATCATCTACATGTACACTGAGTACATGAGTAGGACATATGAGTAGGACCCATAAATTCAAATGTTTACCTTGCTCTCTTTTACCTTGTGAGCATGGCTCCACCATTTTCATATAAAAAAGTGTTGGAAATTCAAATTATTGAATAAAATTAAGATGATGTATAATTTGAGAATAAAAATTATGTTAGAAACCATTTTCCTTTAAATTTGAGAAAGCAAGATGATTTAGGGTGTCCTGGAGTTATGAAGACAAGTTCGAATCTAGCCTCAGATAGTTATTAGCTATGTGAACTCTATCTCCCTCAGTTTCCTCAACAGTAAAATAAGCATAATTATAGTACCAAACTGAGAGGACTTTTGTGAGGATCAAATGAGATAACATTTCTAACTCATTTAGCACATTCTTACTCAGCTAAATTCCTACGGATTAAGCATTTCCTTCCTTAATATAAAATTAAAGTGATTCCTAAGATCTACTATTTCTGGTTCAAGGTGAATTTTGTTGTTACGTTATGTTAAGTGACTTGCCACATGTCAGACAGTAAGTATCAAGTGTCTGAGGCTGGATTTGAATTCAGGTCCTCCTGACTCTAGGACTGGTGCTGTATTCACTGCATCATCTGGCTGCCTCTCAAAGTGATACTTAAAAAAAAACTTATAAAATTTGAGTTTTGGTGATCTAGTTTCCAAAATGTCTGAAACCCTATGAAGATAAATAAAACTGAGCAAATTGACAATCACAAACATAATAACAAGGTTGAAACATGATGGCTCTTGCATGATGATATCCTCTAAAAACTGTTTCTAGAAAACCTGTTCTACTTATTTTAAGGGATCATTTTAAAAACCTAGATATAACTGATCTTACCTAAAATAACATAGTGAATGCCAATTTAAAAAAAAAAGGAATTATTGGAATAATGGAAATTTGCTTTGAAGTAGGAATCATTCCTTGATACCTAAAAATCACTGAACATACCTCATTGTTTTATTAGGTAAAATCTGTAATTCTAACTACTTACCAAAAAAAGCAGAAACAATTGCAGAGGTTTCCAAATCCCTCAAGACTAAGAGAAGAAAATATTTAGAAATGGGATAGAAATCATCTTTCAGGAATATCCCTCTCCAAATATTGTCTCCAATAGAGAAACGAAGAATATGAAAAAGAAAAAAAGAAAGAAATCAATTTTTCCTCTTTTAAAAAGTTTAGAGTTGAGGGAGTTATCTTCTCTCTGTTTATCACTTCATTCTACAGCTAATTAAAATATGAAATGCTAAGTGGTTATCTTTTAGGTCAGAAATTAAATGATATTGAAAAGAAAGGGTACAATATCCAGAAGAAATTATAAAAAGTCCTTCATGTTCCATAATATTCATAACAGCTCTTATTTGTAGAGACAAAGAATTGGAAATTGAGGGGATGGCCAACAATTGAGGAATGGCTGAATAAGTTATGGTACCTGAATATTACAGAATACTATTGTTCTATAAGAAACCATAAGTTGGCAGACTCTAGAGAAGCATGGAATGACTTACAGGATCTGATGCTGAGTGAAGGGAGTAGAACCAAGAGAACAATGTACACATAAACAACAACATTTTGAGATTAACAACCTTGATGGAAGCAGCTCCTCTAGATATTCTGGAGAGCTAGGGCAACTATATCAGACCAGCCTTTGTTATCCCCATCCAAAGGAAGGAAAACAAAAGAAAAACAAAACCAAAAAACCTTCAGAATCTGATGAACACTTTATAAAAATTATCTTTTATGTATCTCTTTCTCTTAATCCTAATTCTTCATGCAGAAAATGATTAATCTATAAACACATTTATCAAAAATGTGTGTGTACAATATTAACCTGTTTACCACTAAGGGGAGGGGTGTGGGAAGGGAAGGTGAAGGGGAAATTTTGCAACTTGGAAATATGCATGTACATATGGATGAAAATGAATAAATAAATTTAAAAGAAAAGACAAGAAAGGGCACCTCTGGAAAACCCCTTCAGAAGCAGGAAAAATAGCAAATGAAATATTAACTTGCCTAGTAATCCATTTTTATTCTATATTGCTAGTTTTCATGTGGGGGCAATTTCAGAGTTCTGATAAATACAAAATTCTTAAATTCTTTGTCACATACTTTCCTAATAACTCTAAGTAATATCATTTGCTAAAGACTGAAAATATGTGGGAATGTGGTTGGAAATTACAATGGTGAGATTTGAAATGACTTTACACTTTGCAAGATTGATCTCTGATTGTTGGGACACTGAAGATTTGCTTTATTTTACTGTAATATAAATGCTAAAATAAACAAACAAAAATCAACATCCTGAATTCAAAATCATTTTTAGGGTTGTATAAGAAAATCAAGATTGACTTTCTAATACTAATCAATACATAGTACCTTTACCATGTAGATTAAAAGACTCTCCAGCCTTATCTGATTAATTTCCTTGAATGCTCTTGTAGAATGGTATATCAGTTTGCTTACAGTTATTATTTTAAGAAGAGGTCATACAATGACATGACTTGACAAAGATGAAAAGCAAAGTCCACAAGTTTTCTTTTTTTCCATAAAAATTTGAACTAAGCAATTTCTTTGATGCCATAAGTACCATCAAAATGTGGTAACAAAATTTATTCACTTTTAATCATTTCAGGAAAAAAATGCTTTTAGAGGAAAAAAAATTGGAAAATCAAAATGTAAGTACAGTTAAATTTACACCTAGTCTAGTATTCTACTACAAACTAGAATATAAGGAAATAAGCAAATAATATTTTATACCTATTCTACCGGTCAACATTGTGATAAGTAGCACTTTGTAACTTATATATGCTTAATAAGTATGAATTGATAATAAATGATTGAACAGATTCATGTCATTTATTATCATTTTCCTACAATCTACACTTCCATGCTATCCTTTTTATTATTATTTCACAAATATATTTTCTCTTGCAAAGTACAGAGAACAGCCAACAGAGAGCAATGAACCAAAAACAAAAACAAAAACAAAAAAGCATCCATTCATGATAGGAAAAGTGTAGGCTACCAGTTTAAGGGCCTAGGCTTTCCAGTGTTGTAGTTCATAAGCCCCCTATTATTGTACCTCTATTCGTTATCATCTAGCATTAATTAGCTTCTAGAAAGGCTATTTCCTAATAGACTAAAAACAGAAAAGCATACTGCAAATAAGGAACACACTAACTTTGCATACACAAGACCTTCAGGGAAAAGGGACTCAGTCTTAAAAAGCACATGTGCCAAAGGGTAACTCATAGCTCCTAATTACTGGAAATTCTTTTCTGTTCTTTTCTTCCTTTACTGGAGTTCTGATGAAATTCTCTTTATGTCTCTCTCTCTCTCTCTCTCCTAGAGTTAGGTGTCCTTGTAGAACCCTGAAAGTACCCTTTGGTATGTTGGGTTTTCCCATAGTATGCCTTTCATCTCCTAATGCAGAGGTCGCCAACCACTGTTGTTCCAGAAATGCCATTACCAATGCTGAGGGGAATGAGAGATCATCTTACCTTTTGAACTTCAGAAAATTATCTCCTGGTCAAAAGTTAGGGAAGGAGAGAAATTCACTCTTCTCCCTCACCCAAGGACACCCAATGACCTTCATCATTAAATCCAACAAACAGGTCACTATTTAACTCACTGAAATGAGTGATTCCAAATGCACTTGCTATGTTATACATGACTCTGGAAGCCCTCTAATTTACTTAATCAGAATATATTTTCTATGTGGATCGATCAGATTTCAGTCAAAGACCTAAAGCCTCTATGATCCTTTCAAATGGATTATGGCCTTAGCCACATCTAATTTACCATTTGTTGATTTTCTTTGATTCAAAATTCTACCAACCTCTGAATGTCTCTCTTTCATCCTGGAAGATTGCTCCAGCCTCAGAACTTCCAACTTAGAATTGCCTTCTGCCTCTTTGACAAGTAGATAACTCCCTTTATTTAAGAAGGGCATCCAGGACAGACATTGTTTTGTTTCTCAGCATGTCCTGGGATGGAGGTACTCTGAGTACATGAGTACTTTATCCATCCTCTACTTCCTCCCCACCATCACCACCTTTTCAGTTTACTCTTTTTTGTATGCTGTCTTCCCCAGTAGAATATAAGCTCTTAGGGGTGATAAAATTGTCTTTATTTTCACATGGGTTGGTATTTCTAGAATAAACTCAGTGTCTGACACAGTAAGACTTAATAAATGCTTGCTGTTTCTAAATAATTCAATGAAATTATAAGTTATATGGGCCTTCTGTCTTTGTAAAAATTGGTTTTTCACATCCTGTCCTCATCACCCTTAGATATATGTTAAGAAACCTGAGGGCAAAAGAGTAATGTCTTACCTCCAGTCCTTTAAGTCGGTAAATAACCCTGCCAAGATTGGACATACCTATTCTTTGACTTCAACTATAACATTCTTTTCATTACACCACATTGTTTCATCAAAGGTAAATTGACATGGCAAGTTATGTACTGTGCAAAGAAAACAAAGCAGCAAAACAAAACAAAAACACAACAAAAATGAACACTGAACCAATAGTCAAAAAACATATATGTAAGCACATGCAGTTGTCAGGTATTCACTTCACTTTTATAGACTTCAATGAAACCTTTAAAATGTTAAACTCAAACTAAATGATCTCTGCAGTGCCTCCTAGTTATAATATTTTGTGAAAAGTTAATGAAAAAACTCATTCAGAGACACAGAGGCTGCCATTCAAAGATCTCATGTTTTGAGGAGAGATTAAAAAGACAAAAAAAATAAAAACCCAACAAACCAGATTCAGAGCTTGAACAAACTTCAGAGGTCAGTTAGTACCATTTCCTAAATTTATAGATAAAGGAACAGAAGAGGAGAAAGGTTGTAACATATTCAAAGGCATAGGATTAGTAAGTAATCAGAGTGTATACTAGTGATCAAATAGACAAGATGTCAGTTTAGTGTTATGTAGCATTTAAAATGTTTGATTGATGCTCCACTCCCCTTTTTATCAAGTATTACTGGCATGGATCCTGTTGCCACTTTCAACAAGCAGAAACTTTTCTTTTAATAGCAATGACAAAAAAAAGAGTAGAGAAAAACAAAAATTAACATACTGGTTATTTTCTGAAAATGTTTGTCTCATTCTATATCTGTAATTTACTTATCAGTCTTGATGGTCATGGTAGGACATTGCATTTTTCACAATATAAAAGTCTTTCAGTGTTGTTCATCCTGTAAACTTTGCTCTGGATGGTTCTGCTTTCTTCTTTATAAGTACAGAACAGTTATATTCTGGTAAAACAGAGAAATGTCAAATTATAGAAATGGAACAAAATATATGTTTTCAGATATGGTCAATAGATTGAATTGTTTTGGTTGACTATTATAATGTGGAGTTCTATTGGTATGGGGATTGAAGATTCACTGGAAGTTAGCAATGATGAAAAAATGAATAAAACATTAAAACAAGAAAAAAAAGAGAAAATCATCTGCATTTGGGGTATTAGACTATAAGTTCAATGAGTGCAAGCTCAATAGTGTGATATGGAAGCCAAAAAAGCTTACATTATCTTCAGTTACAATGAGAACCTATTATATCCAGGCACCAGGAAGTTAATAGGCCCATTATAATATACTCTTAGCAGATAATATCTGACCTATTATTTTCAGTTCTGGATGTCACAATTTAGGGAGGGGGTTGACCTTAACCATCTAAAAATATTACCTCTTTGACATAGACTCTTGTTCAGTATCTTCTCTATAAAAAGTAGTGAATACATTTGACAAGCATATTCCTGCCTATATTAGGCTTCCTTTGATATTAATGATAGAAGGTTAGTTAGATCATTATATATTTCAATGAATCTTGGATAATGCTGAACTATTCATGGAAGAAGGTTTTTTTTTAGAGAAGAGTCTTTAAGAGAATGTTTTGTTAGAAAGAAATTTTCAATTTTTAGAGTCAATAAAAAATAATAAATGGAGTAGTCTCATATGTTTTACATATTTCATTAATTTGTGTGATAGAATATAATATACCTTAGAATGGCACTTGTGATTGCCTGACTCTTTCATTCTAGTACCATCCTAGTACCTAGGATACTCACCTTATATGTGCAAATTATTTCCATAAAATTTTACATGAATGGAATTGGAGGCACATGAGTAGATTATGATCGATGATCTTGGTCAGGTTGTTTTTTCTTTCCTTTTGTTTTTTATAAAAAGTACCTCCTACTCCTGCTGATGCCTCAAAAACTGATCTTCAAAACCTTGTAAATTATATTGCCTCTAGCTCAGGACTTCTTTTTGCTTTTTCTACTCTTCATTGTCTCTGAAACTGAAATGATTTGGTACTCAATGCAGTTTTGATACTGAGATGCCACAAAGTATGGATTGATTCAATGCTGCTCATCCTAATTTTGGTCTAACAATTAATCTCAAGAAAACAGAGGTTTTCCACCATCTATGTGTGTAACTATCATTTACAGCAAACGTAGAAATTTCGAATACGGTGAGTATTTGCTTTCCTAGGCAGTATTTTTTATAGGGATATACACATTGATGATAAGGTTGATATACACGTTGTCAGACTTATTTAAATTATTTGGGAGGTTCAAAAGGAAAGTGTGGGATTAAAGAGGAATTAGACTGACTACCAAACTGAAGGTCTACAGAGCCATTGTGCTGACCATGTTTACTATAAGCCTGTGAAACCTGGACAGTCTACCAGTGCCATGCCACAAAACTGAATCACTTCCATTTAAATTATTTTGGGAAGATTCTGATGATCATCTGGCGCTGAGATACTTTCCTGAACTAAACTTTCAAGCATACAAACTCTACCCCAGAGAGCACAACTTCAATAGGCTGACCATGTTGTTTGAATACCAAATGTAGGCTTGTCACAAAGACTGGAGAAGCTGCAAAAGACAAAACTAACATGACACTCAGAAATATTGATACAAGGATAATCTCAAGATCTCTCTTAAAACCTTTGGTATAGATTGTGTGACATGGGAGACAGTTTGGCTTACTCTCATCAGAGAATGTGCTGTGCTCTAAAAGCAAAACACAGCGGAAGTAGTTAAAAGGAAACATGAGCTATGCAAATTTAGAAATCCACCTCTAAAGCTTGTGATTGCCCTGTTGTAGAGCATTCCAAGTTTATTTTGGTCTAATCAATCACAATCAGATAAACCGTGACTTGAATCTAATATAGTGTTGTCATTTTGGTCCTTTTTGAGAATAAAGAACCTTTAACTTAAGTCTTCATTACATTTTCTTCTTCCTCTAAACACCCAGGATTTTGATGCTGATTCTGAATATATTGTTTACATCATCTTGATTGTGAAAATAATTTATTAAAAAAAAGCAAAATTAACTGAAAAAACAAACTTTATAGATCTTTAACAACTTCTGTTTTTTTCTTGTCCTTCTGAAATAGGGGTCTATGGGTACAGAGAAATGTTGTAATCATTATATATTTGGAAACTTTTCTGTATTGGGTGTGTTCTCCATTCTGTGTTGGTTCTTTGTGAACTCCATTTCCTAAGCCACTTTGGAATTTAACAGTAAGGTTAACTTTGGTCATGCTCTTTGGGCCAGGAGCTTTATAATACTAATAATGCTGCTCATGCTCAGTGAGTACTGTCTTACCTCGGACATTAACCATTCCTTGCTGACTGCCCCTGTGGCCTGTCCATTGAAGAATACCTGAAGCCAGGTGCTAAACTACTCAGGGAAATGTCTTCAAGCAAGGTTCCACCAAGGTTTGGCCTCTTTTCTTACTTGACTCTGGTCTAGATTGTTTTGGTTTCTTTCTTTCCTCTTTATTTCTCTAAGCTTGGATCTTACCTATTCAGGCTTCAGGTTGCTGGACCAATGTCTTCTTTACTGCCCTTTTTCCTTTTAAATTTGACTAGCCCCCCCCCCCACCCCCATAGTCTCTTTTTGCTTAACTTTATTACTCACTTCATTTCCCAGCTTTAAATATCTCTTTTAAATGACTATAATTTTTGCTATTCTTTCTCAACTGTCTCTTTTTGCTTAATGTTATTATCTACTTAGAAACTACTATCTTCTTAATAATTCTGGTAGTAGTTTGTGAATTTTTTGTGGTAATTTGTAAACCATTTGTGCAAACTTTGAATTAAAATATAAGCCTTTTTTACCTTCCTTAGTCAAAGATTAGTGAATTCTTCATAAAACAAACCCACATAGATCCTTAAAACTCATTTCCCCAAAAGTCCATTTTCTCCTGGCATCAATTCCTCTAGCCATCATACTTAATTGCCCTCCATGATGGTTTCTCTACTTCTTACTGTTTCATAATATGACACTATTCATAACTTTTTATCAATTTTATAAATTATTATTGCCCTTGACTTATAGCTCTATCAGTGCTTAGGTCAATACGTTATGTTTTCTGGAAGATTTTAGGCTATTTTTTGCTGTTTCACCATCAAAATTAATCTAAATCAATTAAATTCCATATGAAATTGATAAAATTAGTATTTTCATTCATTCATTTCATACTTTTCAATATCAGTTGTTTAAATAGCTTGCCCAGAGTTAATTTTAGTATTTCTCACTTTATGATCCTTCGTCCACATTGAATCATTTACTGTTTAAATATAATCAATTTAATTCTTGTATGTTGTTTGGTTCTCAATATTTTCAGCTTTCTGCTTATTTTTTCAAAGAAAATATTTCTGATATTTAGATGCGAGACTTATAGGTTTATGGTCTTTCATATTTCTTACTCCAAAATAATACTGCCTGAAAGATGCCTCACTCTTGCTTCTACTTTTTCCAGAATAAATCTGCTGACTTGCTGCACTACCACTCTAGGAGATTTTTTTGACCTGGGATTTTCTTTTCCTCATTGATAATTTTTTTCTCCTGGACTACTGGTTTGGGAAGAAGTTTAGGTGTGGAAGGTGAAAAAAAAAACTCTAACAGAGGTTGGAGCTTCTGAGTATATTCCCTCAATTCCTTCACAGACATAGCTCATCTTGATGCAGGAGAAAAATGAAGAGAATTGTGAATGTAGAAATTGGATGGAAATGTAATTCAACTACCACCTACTCTTGTGATGTAAATGGAGTACCATTGATTCATTGTTTAATGTAAAATTTGTATCCTGATCTCTTTAGACTTCTACCTAATTCAGGGTCTCTTTCTCTCTCTCTCTCTCTCTCTCTCTCTCTCTCTCTCTCTCTCTCTCTCTCTCTTTTCCTCTCCCCCTCCCCCCATCCCTTCCTATGTGTTTTAACTTATTTTAATAAATTTTTGTTTTATTTACACCCCTGCTTTCCCATGTCTGAATGAGGATTCCTCATAGGCAGGACCAAACTCAAATAGCTAGCAGCTACATAATGATGAGCCAGGCAGGAGAAAAATTCTCTGCCCAGACTTGGGAAACTGTTCAACTCCATGTGTGAGAAGCACCCCCCCCCCCTCTTTTTTTTAGGTCCTAGATTTTTAGAAAAGTAGGAAAATTATTGGACCTCTAGCCCTCCTTCTGTGTGTCCTTTTGTCCAGAAAACTGGAAAAGGTTGAGTTTTGTGGGGAGTCAGCTAAGCTGATTCCAAGCAGTGCTGTGCAGTAGCCCTGGTGTGGACCTGACCTGTTGTTAAGACTGATTGGAGGAAGGAAGCTCTGAGGTGTGTTTGGTTTATAACCCACAGTGGAGTGAGGGTTGTTAAGGAAGAACATTTGGTGTTGGTTCAATTGACTGTTTGCCTACCTATAATTTGACAGAGAATTAAAATATGGGGAAAATTTGGTACCAGGACTCTCCCCCTCCCCCAACTGTATGCTTGCTTCTTGGAAGGAATTAGATTTGACAAATGCAAAACACCTAAACTCCTGGAAATTACCTTTGCATGGAACTTTCTCTCTCTTTGAAATGCTATCTCTCATTCTCTGCAGCCTCCACTCTCTGCAAAGGGAGGGGGGAGGGAGAAGGAAAATCCTCCTTTTTTAGAACTTCAAAACTCAAATCTATATCTCAGATGGAATGCAGGAAGGGTAAGACCCCCCCCCCCCCCAACTTGTTTTAGCCCTATTGTGGGCAGGGACCAAGCTCCTTGTGCTACACCTGTTTATCAATTCCAAGCTTCATTTAACTGGGCTGAGAAAATCCCACCCTTGGGAGGGGGAAAGGAAAATGGGCAGATTGATTGAGAAGCCTCATGGTCAAATAGAAAAAAAAAAAAAGAAGGGGAAGATAACTTTTTCTGGGATTAGGAAATTCAGATTTCATCTTTCAATTAAGCCTGCTAATAACTAATATCTCTGTAAAATAGTAATTGGATTTGAACTTTATAAATTTACTTAAGAATGGATTCAATTTTAACCATTGGCTGACTACTTCAAAATCTTAATGAATATATAGAGAATACTCAAGAAATTCTGATTAATTATAAAAGTTAGTTTTTGAATGGTCTAAATTGGTACATTAAAAAATATAAATATATGAATGTATGTGTGATTAAAACATCAGTGGGACATTTTCCCATCTCTCCTGGCCTGGAGAGGTGGGAAAATGTTTCTATATTCTGATATTTGATACTGGCCAAGTTAATCAATCTCACTTTGGTAAATTTGAAATCTTTATACAAAAGAGGTGTGTTTGTGTGTGTGTGTGTGTGTGTGTGTGTGTGTGTGTGTGTTCCAGATCTGAAATAGTTACAGTTACCTGAGTTAAATGTTCCTCCTTTTAGTTTGGGTTTTGAATTTAATTGCTTTGAAAGGGTCTAATTTTAAATACATAATGAAGTTGGGATCTGAGCCTATCCCCTTATACCATTTGAAAGTTTGCAAGTGGAAAAATTTGTGAAATGATTTCAGCTGTGAGCTAAGTTTTTGTTAACCTAATATTGATTGAAGGTCTGTATTCAATTTAGGTTAATTGAGACTTTAATGCAGACTTCCTGCCCTCAAGAGGCTTTGAAAAGTGGACAGGAAGGCCTTTGATAGGAAAAGGTTACCATATTGTGTTTAAAAAAAAGAAACAGAGCTAAATGAGAGTTATTTAGTCACCTTTGAAAATTCTGTAACAAGTGTGAGAATTTATATGTTATTAAGAAGAAAAATATAGTTGGGATAAATTGTATGTCCAGGAATTTGGGAATACTGAATCATATATATAATATATTTACTGATTTCTTTTGGGAAAGAGAACTATTGTACTAAATTTCGTAATTTGATTTTTTGATGTTAAGTTGATATACATTGTCAAGAATCTCACAGGTCTTTTGTTGGTAAAGGAAAATAATTGTAATAATCTTTTTGTCTTTTATCATCACATGTTTATGGAAGGGAGTGTGTGTGTGTGTGTGTGTGTGTGTATTGACTAAAAGTAAAATCTACTTAACATCTGTTATTTGAAAATAAGAAAATGTATTAACAGTGTCTAGCATTTATAGCATTTTGCTTTTGTTCTAAGGGGAAATGAGATGTTTAAATAAGAATCTTATATCCAATGTAAATTAATAATGTATGCTTAATTTTAAAGAATACAGACTTTCTCATGGTAACTGCAGGCAGCTCTGACTGAACATAGTAATTGTTTGGTCCCTCTAAGGTAACTTATAGACGAATAGGATGCATTTATCAGTTTTGTAATATTATTTTATAACTTAAAGAAATTATACTTACAGGGTTTGGTTAACTTGTGAACATGTAAGCTATTTGAATACTGTAATGTTAAAGCCTGGAACTAATATGTGATTGCTTTGAAGGGGTCGTAAGGGAAATACCACAAAATATGACCCCTTCTGGGATACATCTGTGGATTCATTCATAATATAATGATGGAAATACTATTTTGTAAAATTTAATAACTCATTGTTAATTGACTTGAATGCCTAGTTGTTTTTTACTATTGTTTAATTGCATAAGAATCAATAACACATGTTAGAAACTTAAGGTTACCTAAGATGTTCTAATGGTTTTCTTAAGAATTCTGAAAATAATAATTTGTACTTTTGAAGATGGCTAGTAGTTAAAAGTTTATGTATGGAAGTTTCTAGCTATATATATATGTAAACTGGGACTAAACTGGTTATTTGCTTTGAGGGAAAAGCACCTATATAATCTGAGGAAGATAAAATGATTATAATTTAAGATTTCTCTGTGGCAATCTCTAGCCAATTGTTATGTGAAAAGTATGGAGATGATAGGTAACCTCCAAGTCAGAAGATGTTTAGTTATTTCAAACATAGTTAATAACTAAATGGGTTCATTGCAAAAGGTTGATTTCATAAAAAATATGAATTAGCATTATTGTGTTTTTATATCTCAAAATCTGTTTGTTGCATTTCATTTACAGTACTGTCCTTAGCTACATGAGCAATAATTAAATTATGATTTTTTTCCCCTGGTCTCTTAAACTAAATTACAGCGTGGCACACTCTTGGTTCTCCTTAGTGCTCAAGCCATTTGAAGCTCTGGTTATAGGTAATTGCTATATTACAACATATTGATAAATGTTCTGCCTGACATCAGGCATGATAAAATAGAAAGATGATATGCCAATGAAGCCATTAGTCCTATGGGGTTTGATGTTAAATGCTGCAGATGGCATAAGTGACCTTTGAAAGAATGGCCCTAGCCTCAACTAGGGTAGGATTCTCTTAAAGGAATCCCTTGCCTGGCTCATTGAAAAGCATTGTCTGTATGACTTCATAAGGGAACATGTCCTCCTGTCCCTCTCTGCTTTGTAATAGCAAATTGCCATGATCATTCCAGGTGCATCATAATTAAGTATGAGAATGAGCCAGTGGATCAGGATAATGCCTATTAGTATAGTTTTTAACTGCTTTAAAGAAAGATCCACATTGTTTGAAGGGTTGTGGAAAATCTGGGACACTATTACACTGTTGGTGGAAGCTGTGAACTAATCCAACCTTTCTGGAGAGCAAATTAGAACTACACCCAAAGGGCAACAAAAATGTGCATACCCTTTGATCCAGCAATACCACTACTGGGTCTATACCCTGAAGAGATGATGAAAAAGGGTAAAAACATGACTTGTACAACAATATTCATAGCAGCCCTGTTTGTGGTGGCAAAGAATTGGAAATCAAGTAAATGTCCTTCAGTTGCAGAATGGCTTAGCAAATTATGGTTGTTTTGTTTTGTTCTTTTAGAAACCAGGAGGGGTAGGAATTCAGGGAAGCCTGGAGGAATGTGCATGAACTGATGCTGAGTGAGATGAGTAGAACCATGAAAAAACTGTACACCCTATCAGCAACATGGGGGCAAGGATCAACTTTGATGGACTCACTCATTCCATCAGTGCAACAATAAGGGACAATTTGGGGCTGTCTGCAATGGAGAATACCATCTGTATCCAGAGAAAGAATTGTGGAGTTTGAACAAAGACTAAACTATTACCTTTAATTTAGGGGGAAAAAAAAACCTGATATCTTATTGTCTGATCTTACTTTATGTTTCTTCCTTAAGGATATGATTTCTTTCTTATCACATTCAGTTTGGATCAATGCATACCATGGAAACAATATAAAGAGTAGCAAATTGCCTTCTGTGGGGTGTGGGGGGAGGGAAAGTAAGATTAGGGGAAAAATTGTAAAACAAATAAAATTTTTAAGTAAAAAAAAATTAAAAAGGGAAGGAAAACATTGGCTAAGTGATCAAAGGATATAAGTAGAGTTTTTAATAAGAACGACAAATTATTAACAACCATTCAAAAGGTTTCTCCAAGTCACTATTAAAAGCAATATAAATTAAAGCAAAAAAAAATAAAGATAGATCCATTCTTCAACTGGAAGCAAGATAGAAAATTTTGTTGCAATTTACTTTTTGGACACGTGCAGTTTTAAAATGCTTTCTTTTTTTTCATGCATCTGTTTATACTATTTTTGAGCTTTTGATTACCACTTATGTGGCATCCATCAACAAATCTGTGTTATATTGTAACCTTATGTGCCTATAAAAAGGTATTTTGATACTGGCTTAGGATCATAAAGTATAATTCTTGCCCCTTACATATCTAGTTTTTTCCTAATTAAATAGCCTGTTAAATAGCCTTCTCTGTTTCAATATCTCTAGTTTTTGCTTGCTCAATGTTTTCCTTGAGTTTTGTTTCTCTAGCTGTTATATATCTCTGAGACCAGCCTCTTCAAGATGCCAGCCAGCTTTGCCAGCTAATCATTCTCTGGATCCTGTCTCAATGAAGTCCTCACTGTAATGCATTCATCTCCAAGTGGACTTTGAAAGGTCCAGAAGAATCTGGGTCCTGAATAATTTTGAGGGGGGATTGATGCAGGGGAAAGATGAAAAGAATTGTGAATGTAGAAATTGGTAGAATTGGTCTTTTTCCCTCCCTATCCCTTCCTATGTGTTGTAACTTCTAATAAATTTTTGTTTTATTTCCTCCCTTGGTTTTCTGAGTCTGAATAATGATTCCTCATAGGCAGAACCAAACTCAAATAGCCAGTGGCTACAATCTGACCCTTTCCTTGACTCTCTCAGGTAGGAAATAAGAAAATAAAAATGATCCAAGTACTAAGCTCAGGGAGAATACAAATACACGTAAAACAAGTAAAACGAATATCCCCAGCCTCCAGGAGTTTATATTCTAATGCAAGTGAAAGGGTGGGAGTTGGAAGTAGGAGGGACCATAAATAGAAAGAAGATAAAGGTTGGGTGGGAGGGAGGGGGAAGGAAGGTAACTGTGCAGAGAGGCGTTGAGAGTCCTAGAATAAGGAAAGGAGAAGGAAAGCAGGACAACTTGGACCCTTCATAAAATTAGTGAAAAGGAATTCACCCAGGGGAGGAAAGGGAAGTAGACCTTATGTTGAACTATTTTAGTGGGAACAGGCAACAAGGCTATTAGGTTGTTCCAGGACAAGGAGATCTCAGATGATAAGACAATCATTCTCTACCACAACTGGGGGGACTTCTTTCTTTGGCAAGGCAATCTGGATAAAGTGGCTTGTCCAAGGTCAAACAGCTGGTAATGGTCAAGAGTCTGAGACCAAATTTGAATTCAGGTTCTCCTGGGTCCACAGTCAGTGCTCTACTGTGCTCCCCATGTTGAATTCTCACCTGCTTGTACTCCCCCCCCCATCTCAACGCCTAGCAATCCAATATATATAGTCTTTCCACATTCTAGAGTAAATTACCCCCAAAGAGAGGCATTGTTGTACTTATATTTCCATCCTAGCATTTAGCTTAGAACTTAGTAAATGCTTAATAAACCTATCTCTTTATCTGCCTATGTTTTCAAAAATATTTTTGTCCATTCTCTACTAGGGCCACATTTGAATTTAAATCACCAAGTATCAGAGTATATTATGCTTTAATTGGGAAGTTCATGAGGTTTTTTTTTTGTGGCATTTCTTTTCTTCTTTATCCCTTGCAAACAGATGTTAGTTCATAAGCTGTAGTTACTTTCACAGAGATTTTTTTTTCTAAAAGCTTTTTGAACACAACAAAAAATGACCACATTTTCTATGAAATATGGTTTGCTATATTTGGACCAAAATGAAAAATAGGTCTAAAGGCAACAAGCCAATTCTAATAACTTTATTTGCCCGTCCAAGGAGAACTTTCCATTTCACTGAAAACTTTCTTTGATTTTCTACTTTCATATATAGTGATAATATCAAGATTCGTGTTATTCAGTTCCTCTAGTTTAATGCCCACTCACTGCTCACTGAATAAACAGCTTAAACTTAGAGCAAAATTAACTTGTATCCTTCGCACCTCACATTTTTTGTCCCTTGATCTCATCACTGGAGCAAAGGAAGGGGGTCTCACAAGTCTGCTTTTTTTTTTTTTTGCTTGTTTTATGAATTAACAGGGTCAAAGAATTCATCAATGAGGTGATGAATCACTTTGTACTGAACTAGGCTAGTCCTTAGAAAAGAAAGACAGATATGCTCTTAGAACAATATTCAAAACATTCCTAAGCAATCTGCCAGAGGGTGCATAGCCAGTTGAGAACCCAGTTTCTGCTTTGTCCTAGTATTCCTTATACTGAAATGAAATCTGGCTCTCTGAAATTCTATTACTTGCCTTTTTCCTCTAAAAGTACAGAAGTTATAAGTTACCTTCTACATAATAGCCCCTCAAATTCTTGAAAACAACTATCTTACATATCCTAAATATCCTTTGTTCTTTTACCATGCAGTAGCCCTTCTCTATAAATGATTTAGCTTCTCAATAGCCTTCCTGAAATAGATAGAACTGAACCCAATCCCTTTGATGTATACTGAGAAGGGCACAGTACAAAGACTGTCACCTGCCTTTTTCTAGGCACTACATTTCTACTAATACTATTGAATATTTCACTCTTTTTTGTTGTTATATTATTAACATATATTGAGCTTTCATTTCATTAAAACTCTTAGACCTTTTTATAAGAACTGCTTTCTATCTATTTTCACTGTATAACTTATTTTGCAAATATTGTCATATTAAATATTTTCTAATTAAAAATCATAATGTTAAATTTAGTTTATTATATATATTTAGTCTAGATGTTATCTTCTATAATTTTAACTATCTCTTCACTCTTTTCACCTACAAATAAGATAAATGTAGCTTACTTTAAAATTATTGACAACAATAAATATGAAATAGAACAGGAATGAATTCAGAAAATTTACTTCATTTATTTCATAATTACTATTCAAATGATACCATACTAGATATTTGAGTTACAAAGACATAGTAATAATAATAATAATAATACTCCAAATAAAACCTTCCTACCCTCAAGAAATAAAAAAATCAGCAAAAAAAGAAATAATATACATTCAGATGAATAAACCTATAATAACTTGAGAAAGAGAGTACTAATACAACTAGGGAAAGGTCTTTTATTAGAGAGCAGTAACAGAACTAAATCTTGAAGAAAACTGAATCAAAATTAGCCTTGGGAATAAAAGAGTAAGCACAATTAAAATGAACAATTTGCCCATTTCAACAAAAAAACTTTTAAATTAGTGATGACTTCCAAAGAAGAAAGCAACCATCAATTAAATAAGCAATTTATTGAGTAAAGAGGGGTCAAAATCTAAGAATATCGAAACTAAAGTTTATATTAAGGTGATTTAAACCTTGATTACTTTGGTTAATGCTAAATTTACTGATGCTTTTTTATGCCCTTATTAGTACACTGATCAGAAACAAACCTTCAAATGAGGATTTTTTTCTCCCTTTTAAAACAAGTTAATTATATTGCAGAGAAACAATTTCATTAGAAACTTAAGTAAATGTGCAAGTCTGTTCTGATTAGAGTGTGGCTACTTTATGCCTCACTGGCTGTAGGTCAAGTAAACCTCACTGATTAAAAAAATGCAAAGATAGAAGCTTTCTCTTCCAAGTTTATTTTAAGTAATACAATTGTAAAATGCTCCACAAAGAGGATTTAAGATCATTTGGGGGCACAGGAAAATAATGAATGTGTGAAAACTATTGCTACTGTTAACTGAGAAATTTCTTATGATTAGAGCTGTTCTATGAGTCTGTTAAGAAACTTGTATGTAGTTTAGAACGCCTGTTCTTTTCTATTGACTGTGAGAGGATTCAAATAAGTTAACAACCAGTTCTTTGCTCTAATGACTGTTCTAAATATGTAAAAAAGACATACCAAAAAGGATTATAATAGTTCATGCTCAGATAAGAATAAACAAGGTCCTTATTGAGTGAAATCAGCCTATGTGATTATAGCAGCCAATGCTGGAACAAATACAGAAACAAAACTTATTTTACCTATTTTCTTTTTTCTTCTTCCTCCTTGGTTTCCAAAATGAGTGATAAGGTAACCCCTGAAATTTATATTTCTTTTGTTCATTGTGTTCCAGTTTTCTATTGGTTTATGAGTTTCCTACTGGTATTATGAGTACTACCGGTGCACTCATAATATCTTGGAGGAATTTGGGGAGTATCACAAAGTGGAAACAAATGACAACTTGTTACCCCTGACACTTTTTCTCTTTACATTTATATATTTGTTTACTGAAATAACAAAAATGAAGGAATTAAAATGTTGCATTTCATCAAAAGTATAATGAGTTTTAAGAAATAAATAAATTTTACAAACCTAGTTCCATCAATTTTCTTTCACCTATTGACAGAATGAACATTACTATGGGCACTTAGAAAATATTATTATGCAGATCAACATTGTTGGGAGCCAGGGTCTCTAAGCTGTCTGACACAGTCGCAGCAAGAAGACTCAGGGCAGTCACACTGCCTGATGGAACAACATTTTCTTCTTCAATATATATAGGGATTCCATGTATACCCATATTTATAGGTCTATTATTGATTGCAAAATTTACTCATCCTAATAGTGGAATGACTATAAAGGAAGGATTTCAGAGAAATTCCTTGAATAAATCAGATTGTGAACTCTGTCCAAATTTAACAGGACTGCCTCTCCCTGAGGCATACAAAAGGCTTCAACATTATGAAATCTTTGGAAGACACAGCACTGGGAGTTCCAGGGAGATGTCAGAATATATACAGGGAAACCAGATACAAGATGAGTCAGATAGAATTCCAGGGAAATTAACAGTTTTGCCCCCCTTATCATACACAGGAATGCATGATAAAGATGGTGAGAGAATAGTTAGTATAGGTAACCAATATGTGAACTCTAGCAGCCTTAGTTTATTGGCAAAGAATAAAAAGTCATAGAAACTGTAGCATCTACCAACAAGGGCTGAAAGGAAAATTAGTTATTGAAGGAGTCAATGGACAGGTGGACAAACATAGCTACCCTCACTATAGGTTGTCAAGGGAGCATATCGAAAACATTACATATGCGGTACAAAAACATAGAAGCATTCCATTAAACAAATTATATCAAAGATTATTCTAAGGAAAGTTCTGTTTAATTAATAACTTTACTATGCAGCAGCAAACTAGGCAACAGGCAGGTTGAGTTCATCACGGTCTGAGCAGGGACAAGAAAATTAACTACATGATTGATAATCACACTTGTAACCACTACATGATCAAACTGGTAACCATATGAACTATGTGATTAATGATGAAAATTGTATACTTTTGTAACCAAGAAAATGATTTTAGTTTGCTTGTTTCATATGATTCTAAGACTATAAAAATAAATCTAAGCAGCTGACAGTCAGTCAGCCTGCTCCTGCCTTTACCCACTTGTTGACTCAACTCATTTCGCCAACTCTATCCCTCCTGTCAAGTTCCAAGGACCCCGCGGAGGCTGGACCCCCACACAACATTAAAAAAATGGGTAAGGAAAGTAAATTTGTGATTTCCACATTGGAAGGTTACCCAGGCACCCACCTTAGAGATAATCCTGCTTACAAGTGCCACTTTAACAACTGGTTTGCCAAACTCAACATAAAATTAAGTTCTGTGAACTGGTGCAATCTGGTTGAATCCCACCACTGTCCATTGGGCATTTAAGTTGTTCAGTGGATAAAGCACTAGATCTAGAATCAGGAGGACCAACTGTGTGATCCTGGGCAAATCCCTTAGCCTCTGTCTGCATAAAATCTCAGAAGAAAATGGCAAACCACTCTAATATTTGCAATGAAAACCCACCACAAGATAACAAAGAATGGGATATGATTTGAGTAACTAAACAGCAAGTCACACCTCTACATAGTATAAGAGTTGTATAGTCAGTCATGTGACCCTCTAATCACTAAACCAGATTAAAACAAAACAAAACTTTTTCAATTTTTTTAGTAATATTAAGAAATTTTTCCTCTGCTTCATAAAAACCTCTCCATGTTTTTCTTCTTGGGTAGTTAATAGCTCAAGGATAAAAGGCACTTCTTAAAGAAATTAGGTATTGAAACTAAACTTACATACCCACTCCAACTCCAAGTGATTGGGCTACTGAGTCTTTTAAGGATAGTCTTCTCTTTCCTAGGGACAGCTAGGTGATTCAGTGGATAGAGTGCCAGGTCTCAAGTCAAGGAAGATTCATCTTTTTGAGTTTAAATTTGACCTCAGACACTTACTTACCTTGTCAAGTCACCTAACCCTGTTTGCCTCAGTTTCCTCGTGTAGAAACCAAATGAGAAGGGGATGGCCAACCACTCCAGTATTTTTGCCAAAAAAACCCAGATGGGATCATGAAGAATTGAACATGACTGAAATGACTAAGTAACAGCAACAAGAACAACAATGACAAGCTTTTCCCCCATTCCCTGAAGCATTCTCTGTGATCCACTCTGCACCATTCAGAAAGTATTGCTATATTGATATTGATCACAAGGTGGAATCAATTTTCAGTCCTTTGAGGAAAATGGTCTGGGAAGTTGTGTGATAGAGAAAACTGTTAAGGGATAATTCTGAAATGTATTCTAACATTTTTTTCTTCAGCAAGATTCCTATAAATCATATTGGGAGAGACTATATCTAAGGGTGGGGGGGGGTCTATGAAGAGGGAACACTATTCTATTCTAGATATATCTTTCTCTAAACTAGAAATGTCTTAAGTATTCAATTAATATTAAGTTAAAATGAAAAAAAATAATGTTTCTGATTACAGAGTTAACATTGAGGGTTTTTCTTTTTGACATTATTAAGAGCATCACTTTTCTACCAAGTAAAAAATACCATGGTTAGATGGAGTGATCCTTGAATCTTCCTTTTCTTTTATCTTTTCCCCTGCATATCTAATCAATACTGTGAATTCTACCTACATAATACCTCAATCATTATTCCTCCTCTTAACATCCCAACCAACAATAAATACTATATTAATTCCTTTTAACTCTTATACCTATGACATTTGTTTAAATGTTTATTAATTCTTGCTGGAATTATTGCAACTATGAAAAAATACATATGGAAGACTTTGAAGTTATAAATGATACATACATCCTATTTAATTTTAACTTCAATGAGGATAAGAACTGTATCTGATCTAAGCTTGCTATTTTCTGTTAGTGTTTAAAATAGTATACTACATGCAGTTTGCACTTAGTAAATGCTGGGTACAATTTGAGGTAGACCTTGAAAAATAGGTGGGATTTGGATAGTTGAAGAGTAGGGAAGAAGACAAGTCAAGGGGACAACATAGAAAAAGGAATAAAGATGATAATTTAAGAAATATGTGAGGCATAGTGTGGTCATCAGTTTCACTGGATGGAGAGATTATTCTAACACTTAGTAAGAGAGACAATGTTAGCCCAGAAATGAGCAGTACTATGTAGAGGAGTATAGAAAACATAATATTCCATAAATGGAAAGTTGCTAGGAGTTTTGCTTTAGAACTTAAATGACATGATTTAAATACTGCCAAACCCTCAGTTTTCTAAACTTCACAGAGCAACACTTTAATGTAAAATTTGAAATAGTTCCAACAGAAGGTGGGATGCTTTCTAATCATTTTTATGAATAAAAATCAGTGCTACTACATCTTAAGCATTAAAGAATATTAACTTTGAAAGCACTCAGTAGTAGACAGTTGAGTAATTCTACTTTCACAAGGAGATATTTGCTTGTAAGAAGAAAAGCATCTTAAATAAGGCAACATGTACTTTGTTCAATAAAGTTATCTTTCCATGAGAGAACTAAAACTAAATTCATATAGAAATTTAGTGAACAAGGGCTAGGTGGTGCAGTGGGTAGATCACTGGCCCTGGAGTCAAGAGTATCTGGGCTCAAATCTGGTCTCAGACACTTACTAATTACCTAGCTGTGTGGCCTTGGGCAAGCCACTTAACCCTATTTGCCTTGCAAAAAAAGAAAAGAAAAGAAAAGAAATTTAGTGAATAGACTTAGTAAGATGCTGATGATGCTGATGATGCTGATGTTGATTGAAGAGCTAGAATGATATAATGGAAGGAAAGGTGGACTTAAAGTGAGAAAATATCATCATTTAAATCCTGCCTCTAGTGTGACCTGGAGAGTTGAGTGACAATGAGTTAACCTCCCTGGGCATCTAAGCTTTCTTATTTGTTACCCACAAAATCCTGTTAAAATAATTTAAGACCCTACAAGGAAGGGATTCTTTCAGTTTTTGAACTTGCAACCTCAGAGTCTAGCATGATGTCTTATATATGATAGGAACTTATTGATTTATTAACGAATAAGGTCATGAATACAAAATTGCTATAAAAAATATCAAGTGGCTTTGAACGTTCAGTCATATGTTTTCCCCCTATATCAACTGACTCTAATTAATTTTGTAAAATAGTGCATAGTAAGTGACAATTACATTGTTTTAATAATTACAAATTATATTATATGTCTAAACAGTCCTGGAAGTGAGAGGGGAAGGAGACAGTGGCAAAATTATAATCCTGTGAAATCAGTAAGACAAATCAAAAAAATAAGCAAGAACTTCACAGGACCATTTGAGAATTCAATAAATACCTGGATTTATTTTTCGATTTAGGGCACTGAATTTTAATGTTGCTGCTTGAGTTTTGACACTGGAATAATAAGTATATTTTCTATTTTAGGTTGGCATCTATCTCATCATATATCTTATACATAAGGAGAAATAAGCATTTGACAAGAAATGGGCAGCTCAGTGTCATGGTGGGGAGAGGGAGATATGGGTTCAAATTCAAATACTTAATAACTACATGATTCTGAGCAAGTGCCACTTAGCCTTGGTTAACCTGTATTCTCATCAATAAAACGTGTTTAAATAAGACCTTCCTCCTAGGGTTGTTGTAAGGATCAAATGATATATGATTCTTTAGTGCTCAAAACAGTGTCTGGCACATACTAGTCATCATCATCATCATCATCATCATCATCATTATATGGGGATTATAAATAGATAATCCAAGAATTTCACCAGTAGTGAAAGACATCTAAAACATTTAAAAGACCAAGACAAAACCCTCCAATGCATTAAATAGATATAACACTTTTGTTTAGTTATTCAGCTGTGTCTAACTCTTCATGGCCCTATACATCATAGCATGCCAATGCTTTCCATGGGGTTTTCTTGGCAAAGATATGGAAGCATATTGACATCTTCTCCAGTGTATTAAGGCAAACAGAGGTTAAGTGACTTATCTGGGGTTACCCAGCTAAATAAGTATCTGAGATCAGATTTAAATTTAGGTCTTCTTGACTCCTGGCTCAGTGCTCTATCCACTGAGCCACCTAGTTGTTTCTTCTATAAGATATCACTGAATTCAACTGTTCAAGAATAATTCACTTTTTTTAAAACAAAGCAATGGCGTTAGGTGACTTGCCCAAGGTCACACAGCCAAGTAATTATTAAGTGTCTGAGGCTGCATTTGAACTCAGGTCCTCTTGACTCCAGGGCTGGTGTTCCCTAGCTGCCCCTTAAGAATAATTCAAAGAAAATATTTGAAGAAATGACAATCAAACTATAATAACAATGTGCTGTTTTGTACTAATATTTAGAAAAAACAAAGAACATAATTCAAAAATGCATTAACATCTATTTTATGAAGTCAATCCATGATGTTAGAAATGAAATAATTGAGCCAGGCAACTCACATACTTCACACACACACACACATACACACAAAACACCCACAAGCACATACACATACATACATACACGCATAGCACCAAAAAGAAAAGTCAAAAGGAGAAAAAATTTAATATAGAAAATTTTAAATTAAATTAAAAAATCAAAAATTGGCAAAAACAGTACTGATGATATTCAAATTGTTCAACAGCAAGTAAATTAACTTAAACTTCAAAAGAAATAGATAATAAAAAGATAAGCCACGAGACATTTAAATAGATAAGCATTAAATTTAAAAAATTAGCAATAATTTATAATGTTAAGGAAATAAAATGCTTAAAAAAGAAAAAAGCAAGAGAAAATAATTAGAAAAAGGAGGCAGTCCACAAAGCCTCACAAATTCACAGATTAGGAAACAGCAGAATTACAAAAGAAAATAGTATTGTATACAACATGAAAAAAGCTGAAAATACAGATTAAAAATCATTTAATTATCTAAACTATAGTAAAATGTGAAAACCTTGTATATGATAGAATTGTAGCACTGCAATATAAAGAGAATTTATTTTTTAAAAAGCTTCTGGATATTTCAGGATATAAAAGAACATTTCTCTGAATTTGGTAAAGTCAACCATAAATTGAATGCTTGGGAGCCTGACAGAGAAGAACCCTAGATTCCATCTACCTAAATACATCAATAGTTAAGTACGAACAATAAAATGACAAGAAAAAAATGTCACAAACTAATAAAGGAGTTCAGAAATCACTTACCAAGAAAAACAATTAAGATGAATTGAAGACATTTTATGGAGGGCAATGAGAGGACCATAAAAATGAATTACAAAACTCCCAAATTAAGTAGCTTGGGACATAAATCCAGAATTATCTATTTAGCATGTCAGTGTTCACTATGAAAGCAGGAGATAGATAGTCTGAAAATGAACAAACTTGATAACATTTACAAAGAGACATATCTACCTTCAAGGAATTTGAATATCAACAAATCTCCGGATCAAAAATATTATTAAAAACAATTCATATTTCACAAATATAGATCAAGTAGTTGCCAGAAAAATCTGATCACTCTTATAGGACATTATTTTAGCTAAATGACTAGAGGTTTATTGCTTCTCAGCCTTTTGGCTGGGATGAAGTATAAATGACTAGAGATTTCAGACATATCTTTTAAAGAAAAAAAATGGTAAAAAAGAAAAAGTTAAACAAAATCACAAAAATAAGTAAGTAGGTTGTGAAGAGAGATAGAGTAATCTAAAATTGGAGATTTTGATAAAGTGGTCATCTAAATCAATATAACTTACATTACTAAGAATATAAGAACTTCATTTAGCATGGTTCTATCAAATTTGATGAATAATAGGAAAGCAACATAGGTTACCTTTCAATAAATAGAACAAACTTACCGAACAATTGCAACATTAAATGCAAATAAATTACAATCTCTAAAAAAACCAGAAAGGATCCACAGAATGAAGTAAAAATCATAATCTAATTTTATGCTATTGACAAAAGTAACTTTTTAATTTCTTATTCAAGTATATACACTTGATGCTTATTAACAAAAATCATTCTTATTCAAGTATACACACTTGATGCTTATTAACAAAAATTGTTCACTCATCCATCCCAGTGCCTTTGCATATACCAGGATTACAATGCCCTTTCTCACTTCTGCCCTTCAGAATAGATAGTTTTTGTCAAAGCTGAGTTCAAGCATCATTTCCTTTATGAGAGCTTTTCCTGATTTCACCAACAACTAGTGCCTTAACTTTTCTATAATTGATATTATTTATGTGTATATGTCTTCCCTGTCAAATAATGATATTTCAAGTAAATTACTTTTATTTTTTGCTTTTCTATCTCTAGCACACTGCCTGGTGTTTAATAAATGCTTACATACCAATGAGAACTCGGCTGTGACTGGCAAATAACAAGATATGCTGGAGTCATCCTCTTATCTAATATAATTTATGGATAAATAATTATACCCTGGAAATCAGCAATATTCAAAATCAGGGTTTATGCATTGTTTTGCTGATTGAATAGACTTCAGAAAGCAATGGAGAAAATGTTTATAATGCAAATTAAACTTAAAAGTATTTCAGCCATAGTTCCTCCACCCTTCTTGGAGTACCAGTTCTCAGATATCTACCAGTGCATGCCCCATTCCAGAACATCTTTTCAATTAATAGTCAATATAGAAGATTTTCACCAGGTGGGTATATGAGTATAAAGATCCATGCACTGACTCTAGGAACCTATGTCTTATTTTTGCTCTGATCATAGAAATATAGGTTGAGATGATTTTTCCAATGCCTTATTTTATGTTGACTAGGGACAAGAAAGATGGAGTGACTATTTGTGACTAGGTCCTTTTAAAATGATTTGTACCACCTGACAGAAGCTAGTATTCCCCCAAGATGCCTGCAATCTTGAGAATGGCAGACTATTGATTTTGTGGAACTTCAATGACAAAGCTGCATGAAATGGCTTCTTGCATTAAATATATGTGAAAATCTAAACTACATGGGACATAAGTCATAGGAAAATATGGCCCTAAAAAGTAGTTCTGTCAGCATTATTGAGCAAAACTTCTAACTCTCTTAAATTGGATGCAATGAGGAATTGTTATTTAACTTGTTTTCCATTTTAGCATTTTTGACTCTTAATTTGCGACTTAAAAAAATGATTAGCATAGAAATACTGAATAACTTAACAGCCAATATGTGCCAGCTGATGTTGGGGTCTGTCAGTTAATTCACACCCAAGTCACATTAATGTTAAAAGTAGCAACTGACAGCGTTAATAGGAGAAATTAGCATATCAGTTACATTAAACATCCCATAAATGAGATTTTTTTTTCCCTCAGATACTTTTGAGGAAAAAAAAGAAACATGCCATTTTCTATAGATCTTAAAACTTGCTTTCAATATCTTTTTGTTGAAGAAATGAAGGAAGGAAAGATGCTAATGCTTTTTTAAAGATTTATACTTATTGGCAGTTTCTAATATTTTAAAAGAGCAGAGATTTAAACTCAGTGGGCCCCTTTTCCAGTCTATGCAAATTACAACTGCTACTTTCTGAAATCATTCATCATGAGCTCACCAACTTTTGGGTGCATGATGTTTCACTGTACAGAAAATAATCATATTTCCACATAAATTGAAAACAATCGAATAACTAAAGATTCTTGAGTTATAGAGATGGAAAGCACATTAAAAATTGCATAGTCTAAAATCTTCATTTGATAGATGCAGAAAGTGAGGTTGAGAGAGGTTAAGTACTTGGCCTGAACCAAACAGGAAGTAAGTTTCAGCATCAGATTTCCTAACGCTAAAGACAGTCTCCTTTCCAATATACCATATTAACATAATAAATATAAAGTCAGAGAAAATGGTTGAAATTTTGGTTCTTCAAGTTACTTGACCTCTCAGCCTCAGTTTAGAATCCTATTGAAGAGGGAAAGTGGTCTAAATTCTTTCCAGTGCCACCTTCACCTCCAAATCTCTGATCTCTCCATGATTCTCTTTAGTCCTATATAAAATGATGGGAATGGATGCATTCATCTCTCAAATTCTATGAATAGAAGTAATGTTTGTATTAAGAATTCTAACTTTCAGAAATATGCTACATACCTGGAAAAATATGATTCCAAAATTGTTTGGCATCACAATATGGTTTAATATCAAAATACAATGTGATTCTAGCAATGAAAGTAACAATAAAGAAGATATGTTATCTGTCTTGTTGTTGTACTCTAAAGATCACTGAGTCTTTCCAATTTACTTGCAGCTATATGTGTTTCCTCTCCCATTAGAATGAAGGAGGCAGAAGAGCCCTAAATTCTGCTTGTATCCTCCATGTTTGGCACCATAAAAAGAACTTTTAATCAATTTTTTTTATTCATTTATCATGTACCTATAGCAACTAGCAAAATCAGAAACATATATTATTTTTGTATACCCATGTATGTATATATGTACATATTTCCTGAATGAATTCAGTATATCTTCTTGGGGAAGCCAAAGCTGATTATTACTTATTTCTATATTCATTTATGTGATTCAAGCTTGCAGTATCATAAAAAGATAAATCAAACCATTGTCATGTTTGTTTTATATGTATATATATATATATATATAAAATATATGTAACAAATATATCTATTGTTTAAAGGAGACATTTGGTTTTTTATCACTCTTCTAAAAATTGAGAGACAATAGGATAAATGTGTTAGGAATAAACACTGATCCATATTCTTGATACTTTGTCATTTGTTTCCCTGTATGTTATATTTATTGCATTTTTAATAGCAATAACAGAGGTAAATCAGTGAATGAAATTGTGATGATCACCAAATTGGTCATAAAGAAAAAGTTGACACTAAATAAATACTATGTAATCCATTTAGTATATTTGTCTCTCAAATATGAATACATGGCTTGAACCTTCCTCAATGAATTATTGCCCAAGACAGAATGCCTCTGTTTTTATTAACTTCCAAATAAATTTTTATTTTTCTACTGAACTTTGCATGCCCCCTACTGCCTGTCAGTAACAAAGTTGGGAGATTATTGTCAATGCCTTTTTCATAGTGAATTTAACAATTCTGTTTGACCCCTGTTATCCACTGCCATAATCAGGACAAATGACCTGTTACTGACACAGACAATCAATGTTCAGGCTGAAGAATATCTGTTATCCTAAATATATAGGACATCAGCAAGCAACCTGCATCATTCTTCTTATTATGTTCATCCCTGTGAATTTCTATACTTATAGCAACAAATTAGTATTTTTAATTCTGTGGGGGTTTTATTACTTCTGATTTATTACTAACCATTTTTTGACATTTATTGATTAGTAATAAATCCTGTACTCAGTCAACACTGCAAATTCGGGTTTCTAAGCAACCTAACATCACACAATACACCAAAGGTTCAGAATGGGATATGATAGAAGGAAGAAACTTATTAAAATGCATTTTGCTTCATTTTACAAGGACTCATGCAGACTGGGGTTTCTGTTTTTTGGTTTCTTGGTAGTGTGAATGAAAATTATGTTTCTAATTATCCCTCTAATAAGTAAAGGAGTAGTCACTGAACAAAAGGAAAAAAATCTGTTCTATAATGAAAAATAAATACAAATCAATACAGAAGTCAATCCCTGTTCCTAATATGTCTTTTCCCTCTTCCTTTTCATTTCTCACCCATTTACTTTTCTTTTATATGAATAATATTCATATTGTGTATGTGGGTGTACATATGTCTGTGTATGTGTGTACTTGTGTATTATAGTTTGAGTATACATTCCCAGGGTTCCTGGTACAAAGATCTATACCCACTGATTACTCAACAGGTGTCCAGGCTCCTGACACCTGAATAACGCCAGAATTTTCATATCCTATTCTTCCTCATCAGACTCCAGGTGATGGATCTTAGGAACATATTTATTTCTATTCATCATGACACTTTGCTTGCTTTAACCATAATAGTGTCCAAATGAAAACTTATATGAGAATACTACAACATCCAAAAAAGATATGGACAAGCTCCACTTATTATGAGTACAAATCCAATCTATATCAAATATATGTTCTCAATGACTTTTTCATGTTTTTAAAATTAATTTTGACAAATGGAAAGAAAACAATGGAAGAAAGAAAAGAACATAATATGAAAGCCACTGACTGTGGTTCCTTCCAAGAAGTATTGCAAAAACAAAATAACTAGAGCCCATATGACTTTTTTTAACACACAGTAAAGTTAACAACACACTTGCTGGCAGACCCTTGTTGCCTTGTCCTCTGAAATAAAGAAGAAAAATTGAACAGTACTGCTTGTACATACACTTGTAAAAATTCAATGCATACTGAAGATGTTTCTCTCCAGTCCTCAATGCAGAAAGTAGAAAATACAGAAAAATATCAGAAAGAAATCTTCTGAGTGCTTCTGCAGGTGGAGGATCAATCAAACATGCAATCCAATCAAGAATCATTGAGCAATTACCATGCATTCTATACTATCCTATATTCTATATAGGGAAAAAAAGATAAGCTAGCTGAGTTAAAGAGATCAAAATCAGTTATAAAACTTAATACATATGAAACCAAAGCAAATAATACAACATAAAAGGAATAATGCTGAAAAGGAGAAGGAGAACAACAATATTTTATCCTCAGATAGTCAGGAAGATCACTGTTTACTATGTAGGTTTAGGGAGGAGGGTTTGTTGGAAGAGGAGTATGAAGGAAGTTGTGGTCTACTTGGTAGTATGAGAAAAAAGACTGGTAATAGTCTGCATATATAGAATGAAGAAAAGTCAAAGACAACACAACTAGTTTTATTAGGGAAAACATTTAGCATTTCATTCTGTATATGCTTAGGGGATATAGGGATATGGCTTATTAGACAAGCATTCAGGTATTCCTTTAGGCAACATCATTAGGCTATTTGTGTCCGATAAAAGACCAGATAGTCTGTACAGTGGGTATAGTGCTGAGCCTGGAGTTAGGAAGACTATCTTCCTGACCTCTAATCTGGTGTCAGACATTACCAGTTGTGTGACTCTGGGGAAGTCATTTAATTCTGTTTATCTCAGTTTCCTCATCTGTAAAATGAGTTACAGGAGGAAATGGCAAAACACTCCAATATCTTTGCTAAGAAAATCCCAAATGGGGTCATTAAGAGTCAGACACTACTAAAAAATAATTGAGTAAATTCAACAGAACTATTTTGTGTTGGTGTTTTTTAGTCATTTCAGTTGGGTCTGATTCTCTTATGCCATTTGTAAACTATCCATGTAGCTTTGTGAGATATTATACACACTTGGACCAAAGAATGTTGTGTTGGGTTGGGGTGTAGGTAAGGTGGTAGATGATGAAAGAAGAGATCCTTCAAAAATTCTAAAGTTTAGTTCTCGTACATCCTATACAAGAAGGAAATTAGCCATTATCCCTTGAATATTTCTATGGTGGAAAAGAATTAGATGGATGGGACAATAGCTATTTTCACTCTTGAATATCATAATCATGTCAAAACATTTCATCTATCTCCTTTTTCCATATGGGATCTTTATGGAAAACTACTTTGCAGGAATCTTGAAGAAAAATAAATGTAGTTAGAAACTGTTACAGGTAGGGATTACTAATCTATAGAATTGTGAAGAATAGAATTGTAAAATATGATGTAGGTTTTGAAAAATAAGGCATCTTGATAACACACCAAGTCATCTGAGAGGAGAATATTCCTCTTTATTTTAAATAACACAATTTTTTTTAAAAAAGCAATGTGATTAAAAGTCTAAAGACAATCATCTTTATAGTAGTCCCTTTGCCAAGAATCTTATATTCATTCAAATAATGATTTCATGTAAGGATGGACGTTCTCCCCCAACATTCTTTTTTGTTCTTTTTTTATATAGCATTTTGAATAAAAGCTGCTGTGCCCCCAAAAGCATAGGAAGACAAGATGAAGTGGTATTTGAAAGATTTCTAAGTAATGCCTCTATAGCAACATTTAAACACTGTTCAGATCCTTTTTTGTACTACAGTAAAGTTTATTTATTCTCCTATCTAAACCTAAAAAGCTGAGTTTATTTTGCTTGGTATATCAAGCAGAAATGTCTTAGATATTTCAACTAATGATAACTCTCTTTCTGTAGTGAGGGTAGGGATGTGACTTGGATTCACTTGTGACTTTACTTGTTTCCACTGGTGAACTTTTTTCTATTCTTAAGAATTTAGGACTCATTATCATGCCTTGGATGAGTTTTTTTCTTTAAACTTAATTTTAATTTTTGAATTCTTATTATAAATCTCTCTAAAGAAAAGAAAACTACTACTATGTATTTTTATTATTTATTAAAAATTGTTCTTTTAACATGACCTTTGAGACCTTTATTTATTTTAGTCACTTTTCACTGGAAGAACCTCATGCAATTCAGAGCTGTTCCACTTTCAAAATCTCATATTACTTGAGTACTTAGAGTCTTAGAAGATTTTTTTTTATTGCTCTTTAAAAGTTAACATTGAGGGAATTTGTCCAGAAAGCATATGACCTCTAGAGATTTAGTTGAAAGAACTAGTAATCCAATAAATTCAAAAATATCAAAAAACCTAACTTTTCCAAAAGTTGATAACTATTTTTTTCCAAAAGAAAACTATCTTCTTTGATTTTATGTTATGTAAGTTAAGTGTTTCAGAAGATAGGGTATTATCTTGTTACATATATTCAAAAGAAACTTTTTGTGGTGGAAAAGAATTAGAAATTGAATGATGGTGTATCAACTAGATAATGATCAAACCAGTTGTGGAATGATTTTGTTTTATAAGAAATGATAAAGGATATGAATTCAGGAATAAACTGGGAAATTTTATATGATCTAATGGAAAGTGAAATGAGCAGAACCATAGTGAAGATCAGGTCCCAATAGCTTGACAACAGCAGAGGTCCCAGTAACTAGATAGTAAGCCAGCAGGGAGGGTCCCAACCCCAAAGTCTGAATCCTGGCAAAAGACATAGGCAGAACCTGGACATAAAGACTGAAATAAAACTACAAAGGCAAGGCATAGACTGCATGGGTAACATCTTAGCCAATGACAAGCCAAAGATCAGAACCCAGCCCCAGCATAAAAAACTGGGATATACTCCCCTTACTGCAGAAGCACACCTAAAACAACAAAGATGAACAAAAAGGCTAAAAGAGTGCTCACTATAGAAAACAACTTTGCAGATAAAGATAACAGTGCCATGACAGAAGAAATCAGTGAAGAGGGAAGTCTCAAAAAAAGGTCTATGAATTGGACTTAAATCCAAAAGCTCATAGAAGAACTTAAAAAAGAATTTAAAAACCAAAGAAGAGAGGAAGGAGAAAAATGAAAAAAAAGAAATGAGCCATGCAGGAAAATTATGCAAAATTGACCAAAGAAATCAACTCTGTTAAAAGTGAAAATAACCAACTGGAAAAGGAAACACAAAAGTTAGTTGAAGAAAATTAAAACCTAAAAATTAGAATTGAACAAATAGTAACCAATGAATCTATGAGATTACAAGATTCTATCAAACAGAATAAAAAGGTTGAAAATATTGAAAAAAATGTAATGTACCTTTTAGGAAAAACAGATCCAGGAGAGATAACATACTAGAAAGTCTATATCAAAAAAAGAATCTGGAAAGCATCATGCAGGAAATTATCAGGGAAAACTGTCTAAATCTGCTAGAATAAGACAATATAGCCATTGAAAATACACAGAATCCTTCCAGAAAGATACCCCAGCATAAAAATTCCAAGGGCTGTTAAAGCTGAATTTCAGAGCTCTCAAATAAAGGAGAAAATTCTGCAAGCAGCAAAAGGAAACACAATCAGACTCACACAGGTCTTATCAGCATCAACACTGAAGGACTGGAGTACCTAGAATATCCTATATATGAGGACAAAGGCACTGGGATTACAACCAAGAATTTAGTACCCTGAAAAATTCAGGATATACTGTCAGGGGAAAAGATGATTATTCAATGAAATAAAGGACTTCCAAAATTTCCTGACAAAAAGACAAGATCTGAATAGAGAATTCAATCACTAAATACACAACTCAAGAGATGCATAAAAACATAAATGAAAAGGAGGACAAAACAAAACAAATGTTAGTCAAGACCATCAAATTGTATACAAACCCCAAAGGGAAGATGAAACACTCATAACTCTTGAGAATTATATTTCTCTTAGGATAACTAAATTGAACATAATTGAAGAGATTTAACTTGGAAGATATGGATATGATTAGATCTTGTCTCTCCATTAAAGAAGTCCAAGATGACATCACTATTTTTGAGACAAAAAGCCCTAATGAAAAGCAGGAGTGTTTACTCTAAACTTAAACATCTCAGTTTCCTTTGACCTATTCTAATTCTGTTTTGCTTTCAATGTTTTGCACTTTCCCTAATGAAGGCATCATAAGCTGGAAAGTCCTGAGCCAGTGTCTCTCATAACTTACAATCAATTGTACAGTTCTTAAGCAAGAGAATAAGAGTATCCTAGTACTTAAGAGAGAATTCTGAGATTCTTATAATTAATGAAATCAGGGTTGGACTTAATCCATACTTTATTTAACTCCCCTAGGTGGGGAGAGGGGTGGGAAGTGTGGGAGAAAATGTGCTTGGGGAAAAGAGTACAAATAATTCTGGAAAAGAATTGACTTTGGATGTTAACTTTGGCTCATGAGGATTGTGGGTCCATGGAGGCTACTTGAAAAGAGGGTAAGGTTAAAAAAGGTAAAAAATGATTATAATTTAATGTAATTCAAGACTCTTGAAAAGTGAACTTCTACTGAGACAGAAGAGGGGAGGGTACTTAGTGCAATGCTGCTTATCAAACAATTAATGAATCAATCTGTGATGGTATTTTGTAACACTTTGAGCTTATCAAGCAATCAATTAATCAAGCCATGATTGATGATACCTGATTAATAGTAATTGAGTGATAACACCAACTGAGGAGACATAAAGATGTTTAATTTTAGAGGGGAGGGTGTGAACATTGAGTAAATTCTATTCAATAAATTTGACCCAAAGAAGGCATAAACTACATTCCCACTTGGGTTTAAAAATCTAACTTACTCTACAGGGAAGGGGGATAAAGGAAGAAGGGACTGATAAAAGGAAAGGTAAAGGTTTAAGTGAAAATAAACTGAAAGTTAAATTTTAAAAGAAAAATTAAAGAGGAAAGGGAGTAAAACTTTGGTGAGGAGGAAAAAGAGAAAAGGGGAAAAAGAGGAAAGGGGGAAAAAGAAAAATATAAATGGTGAAAGACAGCATGGAGGAAAATACAGAGTTAATAATCTTAACTGTAAATGTGAATGGGATGAGAGGTCCCATAAAATGGAAGTGGATAGCAGAATAGATTAAAAACCAGAATCCTAAAATATGTTGTTTACAAGAAACATTTTTGAAGAAGAGAGATACACACAGGTAAAGGTAAAAGGATGGAGCAAAATATACCGAAGTAGGAAAAAAATCAGGGGTAGTAATCCTAATCTCAGATAAAGCAAAAACAAAAAATAGATCCTTATTAAAAGGGATAATGAATGAAACTACATCATCTTAGAAGGCACCATAGGTATCAAACTATATCATTATTAGAAATGTATATACCTAGTAGTATAGCATTCAAATTTCTAGAGGGAAAGTTGAGTGGATTACAAGGAGATTTTGAAAGCAAAACTTTGATAATGGGGGACCTCAACCTCTTTTTCAGAACTAGATAAATTTAAACATAAAATAAACAAGAAGGAAGTTAAAAAGGTAAATGAAATCTTAGAAAATCTAGATATGATAGACTTCTGGAGAAAACTTAGTGGTAGTACATGACACCTATACTAAAATTGACCATATATTAGGGCATAAAAAAACCTTATAATCAAATGCAGAAAGGCAGAAATAATAAAGACACACTTTTTAGACCATGTAAAAAAAAAGGGTCATGGAAAGATAAACCAAAAACTAATTGGAAATTTAATAATTTTATCTTAAATAATGGGTGGATCAAACAGCAAATAATAGAAATAATCAATAATTGCATCCAAGAAAATGATAAGAATGAGACATCATACCAAAATTTATGGGAAGAAGCTAAGGTGTTATGAAGGGAAACTTAATATTTCTAAATTCTTATTAAAATAGAGAAAGAGATCAATAAATTAAGTTTCCCAACAGAAATCATATTATCTCAGTAGATGTTGAAAAAGCCTTTGATAAAATACAACATCCATTTCTATTAAAAACACTAGAAAGATCAGGAATAAATGGAGTTTTCCTTAAAATAATAAGTAGTATCTATCTAATACCATCAACAAAATTAGATGTCATAGGGATAAATTTGGAGCATTTCCAATAACATCAGGAGTGAATCAAGGATGCCCATTATCATCATTACTATTCAATATAGTTCTGGAAATGTTAGCTTTAGCAATAAGAGAAGAAAAAAGAAATTAAAGGATTCAGAATTGGCAATGAGGAAGCAAAACTTTCACTCTTTGCAGATGATATGATGGTATACTTAGAGAACTTGAGAAAAATCATCTAAAAAACTTGAAGCACATAACAAATTCAGCAAAGTAGCAAGATATAAAATAAACCCAGATAAATCATCAGCATTTACAAGTTATGGTACATGAATATTTTGCAATATTATTGTTCCATAAGAAACCATAAATGGCCAGTCTCCTCAATGAATTACAGGATCTAATACTGAATGAAGAGAGCAGAAATAGGAGAACAATGTACACATCAACAGCAACAACATTGTGAGATGAACAACCTTGATGGAAGCACCTCTTCTCAGCAGTCCATTGAGCTAGAACAACTATATTAGACTGCCTATGGACTATATTATCCCCATCCAGAAGAAGAAAAAAAAAACAAAAAAAAATTCTTGAGAATATGATGAACACTATATTTACTTAAAAAAAATCTCTTATGTATTTCTTTCCCTTTATCCTAAATCCTCATACAGAAAATTACTGATCTGTAAATATGTATATGTGTATGTATAATAATATTAACCTAACTGTTCACTGCTGAGGGGAGGGGGGTGGGAAGAGAGGGTGGAGGGAAATTTTGTAACTTAAAAATATACATATGGATAAATGTTGAAAAACTTTCATAACATGCATTTGGAAAAATAAAATATCAATTAAAAAAAGAGTGATAGATGACAATTCCTAAACACTCAACAATTGAAAATGCTTTCCACATTCATGGAAAGAACTGATGTTCTCTGAGTACAGATTGGTGAATGGGAATGGACTGGAGAGAAGGAGAGAATTGGGGAAAATTTTTTATATTTATTATAACAATATAAAATTTTTTAAAAAGAGAGAATTCAAAAAAACATGCAAGGTATCAATGATTTTCTGAAGAGAATTTCCCTGGACAGTGAAGTTTGGGAAGCTGTTTCAGGAAAAAAAAAAATATATATATATATATAACTTAATTTAATATATAATTTTATTTATATTTATATATAATATATTTATTCACATTTAAAATTTATTAAATTATACTTATATATAATTTATAAAACAATTTAAAAATTAAAGTATATGTATATATAAACAAATATATACATATATATTTTTAAAAATTAATTTTTCCCAATTACATCCAAAGATAATTTTCTACAATCATCCTTTTGCAAGTTTTTGAGTTCCACATTTTTCTACCACCTTCCCTTCTCCTTTCCCTTTGCAATGAACAATCTTATATAGGTTGTATATGTATAATCATGTTTAACATATTTCCATTTAATCATGTTGTTTATGAGAAATTAGAATCAGAAAAAATACATGAGAAAGAGAGAAAAAACATAAAAAGAAAATTTAAAAAGTGAACACAGATTGCTTTGCTTTTCATTCAGATTCCATAGTGGTTTTTTTCCCCCCCTGGATGTGGATGACAGTTTCCATAACAGGGCTGTCCTTGATCACTGAATTGCTGAGAGGAGCTGTTTCTCTAAACCAAATATTCTATCTCTTCTGCCAACTGGCCTCCAACTTATTCTGAGGATTCAATAAATATTATACAATAAATCAAGTAAAATATAGGAGAAAAATTCCTGAAGCATGAGGCCAAGTACAGTTAGAAGTAAATAGTAATTATTTGTATATATTAAACTGTGTTCTCCATTAAAAATATAAATGATTCTAATGATTGACTTATGTCTTCATTTTGATAAGTAGTAGGCTAAATCTTAAGCCAAAATTTTCTGTTCTATTTGACAGTCATTCAGGCATAAGCATCTCTTCAGTAGGGGATAGGGTATGTTTTCATGAAAACAATTGTCAAATTTACTGGATATCTTCTAATATAATTTTGTATAAATACAGCTACCTAAAAATAAAATCAAAGTCAGCAAAGTGAAAATAATGGCAAAATAGCATCAACTGAAACTGAATCTAGTGAAACTGAATTTATTAAATGTGATATATGCGAAAGCAAGCACAATCTGTCATCATCTGATATAGGCTCATGATACTAATGTGTTGAGTAACACTGATTATTGTTTGTGAACATGAAGAGTTTTAAGTTAAAGTTGAACAGTCTTTCTGAATTAGTTTTAAACTTTGTGTATGTGATTAAAGATCCTTAAAATTGCAACTTAAAAAAACTGAAATAAAAACTATGGTTATTGTCATATAAATATTTGAACAATTAAACTTGAATTTAATTTTCAACTTTAGGGAAAAAATGATAGGAAGATAAAAAATAATTTGAAGAAAGAATTCAACAATCATCAAAATTAATATAAAGACAGTTTAAATATGTTGAATTTCAATAGAGAAACAAAAACTTAGAAGTCCAAATCTTTCAGAAAATATGATGTTGTTATATTTATCATTGAGATCTCTAAAATGAGATTACAACCCATACACAATCCTCTACCTAGTTGCAGTATATTCTTAACAGGCAAAATTCTGCCCAATATATAAAGAGATGGTACATAGCAATTATACAGATATCCCATCTTTCATCTATCATTCCTTCTGTAAGAGAAGTCATGTATAGTCTTCAAAATAGTAAGGAATTGAATATATCCAAAATTGTTTTGTTTGTACATATGTTTGCATATATGTGTGTTTGTGAGCATATGCATAGATGTGTGTGTGTGTGTATTGTTGTTTCTCCTTCATTCTCAAGGAGGACCATGAAATCAGAGAGTTGATCACATGATATTGAAGTGAATTGGATTTAACTGAAAAGATGCTGTGTGCAAAGTAGCCAGTCTCACTCCTCCAGAGCCATTTGGGTCCAATGGCCAAATATGGATCAGAATGACTGGAGATGATCTTGGATGCTGTGGGAGGCTAGCATTTTCTGACTGAGGCAAGGCCCATTTAGTGATCAAGGCTAGTTAAGAAATAATGCAAAGAATGAAGTATTTTACCTAGTCAAAAAAAAAAAAAAGAAAAAAGAAAATCAGTCTGGGAGGGGAAGATCCTCAAGATTTTTGGCCAAAATGGAAACAATTGCTATTTACATTCACACTGAGCCTATCAGGACTCAATAGCCAAAAGGGGCTTGGATTGGGATCTGTTGTTGGCCAATTAATTAGAGCCTGAGTGATATGCTTTTTTTTTTTTTTAAGTTTTTTTGCAAGGCATTGGGGTTAAGTGGCTTGCCCAAGGCTACACAGCTAGGTAATTATTAAGTGTCAGGTCGCATTTGAACTCAGGTACTCCTGACTCCAAGGCCAGTGCTCTATCCACTGTGCCACCTAGCAACCCCCTGTGATTTGCTTTTTGAAAAAAAATTATTTATTTAAGGCAATGAGGTTAAGAGTAACTTGCAAGGTCACACAGGCCCTTATTAAGTGTCTGAGGCCAAATTTGAACTCAGGTCCTCCTGTCCACTGTGCCACCTAGCTGCCCTGTGATTTGCTTTTAAGGCATGGTCTTCAAGAAAGAAATTTAACCCATAAACCCCAAGATATCTTGTGAGATTTCAGGCATCAAAATTTGCATTTCTTAGGACAAATCACTAGCTGGTGAAGAGCTCTAGATGTAAGACCCTTTTACAACAAAGAGGCAGGTGAGGGAAGAGACAAAGTGTCTGAGAAAAGATGAGCACCAGCCTTATAAACCCCTTTTAAAATTTTCTAGTTCACACTTGGGAGGATAGGGAAATCTAATCAAATTCTATAGCTCCATTTAATTCCAAACTAATTAGTTCCAAGCCTTGGTAGTGGGAAGGGTAATAATATTCCCAAACAATTCCCAAACATTTTGTATGACAAAGTCAACACTAAGTTGGAATGAAATTCTTTTCAAATTGAAATCAACATATAAGTATATATGTATGCATGTATATATCTATCCATTATTTCTTTTTAAGGATTTTCCCAATAAGTTTAACTCATTTGACTTCATGAAGAAATATTTTAACATCTAAAATAAAGTAATCTACATTTATTACAGTTGAAAGTCTGCAGAAATAAGACTAAGAAAAAAAGATAAACATAGTTTCTATTGGATTTTTAAATATAATCAATGCTTGACTGAGAGTCATTCTTGATAGGAGTGTCAGAGCATGCCAGTAATTCAGCAATTGATTTTACACCAATCCTAAAATGAACCCATCCTTTATGCATAGTACATTTAATTAGTATAGTATGGTTGGCTAATTCCTTGTTACTTTAATTGTTCATCCTAGTTAGTTTTATAGGCACAGGTAGTGGTAGGAAGAAATTTAGATTTAGAATGGGAAGTGGGTTCAAATTCTATTTCTGACCTTTGGTGAATAAGACCACCTACCTTCCTGAATCTCTACCTAATTAATATTTATCCTTCATTTTCAAAGAAGACCACCTTCTCAGGGAAGTGATGACATGACAAGCATATGAATTAGATTTGAGTAAGGGGGCTGTGCTAAGTCTCCAGCCTCACTTTCTCCTCCAGAGCCATCTGGGTCCAATGGACAGATATGAATCAGGATGACTGGAGATGGCTCTGGATGTGGTACAGCCTAAGTTAAGTGACTTGCCCATAGTCACACAGCTAGTAAGTGGCAAGTGTCTGAGGTCACATTTGAACTCCTGTCCTCCTGAATCCAAGGCCAGTGCTCTATTCACTGTACCACCTAGCTGTCTTAACAAATATCTACCTACTGCTTGCTGGTATGTTTCCCCAATATCAATTTGCTTATCTAAGCTTTCACCTGGTATTCAGGAGGTGGAAATAATAAACATTATTCCACTCAACACCTATTTAATAAGGTTTTATTATACAGGAATAAAACTTTGTTATTTGCCAAAGGATAAAGGGAAAAGAAAACATGTCAGTGTCCTTGTCCTTTAGAATTTGTTTGCACTTGGGAAGAAAAAAAACACATACACAAAAGACATAAATAATCAAAATTAACCTATTATAGGATTGTTTTTTAGATTTTCTTTTTGCAAGGTAATTGGAGTTAAGTGGCTTGCCCAAGGCCACACAGCTAAGTAATTATTAAGTGTCTAAGGCTAGATTTGAACTCAGGTACGCCTGACTCCAGGGCCAGTGCTCTATCCACTGAGTCACCTAGCTGCCCCTCTATTATAGGATTTTAATCTTCCCTGTGACCTTCTGCCCTGACTGGTGAACATTTTTCATATATTGTCTAATCTCAAGACCACCAAACTACTTCCCAGTCATTTGCAGTCCATGATGCTTTCCCTATTCTTTACCCTTTACAACCTAGGAAAGAAAAGAGTCATCAAAATCAGAACTATCATTCCTGGAAACACTTGTCAATCATTTGCCCTGTAGTTACAATCACTAGTGCATTCAACAGAGTAAGCACTTAATAACTAATTATTCATTCATTAATTCATGGATAAATTCCAAAATGAGTGTTTTCACAGTTCAGAAAAGGAGAACATTATAGAATGAAATATTCAAAAATTCCTTGAAGGATTAGCAATATTTGGACAGATGTAAAGGGAAGATAAGTTTCAAGTAGATAGAATGGCACAAACAAAATACTAGATTTTGGAAGAAGCTCTATATGTTTAGGGTATTGTACAATACCAGAACATTGTGTCTTCTGAGTATATTGCTCCAATTCTTTTATCTGTCAGTAATTGCTCCAACTTCAGAATCTCTGATCTACTTGCTGCTATTCTGTTTCTCCTCACCACATCCCTTGGAACACATGAGAACTTATCCTACATCTGGTGAATTCTTTCACTTTAAATTGTTCATTTCCATAATTTCATCCTACTTTTTCTGCCTTGAACTTTTGCAGTACCTAATATAATTAGATTAGAATATCATATTTTTCTTATAGATACCAGCATACGATACTGGCCTAATGCAACCTGGGAATTTCCTAAATTAAAATTCTTCAAATGGGATCTAGTTGTTTCATTTTATCACTTCCCTCTAAGTTGGATTTATCCTTCCCTAGCTAAGTTCAGATTTAACATGTATGTCATTTAAAAAGTTTTGAGAGGCATAATTTTGGGGTAATTTATTCATTTTGTTAATAATATCAGCGTGTTTATTAATAAAAGGATGGTCATTTGGCTGTCTCTCTCTCTCTTAGACCAAAGGCAATAATGGTGGTGGGTTCATGACTTACATGAATATTGGAAGCAGGGTGCTCCTGAGGGTGGCATGCAACTTTGATTAGTCAACAATGAGAGAATGAATATTGCAATGAAGAACCAAAACTAATCAAATGAACTTTTATTATATCATTTATGAATAAGTTATACCCCCCCCAATAGCCTTGCACTATCTATTCAAAGATTTATCACCAACCCAACCTGAGTAATGGTTTCCTCCCCTGGGTGGGGTCTGAACAAAAAAGTTAACTCAATCTCTTTATCAGTATTGTCCCTCAAGAGTCTGAACTTTTAAAATCTGGAAATTTTTAAAAAGGGAGAAACACTGGTTTTCCTCCAATCATTGGTTATTAATAATCATTTCTCTCAGGTAGAGGATTTAACCAGTAACTAATAAAATATGAGGACATTCACAGGCATGAAAATAATCAATTTCAAATGAAATCAGTATTTTTAATTTTTTCAAAACAGTATTTAACACCAAAGATGTTCTTATATTATTTGATGCTACAAAGCATTAGTATACCCTTAATGTATCCCCCCTCCCACATAAACACACCCATCTCAATTTGAAATTTAAATATCTCAGGAACTTCCCTTGCTTGAATTTTATGAGAGAGATGAAACTAAAGAAATGAAGTTTAAATAAAGCAAGATCACTGCATTATAAAAGTAGGAACAATACATGAAAAAAATAACTTCAGACTCTAAATCTATAATTCTGTGATCTCAAGAAGTGAATCAAAAAGTAAGTCAACCAAAATATTGACACAAAACTTCAAAAAAATCATATTAAATTAGCATTATAAACTCATTTTAAGTCTTTAGGTCTAAATCCAGCCTTCATACATCACATAATAACTACAATAATTATGTGTACTACTTTGATATATATGCCAAAATAATAGTGTGCAACAAAGTCATTTAACCTAATTAGTATATAGAAATAACTCATATGACAATTTAAAGTTTTAAATTAAATCTGGATAATTGTTTTAAATTTGAAAGGAAGTACATTTAATAGGGTTATCTTTTTTTATGAAAACAAACATCCTGATATATTACAAAATTGTATCAATTGTCTGAGTTCTACTGTGGTTAAGAACAAAAAGCTAAAACTCAATTAGGTATCTTGATGTACTTTGTTGAATGCTTCTTAAAAGTTAATTCATTTGTATTTTTAAAGATAATCCTAAAGTTGTTTTTTTTAGCTTTTTTGTGTGGGAGAGACTCTAGAGTAGCTTTTAAGGATTTGATAAAAACACACTTTGAGATAGTAAGGACAGTACTTCAGCTTAACATTGTTCTGAACATTCAATAATATAATTGTAGAGAGCCAGCCCCAGGGAGTGATATTCACATACTTGGTGACTTTTTCCATCAAAGATATGTGTGGATTATTGCTCATTGTATGGATCCATTGGCTCACCAGTGAACCCCTAACCTAGGATAATCTGTGGCTCCAGAGGTGGTTGTAAAAGGTTTCTTTGATAAAGAAGTATGCAGATTTCTAAGAACAAATATTGTAAATTTACCCAGGAAATTGTAAAACTGGGTTTCCTTTAGCCAGTCATTCCTGAGATAAGTTTTTGCTATAAGAAGTCTGAGTTTCCAAAAATAAAGTTGGTAGATTTTCACTTCCCAACCTTTTGTGTTTGGATATGTTTGTCTACCTGACCCGACTCTGGGAAATTCATGTCCAGACCCATACCAGAGCTATTGCGGGCAATATATAATAAACAAGAAAGTATTTTGAAAACCATAAAGTATAAATAAGTCATAGAATCATAGAACTTTGTAAACCAGAAAGAACTTCAAAGATCATTCAGTTCACTTCCTCATTTTATAGATGAAGAAACTGGGACTCACTATATAATAAGGAAAGTTTTATAACAAAATTTTGCAACAAATTAATTACTGATTTTTCTTTTTATAATGTAACCTAATACTTTGAAATGTCAGATAAAATACTAGATAGTTTTGAGTTGAAAAATCACCTTACTGTAGCAGATAATATATTTTGAAATTATTATTTTAATGAAACAACTTTACATTTTCATGTTAGATAACTTATACAATGCTTTCTAGGTTTGACTTATTTATAGTGATAAGTATTAGAACATCATGGAAAAACACTGCATTTTATTTATCAACATCTGAAGAGGGAAAGACTAAAGGTATGGAAAACATTTTGGATCTTACTAACCCCCTTCCCCCCAAAAAAGAAAAAAAGACAATCAAGGAAATATCAACTAATAACTGATATGCCTCCTCTACAACCCATTCACAGTTTGTCAACAAGTCATTTATGCAAGAATAATGGTCCTGTTCCTGAAAGAACTGATAGGTAACATGGGAATATTTACAAGCAATATTTAACAAAAAAACCCACATCTTTACCATTTTACAGATGTCTCAAAGATGTGATAAATGTAAAATTCCATTATGCTTATTTCTTGTCAATTTTCAAAAAGACTTCAATACAGTAGAATAAAATACTGCCTTTTTTCAATAAAGTCTCTCCCATCTATACAATAAAATTATTCAATATTTATTAATAGGTATAACAGAAATATGCTGTTGAAGTACTTCCATGTAATGAACATATAACATTGGAGAGATGTAGACATTCATGCTAAAAGCATTTATCACTATGAGGAGGAGAATTAACAAAAAACTTCAAGATAGAAGAAATCCTCTGTAGATAATGAAGTCCTCCTATAATTCCTGTTTGCTTCTGATATGGCTCTAGCTACATAAAATCCTAGCACATTGCAGGATTTCCAGAAAGAGAAATGTATCCAATCAAAAGAGTCTGACCTCACCATTCATACAGGAAAAATCAAGAGGATGAAACTTGTTGATTACCCAAATTATGACATCTATTACCTATAGAGCAACCCATCAGTGTGTATATCTGGGATATATAGTAGTTTGACAATGCATTTGGTCCAGGGTTGAACACGAAGATGAAAGCAGACTGAATTATCTTTGAAAAATTGCACATCTTTAATGATACTAAGCTTCTCAACCCATTTTTAATATTAATTATTGGTGTTGCCTAGGTCTATGAGACATGTAATCTAATAGTCACCAAAGAACTGAAAATGATTATCAAACAAATGGCAATGCACTGGCTTTGATGAGTTTAGGTATGCTATAACATATAACATAGGAAGAAATTTAAAGAAGAATTGGAATAAAGGATTTTCATCTGGAAGGGAAAGCTAGTGACAAGGTAAGGATGAGGGGATAACTGGTAGACAGCCAAGCCAAGTTGCTTTACTAGTACCAATGGGATGTCAAGAAAAGATGAAAAATGTCTCTGGCATATTATAATCTTTGTGATGAAATCATTCATGGATGTAGAGAAATGGCAGCCAAGGATGGTCCATGCTCTGAATTATTAGAGGAAATTCCTAAAAAGTATATATATATATATATATATATATATATATATATATATATATATATATATATATATATACACATACATATATATATAGTCACATTTCTTTTAGGAATAAGTGATGAAGAAAAACGGGATCGTTATGTACAATCATTCCTCTATTGAATGCTGTAATCATATTGTTATAATGATGACAATATGTTTCATCCAAGAAAACGTTTCTAATATTTAAACCAATTGTTACTCACTTTCAACAATTACTTGTCTGCCTTCCCAGTTGTCCTTAATCAGTTGTATGTTTCCAAAATGGGCATCACTGTAGAAGATTCGGTTGCTCCCCTTTCTTCTCAAACTGTAGTCAAAAGCCAAAGCTATCACGTTCTTGAAATAATTTGGATTTTCATATGGTCTAACTGGTGAATTTAAATTGGTCTCATCTGAAAGATGTATACTTTTTAATATCGTTCTCCCTGAATACAGTAAATAACCTTCATGCCTTAGGCAGGTAACTCCGTCCTCTGCAAGATATCCATGTGCACAAGCGCATGTTCTTTGAGAATTTCCTCGATATAAACAAAGTTGCTGACAGCCACCATTGTCCTTTGCACATACATTGGTACCTATTGGGAGATATGGAGAGAAAGGCATTTTTTAATTAGAGTCAGTTTGAAAGTTAGAGATTCAAATAACCCTGAATCATTCTGTTTTTTAAGAATGAACAGAATTTCCCTTTGATCAGATTTGTTACAAATATTAAGTGCTGTACTATGTGTCAAAGAGTCTTCATCTGCTTGCTTTGATATTAAAACAAGATTAATTTTATTACTTTTGAATCAGTCAGCTCTCTAAGATTTTAAGTTATAAATGGCAGTAGTAGAGGTGATTTAATCATTAAAGAGTTCCTATTCCAATGAAGTCACTCTTCCACAAGTCCCTATCCTTATCTTAATGATGAATATAGGTTCCTAATATTGAAATCATATACTAACAAAATGAAGTTAAGGAAAATTATACTGCAGGACTTTAAACTCTAAAAATAATTATTTCTTTTATTAGGTTTCCACCCAAATTCTGTATCATTGTATTATCTATCATAATCAGCATTTTGCACATAGTAGGTACTTAACAAAACTTGCTGAATTGAAATGATTAAGTATAAATTTCCTACCAAACCAATATAATGGCCTTTTAAATGATGTAATTATTTTTTAAAAGAGAGCCACAGATATTTTCTTGTATGATTGGTTTTGCAATTATTCTTTAAGTGAAATAGAATTCATTTTTCTTTTGATTAAATTGCTTTGGTAGTTATGAAAAATACATTTCAAAGATGAAATGGTTTAGAATGTAGTTCATATTCAGCTAAGTGGTGCAGTAGAAAGAATGTTGAACTTGGATTCAGGGAGGCCTGAATTAACATCTAACCTCAAATAATTAAGTATCTGGAACCTTGGGTAAATCCTTAACCTCAATCTGTCTCAGTTTCTTGATCTGTAAAATAGGGCAACTAATAATAGAATTATTGTAAAGGGTTTTGTAAACCTTAAAATATTATACAAATTCTAGCTATCATTATTATTCATGTTCAGAATCATGTAATTTAGGCATTCAATGTATCCTGTAGTATAATATACCTAATAATTTAGCTATTTCCTATTTTACTTTTATTCTATGAATTTTTTTATAATTTGCCTCCAATTTTTAGATTTAGCTCCTATTTCCTTATTCCATGAATTTGTGTATACATAGCTTATACTTACATTTTCTAAAAGAAAAATAAGAATATAACATTACTGTATATATATCATATATACATAAATTTACTAATACATAAATCCACAAAACACATCTATGTATACTCACAAGTATGCATATATGCATATATAGGCACACATACATATGTATGCATATATGTCTATGCATGTAAATATAGAAAACTTTAACAAGTTATATTTTTTCCTAACAATCTTTACTCAGGAAGATCCTAACTTGAAAGTTGTAGATATATAAGAATTTTTTTTTTAAATGTAAAGTCTAATGTATGTATGTATATAGAGATATATACCTATAGATGTAAAACATGAGACAATGTGAAATACTACATATAATCATTGAAAATTACTCACCTTTCTCTCTTACTCGATTAAAGACTTTGACTTCCTTTAGGTTGACTCCAAGGCCTGTTCGCATGGTCACTGCATCTGTGGCATCATTTTTGTGACCTCTCCGGATAGAACCATTTGCGTGTGCTCTGTCAGAAAGTTCAAGATGCTTGATCAACAATCTCCATCTAATTAAAATCAATCCAGTCATTAAACTGAAGCCAACAGATGGCCAAACAGAAGGCAAAGAAAGGAACTCTAGTGTATGACATTGATATGCTTTAGCTTTGAATATCAAAAGTACCTTTTCTGTGGAAATTACATAGCTTTGTGAGATCCTTTTTATGACCTTGCTAAGGAATGGCTAATCCTACAAGGGTGAAGCAGCTGGCACTAAAATAACATTTTGAGACTCAAATACTTATGGAAAAATAAATTACCTGTCAGACCAGTAGATGTAAGCCCCAAAGACTGCGACTGAAAACATATCCACATTGCTCCCTGACAGCACAATCTCTCGATTCCCTCCACTCTCAAGGTCAATTCTTTCTATCTTGTCTATGCGAGCATCACACCAGTACAATTTATTTTCCTAAAGATCAATTACAAAGTAAAGTTTACCAAGCTATATTTGTCCAAATGTTTCATTAAAAAAAAACACAAAACCAAACAGTGAAGGACATGTTAATATAAAACAATCCAAGCTAATGTACTTTGAATATTGAAGAGGGGAAAAAGTAACAACAGACCTCATAATCAATGGAGACACCATTTGGCCATGCTATCCCCATGCTCACAAGGATAACCTTCTCAGAACCATCTAATCTTGCTTTGCCAATGCAGGGATTCTGACCCCATTCAGTCCAGAACAGGTAGCTGGAATTAAATTATAAATTTACAATGATATAAAAAGATTTATTTAAATCAATGAAATTCAGATCAAATAAATGAACAAAGTCATTCAAAAAATAAACTACATGCAAAATTACAACAGTTGTTGGCAACAACAATTTGATGTGTTGCTACTAACTTATTACTTTTGGATTTTTGAATTTATCATATACTTTTGCACATTTATTTTTATTTTTTCTGAAGTAAATAAATCACACAAAAATACAAGATCATGATGTCTAAAATTAAAGAGATTTGATTTCATAATTTTTGTTGCAATAATTCAGAACTTGGGGGAAAAATAAGACAAATCTTTTGAACTTAGTTCTTACAGTGGAGTCTTTTTAGTCAAATGTATTATTTTCATATTTCATATTTCATGTTAATGAAAACATTGTTTCAAACTATTTTATTTGTCCTAAAACCAGGCTTAACCTGGTTTATGGCTAAGCAGAGTCATGTAAGGATGCTCTAAAATTCCTCATATAAAAATGCTCAAGATGCACTAGACACATTCGCAGAGGAGCTTAAGAGGAAGTTAAGATGAATCTTTCATGCATAGAAGGCAATCATTGCTAAAATACTTTTATAATCTCAAAAAAAGAAGATTAAAAAGTAAAGCCATCCCATGTACTTGGACCCTTCAGGATCAAAACAGTTTCTGGAACATCATTCTGTTATGTACTTCTTTACTAATATATAATAATTGAGGGGGAGAGAACCCCAACATTATTTCTTAACACTGACAATAAGGAAACTTATTATGTTGGAGCTTTACTTGGCCACAAAAGGTTATGTTTGAAGATATAACAACTGTTTATACCTCAAAAATAACAACTGGAGGAAAGTTTGTTCCATTGGATTGAATTGAACAAAACTATAAGTACTGACAAAGAAGTCCTTAATAGTGTTGTGGAAGTCAAAAAAGTCATATAGGTTTCTCTATAACACGCTTTTTTTATGTTTTTGATTGCAAGATCTTTGTGAGACACATTTCTAAGTATATTATTTCCTTAATTATGATACTAGTCAAACCTTCTACAGTCTTTTGTTGAATCCTTAGGACTGCTTCGCTTATTTACAGAAATGGGAGAGAAGCATTGAATGGTCATGTTCTTATCTGGTCACTGTATTCCTTAAACTAGGTCGTGTCACTTTCATTGGAAATTTTGATTTTAGAAAGTTCCCTTTTATCATTCAAATGAATTGTACAAGCCCTTGGGAATTAATCAATTGAAAAACAATCAATGTGAGTTAATATGTCCATAAAGCATATAATTTAAAGAAAATTAATACTTTTTTATTCCAGAAGCTACTTATCAATTTTCACCATATCATACATCTGGAAACTAGTCATTGGAAAATATTGAATAATGACTCTATACAATGATAACAGGTTTGTTACAATTCATTACATCACATGGATTGCTAGTAGTAATTATTTTTGCCAAGAGGCCTACATTTACTTTAGGTGAGTTTTAGACATTAAAAATCTAAGCTGAATAATTATACCTCATTACAAAGAAGCAAAATGGTAAGAATAATCTAGACTATTAAGGATGCAGTAAAGTGAGTTACTGGAGGAAATTAGTCAATAAGAATTTCCAAATATTTCACTACTCAAGTTCAGCCACAAGAATCAGTTCAATAGAATTATTATTATTTAAAGATTATCCTTTAAAAACTTGCCTTAACAGTCTTCACCCATAATTTCCTAAATATTTTTGAGAAAAACAAAACTATTAAATGCTACTCTGGTTGGTCCTCTTTATTAATTTTTACCACTTGTAAAGATTTTTCTGAGAACTATAAAGCTAGATCATATCACCCAAGGGACAAAGTTGGGTTGATATGGCATCGCTATGTTGATGACATTCTTTTCATGATGAAAGTATCCACATTGTCCCAGGGCAAATATAGGAGCAAAGCATGAAATGTGGATTAGAGACATATATAAGAACTTAATTAGTTTCCTTAATTATCTTTCTTCACATATATTTTCTCTTTTATTCCTTGTCCTATAATCTCCTTTACTCTATTCTATAATAGGAAGAGATATCCCTTTTCCTAATGAAAACCAGTACCTTTGTAAATATCCTTGATATATACCTTTTCCATTTTTTTCAGGCATGTTACCTCAAATATCTTTTTCTCTCTAATCTTCAATCTTTTCTTTTTTTCTTTCCATCCGCACTTCTTTTACAACAAAATATAGCCAGTTCTTCCTACCTCAAGTCTCTTCCAGTCATTGATTATAGTTCTCAAGTAAGTAAAAGGAAAAAGATTCCATGCATATTAAAGTACTTATAATAATATTTTTTTTGTAGTAGGCAAAAAAAAAGAAAATGAGAAACAGTTGGTGACCATTAATGTTATGAATGTAATATAATATTATTTTTTTTTAGAAATGACAAATATTAGGGGACAGTTAGGTGGCAGAGTGGATAAAGCACCAGCCCTAGAGTCAGAAGGACCTCAGTTAAAATCCAGTCTCAGACACTATAATTACCTAGTTGTGTGACCTTGGGCAAGTCCCTTAACCCCACTGCCTTAAATAAATAAAAAAATTAAAAAAAATAAAGGACAAATATTAAGAATGCAGAAAATCTTGGAAAGACCTATATGAGAAATCTACACTATAGCAATACAAGTAAAAATGTTGCATGAAAGTTCAGGAGAGACTAGAATTGAATATCATCTACATAAGAATCATTGATAATTGAACATAGTGGCAATTGATTGCTGATTAAAAGTGAAATAGACAGAACCTTTGTCCTCCTTAACCTAATAAAACAAAACACACTGAAAATACCTCTGTAATATAGAGGAAAATAACATTGTAAAACATTAGAACTCTATTCAGTGCAGTGACCAATTTTGACTTTAGGGGAACTGACTGTGAAACTTGTCTCTCTTTTCAGCAAAAAAGAGCTGGTGCTATAAGAAGTATGTTTTCAGAGATGCTTAATGCATTGGCTTGCTTTGATGAACTATACTTCTTTGTTGACCCTCTTCTATGCTGTTATATGACATAATAATAGAAATGAAGAATATTACAATATTACAATAAGAAATGTGACTTTATTGGTATTAGAGCTAACAAGGGAAGAAAGAAAATTCCTCTACTTATATAGGTTGTCATTTTCTCTGCATTTGGTTGTTTCAGATAATTGTGTAGACCACATCAGCAAAATGGAAGGGAGAAACAGCTATTATTATTTGCTGATAACAAGATGATATACTTTGAATACCTCAGAGATTCAGTTAAGAAACTAATCAAGATGGCAAACAAGATAAATCATATCCTCCCAATCATCAGCAATTCTATATAATGAAAAATGAACTATATAAAGTACAAAATACCACATAGCCCAAAATTTCTATATAGTACAAATATAACCAAAATAATATAAGAGAAGTTTCACTCAAAATATCAAAATAAAATAAATATGAGTTGTTCTTTTAACAAACATACATATGCACACATATACAAGATTTATAGAAATTTAAGTACAAAAAACTATATACAGAAGTATAGGGACATATAATGGGAAAGATATATTGCCTACTTGTATCTGGGCCATGCCAATAAAAATTGCAATCTTATTTAAATTAATTCATATATTTAGTGCAAGGGCAATCAAATTGCATAGGTGATTCTGTAATTGGACAAAAGAAACACTAATTTATTTGGAAGAACAAAATTCTTTAACTAGTAAGGAAGAAAATGAGAAAAGATATGAAGAAGAGGGAATAGCTCTATCAGACCTCATATAGTAGCCATTAATCCTTAAAAGTATTTGATATGAATTAAAATAAAAAATATAACAATATTAAGGGATATGCATAAGGTTAAAGGGAAAAAACAAAATTCCTATTTGCAGATGACATAGTATTCTTATAAATACCTCAGAGATTCAGTTAAAAAGTTAATGATTAAGATGGTTAGGAACTTCATCAAGATAGTAGATGAGCTAAATCTCCCCAAATCATTGCATTTCTATACTGTATTAACAGGTATTAAGAAGGAAAAAAAAGAAAATTTGTAAACTTGAAATGAACAGGTCATCAGAATTTTAAAGTTACATATTTTTTTTAAAATCATGATAAGATAGCTTTTACAACTACAGCCAGAAGGACAGATTATTGAAACAGAGAAAATGATAAAATATAAAATATAGAGAATAATATAGAGTTGGGAAAATATCACATAAACTATCATCAACAAAGATTTTATATTCAAAATATATATGGAGTTGATACTGATAAACAATATGAAGATATCCTTAAAAATTAAATGCGTTTCGTTTATTCCAGCTACATCCCTCCAAGGAATTATAGTTGAAATTATATAAAAATGTGTTTTTCTTTGAGATTTTTCTTTTAGATAATTTGCAAATATTTTCTTTTTCTGGATTTGTTTTGAACATCCCTGTTATAACAGCTCTTAAGAGCGTATTCCATTTTTTCAGTTGTTTGTTATTCATTCTCATTTGTAGGCACAAATCCCCTTCTCATTGTTGGAGAAGTTATAAAGTAATCCAATTGTTCTAATTTCAATTTGGGATTATTCAAAAAAGTTACTAAATTTCTAATAATCTTGGACCCAGCTATCCTACATGAACATATATCCCAAGGGTGTAAAAGACAAAAAACAAATGTGCGACATATCTTAAAATTTACAAAATATTCATATTAGCATTCTTTGTATAAAAACATCAAACAAAAAATTCTGGAGAGAGAATGAAAAATAGTTTTATATATAAATTTAATGGAATGTTGATATGCAACCAAAAATGATTACTAGGGGTTCAAGAAATATGAGATTGATATAATTTAATTCAGGGCAAAATAAATGTAACAAAGAAAACAATGTGCACATTTATAATTAATGAAACTTACTAAGGCAAGGCTAACTTTAAGTGATTGCAAAACCAATGAAGGTACTAGAGAACAGATAATGATATTTATCTGTTCTTCCACCTCAAAGATATGAGGTTGAATTATTTAGCTATGAGCATTTTATTGGGTCTTTTTGCATAATTTTTCATATCTTTGACCCACCAGAGGATTTGATCTTTGAAAGGAAAGGCAAAATAATTATAATGCAAAGAGAAAAAGACATTAAGCTCTTTAAAAACTGTTATAAGATAGGGTTCAATTAGGAGAATCATTGAAAAGTGACAACAATGTCAAAAATGAGAGTAAAGCAAATATTTTCAGATACTTGAAAACCTTTCTAGAGTGTAATATTTTAACAGTGCTTAAGAAATCAGAATTATCTCTATATCATGATTAGATATCAGAATCAGACTTTAGGGAGGACTAATCCACTTATTATGTTACATTGTGTATTATATCTGTCTATGCCGGTATTTTATACATTCATTGGAGGTGGTATTACATACCGAATAGAATTTTTGACGTTGAATCTGGAAGACAAAGGTCTGAATCATGTCTAAAAACCATAGCTGTATGACCAAGTAATTAATTCAGTCTATCTCTACCTGTTTTTTCAACTATGATATTTATTTATTTTTTTATTTATTTAAGACAATGGGGCTAAGTGAATTGCCCAAGGTCACACAGCTAGGCAATTATTAAGTGTTTGAGGTCAAATTTGAACTCAGGTCCTTCTGATTCTAGAGCCAGTTCTCTATCAACTATGCCACTTAGCTGTCCCTGAGATGCACTATTTTCACAAATCAAAAATGTTGCTGTAATGATCAGAGGAGATGATATATTTAAATGTTTTACAAATTCTGCTATTAGTATTGATATTATTATTATTACATGAGGGGCAACATGGCTTAATGGAAAGAGCCAGCCTTTAAAAAAAAGAAAAAGTGGGTTAAAATCCCACTTTAGATACAAACCTTCCTAATCTTGGATAAACCATGCCCTCGGGGTCCTAGGACCTCTCTAAGACTATCAGTTTTAGAGAGGATTCTGATTTGCATTTACATGGAGTTATCTCACCTACACTAATCAAATCACAGTTCTCCTAGGACTATACTTGGACTATCTCTATTTTCATGACTACATTGTAAATTCCTTGAGGGCAGAAACTATATTTTATCTCAATTTTTTATCTCCCCAGGACTTATCACAGAGTTCTATACATAATAGGTACCTAAAAATTTGGAGTTGCATTGTACTGTGAGTTAAGCTGATAAGTAGAAATGCAATTATACCACATTACTCACATAAAGAACTGATGAAAAAGATTATGTTACCAAAGGGGTATTCCCTCTCTCAGTGACCACATGTCTCACTGTTTGTGTAAACCTAAAATTCCTCTAGTTTTTATATTAAAGTCACCTTTTTGGAGTTAGATCTATGACTGTAACGGACAGTTATGTTGAAGCTTTTATCTTTTGTCTCTTTTTTACCAAATCAAAAAAAGAACAGGAATGGATTAGGTCAAATGAGTAGGGTCTAGAATAATGATATGCTGCATTGAAAAATATTAATTACATTTATTAGCCTACATTAGCAAATATATTCAAAGACAATGAAATAATTTCTTTCTATCCTAATGTATGAATCAATTATCTTTACCAATCTGAGACACCCTGTTACTCTTCTAGAAGAAAAAGAAACTGTTTTGGAGAGCACTCTTTATTTATTTATTTATTTTTGGCAAGGCAATAGGGTTATTTGTCCAAGGTCTCACTGTTAGGTAATTATTAAATATCTCAGTCTGGATTTGAACTGAGATCCTCCTGACTCCAGGGTTCTATTCACTGCACCATCCAGTTACCCTTGAGAATATTCTTTTAATTAATAATTTTTTTGCATGAACTAACTACATCTGTGCCCAAGGTGGTATATATATGTTTTGAGAAAGCAAATATTATCATCTTATTTTGTCCAAATAAAGGTCCATGTATAATTATTCTAATTAATTGTTATGAATTATCATGGGAGACTACTGTAATGAAAGTTTTATGCAAAACAGATGCTTTCTCTTCATGTTCATGGGTTGGTGCTTAATAAGGCATCAGGCAAACAAAAACCATCACTTTGCTAAATTGATAAAACAAAAAAGTCAAAATATTTTGATTGTTCAATGATTTGTATTAAGTCATTTTTCATGTAAATAAGACTTATCATTACATTTAATCTTTCCTTTGTGGTATACATGAATTACATTTTGTATTCATGAACAAAAGAAAGTAAATACTGAAATAATAATAAATGATATTTCTATTGCACTCATCTCTTATAAAGTACTTTAAATACATTATCTCTGGCCCTCAAAAAAATTCTGTGAACTAATATCATACTAAGAATTGATCTGTTAGAGACAGGATAAAGGAGAGAGTTTTAAAGGTGTTTTATATATATGTATATGTATGTATGTATATATGTATATGTATTCTATATCCTCAGTTACTGAAAAATAAGCATTTTTTATTTTCAGGAAGAAGGGAGAAAGTTAAAGAGATCAAATTACTCCTTTAAACTGTGAGCAGGCACTTAGGAAAACCTAAGCAAAATTAAAATGTTAGGGACCACTAGAAAAACATAGGCAATGACAATGAATTTGGACTTTCTGGGTCTGGAGAAAAGAAATGGTATTATGCTATAAGGTTGGGAGTCAAGTAAATCACACTAAAGATTTTGACACATGGATCACCAAAAGAGAATAGTAAAAACATTACTATCTCTTTTTAGCCAATGAGGAAATTTAGGCACAAGATTCTCACATAGCATGCGTAAGGTTAAATAATACCACTTCATATGCAGCAGAGATAAAACTGGAATCGAATTTTTTTGACTACAAAGTCATCATTTTTTATGTTAGAGCCTTTATTTCATTAATTGAAACACACACATTTACATATTGCATGTGTCTTTATAAAAACACAAACATAAATATATATCAAGCATACGCTCACTTTGCTATGGTTTCTAATTTGGGGGAATTTTGTCTATACACTTATTATCATCTTGCCTTCCTAAACTTTTAGGATTATTTTTCTTAGCTATGCATGAAGCTGTCATATCAATGTTGCTAGTGTTCTACAATAAAAAAATGAAAATAGTTAATTGGAAGTATGAAAATAAAAACAAAAATAAAGTCACCTGACAGAATCATGGAAGTTAGAAATGTTTATGCTGGAATGACTTTAATACTAGTATAATTTTTTTCCTATAAATTGTTTTTTATATGTGGGAGCTAATTGCAGACTAAATTCAAGTAAAAAGAGGAATCAATTGAGTAGGGAAGTAAATCAATACTGCATTTTAGTCTGTAACATTAATGTTATAGAACTTTGTGTAATAATTCTGTTAATCACTCAGATTGATGCACATTTGCAAGTTTTGTAAAAACAGAAAATAAAGTAAAGCAATTGGAAGAAAATTCAGTCAACATTTTACTGCCTAGACAAGTACTTAAAAGCAAGAAAATTTTTAAAAATCTTGCAAAAGTTTAGAAAGACTATTTCTTTTAGTTTCTGTGAATACCTGAATCATCAGATCCATAAAATTATAACTCACAATTTTGACACCAATTTAAAAAAAATAACCATGACTTTGCCAACTTCTATAATCCTTTATTTTTTCTTTCCTTTGAGAAACTCCTAGGAAAAAGTTTTCTGCATTCTTTCTCTTAATTTTTTTAACCTACTCCAAAATAACTTGAACTCTTGCTCTCAAATTCACCAAATGTTACTGGAATTGAGCTTACCAAGGTTACTAGTTATATTAATTATTAAATCCAATGGTCTTTTCTCAGTCCTTATCCTAACTAATCTATGATTATAATATCAAAACTCTATTCTAGGATGCCCAGTCTCTAAGAGTGTACAGCCTATCTCATTATGTCCCTTTGTTTCATGGTCCTTTATTGCCTCAATACCATGACTTGCATTATGATCATTTCTCATTTTTCATCTCCATCATGTGATGTTCTATTGATGATGATTCCACAGCACCATAGGCTTAGTTCCATTCTCATAGTCAAGGAATATGACTTCCATAAATTATGTGATACCTTTAAGACCTGCTGCTTTCTTCCTTCATCTTTGATCTATTCCTTAGAGTTGTCTTTAATCTAAATATTATCTAAAACACTAAAAATAATGATTATTTGCATAACTATTATTTTCCTAAATAAATAAGAATGTCATTAGCAGTACAAGGGCAAACCTGAAGTTTTAGCATATTGATTGAGTTAATCTTTGTTCATTTTCAATTTTCAAACTTTCCATAAAAAATGCTAGAATCAATGAAAATACAAATATGTGATACACTTAAAATGAAAAGCAACTTAAATCAGTGTGAGAAATAGTTCATTTGGATCCCTACTCTGATTTGAATCAGCATTAATAAATTTGATATTTTACATAAATCATAGATAGATAGGTTCTTATAGTGGGCATCAAACTTCAATCAAACTGCTTGTTTATCAAGTTTACTTGAACACTCAGAAGAATTCTGACAAAGAATCTCCATTCTGTTTTGCTGAAATTCCATGTCCAAACAGTATGAGTGGGATTCTTTGGTAAGTTACCTAACTTATTTTTGTACTTCCAGATCATTCTTTATTGTCCAATATGAGTAGGTTACCATCTAATGACCACCTACTACTTCACTCAACCTGTGACCCCCTTGCTGATAAAGCATTTTTGACTCTCAAAAGCAAGGCCTATCAACAATGAAATTTTGTATTTTACTAGGCCTCTTTTGCATATTTGGATATTGAATCCTATAAAAATAATGACTTAGAAGAAGGAGTATCTTAGATCATAAGAAAGAGCTGAGGTCCACTTCATTAGAGGGGATCATGGACCCCTTAATAAAATGTCATTGCTTCAGAACTCTACCTCACTGGCTTTTATTGTAGGTTGAGCAATTATAATCCCCATATCTGATTGTGATTAGTTTTTTTCCTATTTATGATTACTAGGTTCCCACTATTTTTACAGCTCTCTTTGGATGTTATTGAAAAGCAAAGAGTCTAGGTCCAAGTCATTGTAAATGAAGCTAATTCTGCCAGTATTGCTAGTGAGACTTTTTTTTTTTTTTGATGACATGGCTCTCTGCTCCTTATGGAAAGCACAAAAGATACATGAAAGCAGACAATTTGCTTTCTGCAGAGTAGAACTGGAAAGGATAGAGCTTCCCATCATCCCCCCAAAGAGGCTAGTACCATAGGTAAAAGAATTGGAATAAGCCTGAATAGTAACAGATGGGACACCTGAAATTGGAGGCACATTCAAAGAGAGAAAATTCACCATTATTTCACTCAAATGCCTTATCTTATAATAAAGTTTGCCATAAGCAAAAACTCTGACAGATCCTTCAGATCTGGAACAAATTCAAGTGTAAGCTTAGGAAGCAAAGATTGCATCTCTGTTTAAATCAGTCAACAAATATAGCATAGTAAATAGAGCGAATGCAGAATTTAATAAATTCAAATCCAACTTCTGGATTGAAAGTCTTAATTATAGGGGCGGCTAGGTGGCACAGTGGATAAAGCACTGGCCCTGGAGTCAGGAGTACCTGGGTTCAAATCAGTCTCAGACACTTAATAATTACCTAGCCATGTGGCCTTTGGCAAGCCACTTAACCCATTTGCCTTACAAAAACCTAAAAAAAAAAAAGAAATGGAAAGGACAGAGTTCAAGTTCCTCCATTGGGGAAGATTTGGGGCAGCTAGGTGGCACAGTGGATAAAGCACTGGCCCTGGAGTCAGGAGTACCTGGGTTCAAATCCAGTCTCAGACACTTAATAATTACCTAGCTGTGTGGCCTTGGGCAAGCCACTTAACCCCATTTGCCTTGCAAAAAAAAACCTAAAAAAAAGAAAGTCTTAGTTGTGTGACTCTGAGCAAGTCATTTACCTCTATCAGCCTCAGTTTCTTCATCTATAAAATAGGGATAATAATAACACCTACCTCATATGGTTCTTGTGTAGAAGAAATGAGAATTTGTGTATATGGGTAGGAAGTGATTTGAATGATTTAAGGGATTATAAAATGTTCCCTAGCTTTAATATCTATTATCACATCTATTATTATAAATGCTAAAAGTTATTAGAACTATCATAATTATTAGATTGAATTCTAAAGATAGAAAGAATGAAATAAATCCATCCTTGGCCTCATAAAGCAGATAGATAAAAGAGAGGGGGAGGGTAGGAGAGAGAGAGAGAGAGAGAGAGAGAGAGAGAGAGAGAGAGAGAAACGAGAACAAGAATTAAAGATATGTATGTGTATATAATTTTCTTTTGGAAACTATAAGTGATGATAGTTATCTCCACATATAATATGCATATGTACTATCATTTATACATATATATTAAAGAATATGAGAATGCTGTTTATTTCTTTGGTTTAAAGAAGAAAATCTGCTTTGGTTAAATGAATTTGCACATTAATCAAATCATACATCTTGGAATTGTTGCTATAATCTATTAATAGCATATTTACAAAAATGACTACCTTCCTTTGTCATCTATTATTAAAATTCATATGAAGACTCCTACTGCTACTTAAAGGTCCCTTTTTCCAGGATAAGACCATAGCAACTTCTGGGTGAGTTTGTACATCTGACTGTATGTCTGATTGATGTATGCATATACAGTTCTGCATATACAGGCAATTTTTAATTATAGTCATCACTCCCTAAAAAAAAGTAAAACTCCAAGTAGTGATGCCTGGCCCATAATCCTGAAAGTACTTCTTAAGAAGTTGTTCATGAGTTAGTCAGTAATATATTAAAGGAGATAGTAAGAAATGATCATCATCTGCTGAGAAACTGAATCTGGAGGAAAAAGAGTCACGATTCAGATATTACCAAAAATGTGACACCTGTTTACTGTAATAATTTCAATGAAAAAACTAATGGAGAAATAATGACAGACCGCTGTGAAGGAGCTCACCTAATATCATCAATCCCTGCCCTTCTTTTTCAGGACATAATTTCCTTGTACTATATCTATTTTTATTTTCAGTTTGAGAAATATCCAAACTAGAATTATGTTTTTATCATTATTTATAGACGAAAAGGGAAGAAAAAGGTGAAGGTTTTATTATCTTGAGCATACTGACACATAATTACAAGTCTGCTTTACTCATTAAATTTAAGAAGGTATGGTTGGAGAAAGGGAATAATAAAGAGAAAGAAAAATGAGAGAAAGAAAAGATAAAAAATAGAGAGAAAGGAGTGGCAGAAGTAGACCCAGAAAGCAAGTAAAAAGTCATCTAATTTATCTTTAACTCAATCCATAAAGATGGGCATTTTGTAATTTTTTTTTAGTATCTTTACAAAAATAAATTCTTTAACCCAACTTGAAACAAAGCAAGCAGCAATTTTTCCAAAGCTCAAGTCATCTTAGTCAGCTCCTTGCACATTAAGTTTTCTGTATATTATTTAGTCATCCCTGGGGTAATTCAGGACAGTTGTTTAGCTTATTATGATACATTGAACAATTTATGATTAATTATCCTACCTGTTCCCTCCACTGATGTAGATTGCACCTCTTCCATACCTTTCATCTTGTGAAATTCTTGTGTCATTTTTTTCCCTATGAGTACTTCACAGAAAGTCAGCTCGATTTGCCAGAGGCCTTCCTTTTGTTCATTTACCATTTTCTGTTACCAGTGTACCACTTGGGTTTTAAAGTGCATTGCCTTTGTTATCTCCTTTGATTCTCATTATATGATAAGCCTGACTCCTTTTCCAGTATATATATATATACATATATATATATATATATATATATATATATATATATATATATATGTCTTGTTTTGAGATTTAATTCTTCTAAGATCTTAATAATCCAAAGATTTACAATTATACAGCAACCATTGAAAAATAGAGTATAATAGAGATGAGTAGTGAGCAGTTTGGGTTCAATAAAAGCAGTGCCCATTTTCCCCCTCTGCTTTCCAGCATTTGTAGCACTGGTCCAAAGTTGATTAATGTTTGTGATCATTAAGTGGGTTGCCTGTCTACTTGCATGCCATAATCTATAAAAATACTTCTTTTTTTCATTCAAAAGATGGCTAAGCACCCAAGTAATTCTTAATAGTTGATTAAGTCATCTTTTTGCCTTCATTTCCAAAAATAAAGTGATGTTTGATTTTTATTTACAATTCTAATTTATAATTTCTGATCATTTTTATCATTCTGAATTCTTTCTTCCTCGTGTTTCTTTTCAAACTGTAGAGCTTCAAAGAAGACACACAACTCTAACAGGATGGATTACATCAGAACGTTAATCTACTTGCTTTTCTATCCCTATCAAACCTGAACTGATGTTACATAATAGTTAACACTGTAGAGGTGAAAATAATTGAGCACTTAGTGTCTGATTTGAGTTTCAATCAACCTGTGCTCCATTATAAAATTGTACAATGCTTTTCATTGGTATTGGTGTAGCTGTCACTTTATTGAACTTCCGAGTAAAAGCTGTCAAGGACCAACCTACAAAATGAAGTTTTTTAGATAAGCATTAAAAAAAAAACCAGACTATTAATTTTCTAGTCTTTTTACCTTTGTTCCCAGTAATTCCCTATGTCGATAGGAAGTTACATCATTATTCAATCAGTTCCTATAAGATTCATTATGACTTTCCATTGTGTCAAAGGTCTATAGAAATTTGGAAGTAAACTTAAAGTTTCACTATGAACCTTGTGAGCACACTCACAGCTTCTGGGTTCATCATTCCACTTATCCCCATTTTCTACCCTATAACCTCAAGGAAAGAACTTTACCTTTCTAAATGTGTTTCCTCATGAAAAATGAGGGGCTGAAACTAGATAATTTCCATGGTCCTTCCCAACCCCAAATCTAGCATAACTTAAATTTTAAAGGGGGGGGGAGGATTCTTTCTGTATGGAGAGAAGCTATTATGCAAACAGATGACAGATGAAGAAAAGTCCTTCCTCAGACTACTAAAATTGTGGTTCTAGTGTTCTTCACTTATACCACTTGCAATAAAGTGAAAAACAACTAGCTTGTATCAATCATTTTCTTTAAATCCTACATCTTGTTCTGTTAACCTGCCAAACTATTTCCCTGAAGCACACATCTAGCTAGCAGTTTCCATAAATAATGCAGTAAATATTACTTTTATGACCTAAAGTATTTCAAGAAGCTTTGAAATGGATTGTGCTAAAATAAAGATTACCCTCTTCTGCTTTGTCCCTCCTTGAGATTTATCCATATATGATAGACTTTAGCATATCAAGGTGGTTTACTAATAGCTTTTTAGTTATGCATAAAATTAAAGACTCCTGATCTATTCTAATTCCTCTATATAGTTTTTCACCACTTTGAAAAAGAAAAAGAAATTTCATGTAAAAAAATGTCAAGGATACAGTCATTTCTCTGAACAACAAATGACTAATTGTAATAAATGGTGGAACTGAATCCTACATTTTTCTTTCTTCAGCTGTCCATTTTTTGTCTCTTCTCTAGGATATAGTGATTTATGCATTCATAAACTGGAACCAAGAAAAACTTTTAGTGTAACATAATAAAGACACATTTATATAATACTTCAAAGAACTCTTCAACTTTGTGAAGGAGATATTAGAAGGTGGTGATGATGATGATGATGATGATGATGATGATAAGGATAATAGTAATAGCAGCTAGCATTTATATAGCATTACAAAGTTTATAAAAATGTTTTTAATATGTGGATATATATATATAGAAAATCTCATGATCTTCAAATATATATATATATATATATAAATCAATATCATGATCTTCACTAAAATTTTGTGAAATAACTGAAATTATTATTATTTCCATTTATACCTGAAGAAACTGAAGATGGGAAACCAGGTTAAGTGCCTTGCCCAATCTTACAAATGTGTGAGACAGGATCTGAATAAGGTCTTCCTGATTCTAAACTCATTATTGTATCTACTACAGTGCCTTATCTGCCTTATTAATATTTCAATTTTGTTGCTGTTGTTGAATCATTATTTTTAGTTATATCCAATTCCTCATAACATAATTTGAGGTTTTCTTGGTAAAGACACTATAGTGGTTTGTCATTTTCTTCTACAACTTATTGTACAGATAAAGAAACTGAGGCAAACAGGGTCATACAGTAAGTATGAGGCCACTTTCTGACTCTAGTCCCACTTCACTATCCATTATATCACTTAGTGACCCTGTCATTCCAATTTTACATAAAATGAAATCGAAATGTTAAAAGAGGAAGTGACTTCCCTCTAATCACATTAATTGTATCTGGGGCAACACTGAAACCCTTATCCACTCCTCTTCATCATACAATAAAAATAGAAAACTGTCCTGTAATTTTGTACCCAAAATATTTTCAAATCCTAGTCACTGTTAGTAAAGTCACTGTGCTCATGCATGCAAACACACACACTTCACACACACATACACACACACACACAAATACATACACATATTTCCCTAAGTAATCCTAAAAGTCAATTCTAAATGGCCTTTTTGAAAGATTTAGTTGTTCCTAAATTTGTTCATATCTTAGAGACCCTAAAGAGTGTAGTGAAAATTAGCCAGAGCTATCTGCCAACAGAGAGAGTGTCTACATAGCTTTCAATGCATTGCTCTCCTTTTTTCAGACATTTTTATCATCAGTGTGGTTTCTCAATTCTTTTCTGTGTTCTTTTATTGCTAGTTACAAGACTCTGATGTCTTAGGAACTCCTACCGAAGCCTTTGGGGTTTCTATATTTTGATCGCTGGTGGGTGTGATGATTGGGCATTTTTAGATCAGTTCTCTGAGTTTCATGAACTCTAAAATGAAAACACACACCACCTCTTATCTCAAGATAATATACTTCCTGTGATGAACAACATCCTCTCAGGCAACTTACTGATCCTTATTTTGGCATTTTTGGTTAGAAATCTTTTGGATTTATTGATTTTTAGAAAATGTGTCGATATGCACTTCCAGAACCATAATGTGATTTTCATTTCAGGATTTGGTACAATTAGACATGTTTATTGTGAGGAAAAAAAGTAAGGAAGAATGACCTATATACAAATCTCATCTTCTAATGAATTTTTCTGAAGTCTTGGAGCTACTGAGTACATTAATTAGTCCTACAGAGGGATTAGAACCCAAGACTTCTAGCTCTATTGGAAAACCATTGTTCTTTTTATTGTATCCTTTTAATTCTATGTTAAACTCAAACAAAACTAAAATAAAAACAAAATTCTTATATGTCTAGAGAAAGTTTTATTAACTTCTCTAAGCTTATAAAATTTGTTTATTAAGAGACATTACATCTTTTTCTGTTAATGTTAATCAATAATTGGCATGCCCATCTCTCCTACTTTTGTATATCATTAATACACTAGAATATTTTTGTAATGTAGACAATTACTGAGGATGCAGCTAAGCATCGTGCGTCCTGAAGATATCTATGGATTCTTGAAGGCTATGCTTTTGGAGCTCATAATCTAATAAATCACGGGAAACTGGAAAAGGTCCTGCCTATGGAAAGGCAATAGATTGAATATCTGTAATCAAAGGGCCATTTTAGGTAAATTCAAAGAGCCCATGACCATTTGGTTTCTGGGTGATCATTTAAAAAAACCCAACAACAACATTTCTATTTTCCCTGAATGTCTAATTAAGATAATGGAAAGTTGGAATGTGTAGGGAAATCCTTCAAGTGATGAAATATGAATCATCTTATCACCTGATATATTACATAGAACAAAATGTGAACCATAATATATCTTGGTTATACCTGAGGTGGATGTTTGGCCTCCCAAATCTTCTACACCTTTCCTTCAAGGCCTAACTCAGTTACCCTCTGCTTCTTGATCTAAACCTTCCTTGATCTATACCACTGAAAGTACTTTTTACATTATGATATGTCTCAAAGCAATTTCCCCAGGTCCTTCCTTTTAAATAATCAAATTCTGCTTTGAATTAAAACTATTTACATTTTGTTCCCCCTATTAGATTTTAAGTACTCTGAAGATAGAGACTGGTTCTTATTTTGCCTTCCTTTCCTTAGTTTCTAATGGTGCCCTGAACCTTTTTTGTTGATCAATTATTTTCAGTCATGTCCAACCCTTTATGACCCCATTTGTGGTTTTCTTGGCAAAGATAATGGAGTGGTTTGCCATTTCCTTCTTCAGCTTACTTTACAGATAAGGAAACAGAGGCAAATAAGGTTAAGTGACTTTCCCAGGGTCCCACAATTAGTAAGTATCTGAAGCCAGATTTAAACTAAGGCCCTCCTGAATCCCAGCCAGGTACTCTATGCACTATCCTACCTGACATCCTGTCAGAACCTATTACATACTTGAAAAAATGACTACTGAAATGAAATAATGTATTAGTCCAATTGTCCCAAACCAGTTTTAAAATGAGATTTGGCTGTCCCTTGAGAATACTTATATGGTCAGCAAAGCTTCATTTTAGTATTAAATTCATAGTATTAAAAATCTAATATTTGAGGTTAGGTATGGTGACATGCCTGTAATGCCTCTTATTTGGGGAACCTAAAGCTGGGGAATTGCTTCAGCTTGGTCATTCTGAGATGCAGAGGATATCACCAATTTTTTGAGCCCCTGAGACTGTGAGGCCACCAAGCTGCCTAAAGAGGGGCAGGCTAGCCCAGTTAGTACACAGATCAAGTTAAAGTTTTCATGCTAGTCAGTGGAAAGATTTTTCATCAGAGATTGTAATATTGCCAGACCAGGTGAGATAGGGAGACCCAGTCTCAAAAATAAAAACAAAATATTCCTAAATTTGAGGATAAAACTATGGGAAATTTTTCTTTACAACCATTATTCATTTGGTTGGGTTTTTTTTTTAAGACCACTCCACTTTTCTCAGAATATCAAAAAAATCTGAGGAAGGAATAAACTCAGGAACTTTGTATATGATACAATTACAACATACTCATTTTTCATCTTGCTTTTCCTATACATTCCTTTCCTCCAGTGCTCTTGCCTGAAAAGGATACATCAACTCCTCATAATCACCCTCAGAACTTCCAGTCCAGTCACATGGCTATACCTTGAACCTTCACCAGTACTTACTATTATTACTAATAATGGGAAATGAGCCAAGGTAATATTTATTCATTTTATTCATCATTTCAACATACTCATCATTTAAGAGGTATATAGTTTCTCTTTCATGTTTTATCAAACACATAGTAGATTTATTCTTACTTAATGTTCAATATAGACCAAGAATTCCCAGGTCAGTATCTTTAATAACAGGCGTATGATTATCCTTAAAAATAGCCTCATTTTGGGTGACATATAAAAGAGTTCCTTCTGACTCTTAGTGAGATATTTGGTTTTGAGTGCTAGACCTGAATTTGGTCTCTTGGGTAAGTTTTTTCTCAGTAGTCAAGGATTTAACACTTATGACAAAAGTGTTTGACATGTGGAAGTGGTACAGAATGGAAATGGCACACCAGAGAAGAACTGTCATTGAAAAATTTATATTTCCAAGTTTATGGTCACAAAAAGAAGCATTTTCCTCATGTGTGCCTTCTAAACAACCTTCACTTCTAAATCTAAGTTATGCTTGTTGAAGCAATTTTTTGAACTGTTTAGCTAGAAATTGACCTTTAAAAAGTCCTCATATGTAGATATAGAATTTTAAGATTTAAAGTTGTAAAGTGTCTGAGAGACAACGCAGCACAGCTCTCTCATAGGACAGCTGAGGAAAGTGAGGAAAATAGAGGTGAGAGGACTTGTCCAATGTCACTGAAAAAAGGATAACCGACCTGTGATTTGAAATCTTTTCTTTTGTCAGATCTAGTGCTCTGTCTAATATTTCATGTTATATACATCTGTATACACATTCACATGGAATATGACTACCACATACATAGGGAAAAAATTCAATAAATGTAGGGAGAATGGTTGTAAAAGCTTCACAAATGCATTTGGATTTTCTATTCCTATATTTTCAAAAAGATATTGCATATCCCATTGTTCAGGTCCATTTTTCAAGGTACATTTAATATCTTGGATTCAGCTAATTTACTTCATTATGTATACCTTTTCCCTTGGCAAAAATGCCTACCATGTTTTAACTTCAAATAGAATACTAAAATGTTGTACTTTACCCTTGGGATATGGATTGTGACTCTGGAATGACTATGTAATAGAACCTAGAAGCCAATATATGCTCAGTTTTATATTGTCTACCCATTTAAAAATTTTGGTGGGGATAAATCATATCAATAAATGTGTGTGATGAAGGAGAGACAGACACATGCTTTCAAAGCTTCTAGGCAAGGATAAAGATTTTCTGCTGATAAGGCCATCATTTTAATAGGCTGTGTCTTTTCTTATCTTGGAGCCTGGAGGAAAATTTTTGACATGCATTCTAAATTAATATTAAAATGTTTCTGTAAGGAATTGTTTCTATTCAGCATGGCTGAGATTTTATAAGGTTCTGAAAAACCATATAAATTAATCAATATATATTTATTGAACTTTGACTATATGTTCAGTTCTATGATGGAAGTTATAATGAAGAGGAAAGAACAAAGCTGAAATGTGTGTTGAAGAAATAAATGATGTAACATGGCAGATAGTATTTAATGAATGGAAATAGACAATTCTATGATACTGCTTCTCACTTGTGAGACTGTAAAAATAGTAATACTGTTGTCAGAAATGGAGATAGTTTTAAAAGGTGGAAGAAAAATAAGTTCAATTTGAGAAATGTAAATTTTGTAGCTAATAGGATACCAATTGTAGAAGGTCAAGAAGGCTTACTATTTATTAAGAGGCTATTAGATTGGGCAAGTAGAGGGTTACTGGTAATTTCAGATGGAGTATTTCAATAAGGAGAGGAGAAAAACACATAAACAATATACAAATAAGAAGTATAACTGAGTATAATTTTAGTTTGAAAATCCCTTGGAACATTTCTTTGACTCCTGCTAACAAATGAGATAATATTTGTACACACTGCACATGTACAAACATGTATATGTATATAATTAACATAATGACTTATATTCTTTCATTACCCTGGGCTTAAGTCAAATATTTGTGGATTTCATCCCAAAAATAATATGTAAAATACATGTTTGTAAGAAATTTTCTTTATCCATAAAAACTTAGGAAAATATACTCTTAAAAAAATTCTCTCTCTCTCTCTCTCTCTCTCTCTCTCTCTCTCTCTCTTTCTCCCCTGCCCCTTTAGGAAGAGATGCAATGTATGTATGAACTGAAATGAATTTACCCTTTTTCTGGGTGTACAGCTAGAGATCTTGGTTGATCCAGGCCTTGAGAAATTATTACATATCGGAATGAACCATTAAGTCTTGCAACTTCAATCAAGTTGAAGCCATGGTCTGTCCAATATATATTACCTGGAAGAAAGACCAAATATTTTAGTATTATCATTAGCAAGAAATAACAGGAAATGTTAAAAATTGAATTTCAATATTACTAGCATAATTGACATTATTGTTTTTTAATCTTTTTTCTTTTTCATTTGTTTCATCATCTTGTTAGCAGAAGGAAATAAATACCTTAAATATCAAAATTGTTCTCAAGGAATTCCAGTTTAAATAATATTCTGGGATGTTTAGCTGTCAAAAATAAACTGAAACTTTTGCCACCTGGAAAAATATTTTAACTTTCCAACTATCTTCAGGTAAAAAAGAACTTCTAAGGCATTTTTTTTTCCTTTTTCCCTGCCTTGTGGAGTCCTCTGGAGACTTTGGCAAAGTTAACACTGGATAATCTACTTCTACATGAAAACATATATCCAGAGGCTCTGAAGCATTAGAAAGAGTGGTGCTGAAAGCAAAACAGACTATTTACCCCTGTGGCTTCAAGTACAAAAGTTTATTGTTATGAGCCAGAAACAGAATTTTGACAAAGCAGATTGAGCCCCTAGCAAAACTGGTGTGAAAAGGTAAAGAATGTCATGGATTATACCAGCGATCCAGTCAACTGCTATGCCTTCCACTCTTCCCAATCCATTTGTAATAATATCTTCCTTCCAAGTCTGATCTCTTTTAGCTCTGCTAATTTTATTGAAGCCCATGTCTGTCCAGTAGATGGTATCATTTTCTACAGATAAAACAAAATATAATTAAAATTAATAAAAGGCATCATTTTGTGGTAGAATCAAGAGCAATTCACTGAAACATTCTTCTGTGGATATCTACCTTTGAATGTTTTAAAGCAAGTTTTTTTTAAGATTATGAGTTCATGCAAAATGTCAAGAAGTTAAGCACTATATAATTTTAATCAAATGTTTAATTACCTGTATTTGAAGTATTTCCTGACTAAAGAACTACTAATGTCTCATTATTATGTTGAAAGTGATCTTTTATTTTTGAAGGCTACACCAGTAGAGCACAAACATGGGCAAATTCTAAGATGGTACCACTTTAAAATAAGGCTCCTGAGACAAACTGTTCTCATCCAAGGTTCAAACTAGCTAGACTCAAAAAATCCTATCATTTAAAATGATGGATTGTTGTAGTCATAGTAACTCTTAAGACCAACACTATGGCATGGAGGTATCATAATCTGTTGATAGGGGAAATCCATACCTATCATATACTAAGTACTTAAAAAATTCTTATAAATGAATTGAAGTTCTGATGACATAATACTCATGCTGATGAAATTAAATAACTTGAGAAGTGTCAAGGTAGTGAACTTGTAATGAAATCCACTTCCTTGACTTATTCCTTCCCCGAATTCTCCCTTTCATGGAATCTCCAGTAATCCTAAAATCCATACAAACATATCATCTAAAATAGAAAGTATTAAACCACTTCTGTGATTTAGAATTATCACTGTAGAAGGATAGTTTCAAATGAATGAAGAGCACTAAGAGATTTGATATCAAAGTCATACAGTAGAAAAAAGATTAAAGTTGTTCAAGGATTCACTAAAAAGGTTTACAGTGTCACAGAGAGGTTAAAAATTCGGTAAAATGTGTACAGTTCTAGTAATATTGCCATCTAATCACCCACTGGCAAGGTATTTAATCAGTGACCAAAAAGGCAAATGGGAATAATATTATGTAGCTTTTAAAAGATCATAACAGAATGGATATATCACAATATTCTTGAAGATCGGGTTACATAGTAACTTTTATCTCTCCTCTCTCTCTCTCTCTCTCTCTCTCTCTCTCTCTCTCTCTCTCTCTCCCCCTCCCCACCTCCCTCCCTTCCTTACTCTTTTTAAGAATCCATTGTTGTAAGATAAATTTGAAAATTGCAAAAAATGAAGATTTAATGATTATTCTGTTTTCAAGGGATTAAAATTAAAGTGATTGAGCTACATAATACTGATTGACTACATGTACATGTCAGAAGCAATAGAATATACATGACTAGAGAGTTGGCCTTGAAATGAGAAAGAATTTGATCAAATCCTGCCTTTGAGAGACCTCAGGTTATAGTCATGCTAAGTTTGTGAATATTTTAGCATTCCAGGCACTCAGTAGAATGACTTTCTACCCTGGAATTTCACTAGGTATCTGTATCTATAAAGCAGAACTATGAAAAGACCACCATAATTTTGGATTGCAAAAAAGGATTGTATGCTTTTATAGATTTGAAACTTTAGGAGAAAGTTGAGAACAAGCTAGCCTAATTTTAATACTGTTTGTTTATTTGTCTGAAGGTAGCTCAGAAGAACACTAATAAACAAATCCTTTCCCACAGCCCCCATCCTGATTAATATGAAAATGTAATAGAAATTAGTCCTGAGAATGGTCAAGAACAAGAGAAGATCAAAGGGTAGGGAATGTATTTTAAACAAGAATGAAAGACATGGGGAGTGAGTAACCCACATATAAAGTTTGTGATCTTTCTCTTTCTGTTATAAACAAGGGATGATTGGCTACATGTTTGTGCAAAGTATAGATTGACTTCACTCCTAAAAGAGAAGATTAAAAAGGTTAGAGAAATGGCTCTTTATTCTCCAGGTTATCACAAAGACTGGAAAAAGGGTTCCTTGAAAAAAAGGAAAGAAAAATGTTTTCAATAAAAACAAAAATAAAATAGATCTGAAGCAATAAAAAGATATCCTGACTTGTTAGGAAGGTGGAGATTAAATGATGTCATATATAGAATGAGAAGAACCATTGAAGATGTAAGACATAAGAAGATATTAAAGTTTCAACCTACATTGGTGATAGGAATGTCTTTAATAAATTACAGACTCATCAAAAAATGTAACCATATATTTATGCATATGAACGTATTTCTCTTCTTTCTATACAAATATATATAGACTAGAACAAAGAAAAACAAAAAAAGAGAGAAGCAAAGTGAGAAACTAGGCCAAAGTAAGAAACAGTTAATTGAAACAAAAATTCTAAAACTATAACCCATATGGCCTTTTGGAGGAAGAAACAAGTCTCCTTTTGTCTAATCTCTTTCCTCTATACTAACTAAAACGAACATGAAAATAAAGAAAAAGGCATCTAATAGAATAAATCTGTGTATTCATAAAGTTTTGAATTCTTTCAAATTAAGGTTCTAAAAACTTTTCTTCTTTGGGTATATGACCTATATATTCTACCATAAACTTTTTACTTTAGGTTCAAAATTATTTGAAGTAGCTTAAGTAGTCTGTAAAAATACATTGATAAGATGGAGTAGCAATTGGTTTTCTAACTGCTTTTTAAAAAAAATTTATATATATATATCAGTAAATATTTATTATAAAATGATTACTACAATGTCTTAGGTTCTATATGGGAACTACAAAGAATAACTGGTCCCTGCAATTAATGAACATAAAATCTACTTGAGAAGGCCATTTCTCTCTCTCTCTTTCTCTCATCCTACTCTTTGTTTCTGTTTCTATTTCTCTCTCTCTTTGCGTCTCTCTGTCTCTCTGTCTCTGTCTCTGTCTCTGTCTCTCTCTCTCTCTCTCTCTCTCTCTGTCTCTTTATCTCTCTACTCTCTGCCTTTCTCTGTTTCTTCATCTGCAAAATGAGCTAGCGAATGGTTTACCATTTCAGTATGAAGAAAATTCTAAATAGGGTCAGAAAGAGTCAGATGTGGCTGAAATGACTGCATGACTAATAATACAACAACAACAACAACAGGTGTGCAAGTCAGTTCACTGTAGTATAATAATAGAAAACAAAGCGGTCCCTGTCCTCAATATTCTTTTGGAAGAATTTGATCTGTATGTAAATAGCAGCTTAAGAGGCAGTATCATTGAATCTTTGGTACCTATGATTTTTTTTTTTTGTGTACTTTTTACCTTCTGAAGTTCCAACCCCAGCTTCAGAATAAGGACTTTCCTGTTTTATGCACTTCTAGGATGATTCTTCAAGATTATCTTTTATATATAAATATATATATATATATATATATATAAAATGTATATATGTTAAATTAAAACCATATATATTAAGTGAACAGTATTTTATTTGTTACCTCCCCAATGGGAATGTGAGCTCCTTGAGAGCAAAAAATATGTGCTTTTCTTTTTCCTTTTTTTTTTTTTTTGGTAACTCAGTACTTGGTATGGTCTATTCATTGATGTTTAACAGCTGAAACAATTCAATAGTGATGATTCAGATAGACTATAAATCTTTGAGAATTAATAATAATGATGATCATAATTATATCATTATTATCCACTTTTTTACAGACAAGGAGACTGAAGCAGACAGGTCAAGTGATTTGCTCAGGGTCACACTCCTAGTTAGTGTTTGACAACAGATTTGAATTTAGATCTTTCTTCCTCTGGAGTCAGTTTATTTTTTATGTGCTCCATAGCTGGTTTATATCCCTAGTCATACTGATTCATATACAGCCACTGGACTCAGGTACACCAGAGGAGAAAGTGAGTTTTACACAGCACCCCCTCACTCAACTCCAATTCATGTGCTTCCTTGGTTTGAAAATGAAGGACAGGGTTGTCTAGGTGACTCAGTGAGTAGATCACCAGCCCTGGAGTCAGGAGTACCTGAGTTCAAATTCGGCCTCAGACACTTAATAATTACCTAGCTGTGTGGCCTTGAGCAAGCCACTTAACCCCATTGCCTTGCAAAAACCTTAAAACAAAACAAAAAAAGAAAATGAAGGACAAATATCATTTACCATACTTTATGACCCTACTCCACCCTTTCCAAAGAATACTAAGAGAAAGGAAAATAAGTTAAAATTACTTAAGCAATTAAAGGTTTTATAGGATGATAGCTTCTCTTCCTTAACTCTAGTGGTAACAAAAATAAAACTCATGCAAGTCAATTGTTTCCATATTATGTTCTCCATGTAACTTATTGGAACTGTGTGGTGGGGATTCCATTTTTGTTTGTTTGCTTTTGATTTTTTCATCTATATTCAATTTCTAGCAAAATACTTTGCATATAGATATATAAAATATTTATTGAACTGAATTGAAGATAGGCATAAAATTTGAAAAATGATAGTTAAGATGGAAATTTTTTTAAAAAAGAGAAAGAGTTTCTATATAAATCAGTATTATTGTATGGTGCATTGCTGAATCTGAGGTCAGAGTCCTGGAATATAAACTGAGCTTGGCCATTTACTACTAGTGTGAGACTTAGGAAGTCACTTAGCTTACCTGTGTTTCAGTTTCCTTATCTATTCAATTCAATAAATGTTTATTTATCAGTTCTGTTCAATAAATGCTCATTAGCCACATGCTACATGTTAGGCACTGAGAAAAGTGCTGAGGATATAAAAAGCAGAAAAAGACAATTTTACCTTCAATGAGCTTACAATTCAGAAGGGGAGGCAAAATGCAGACAAATACAAAGTACAAAGGTAATAATACCTAGAATAAATAGAAAATATTTAAAAGAGGGGAAAGTATTGGAATTAAGAAGTATTAGGGAAGGTTTCTTATAGGAGGGTGGAATTTTAGATTGTATATGAAACCAATGAGGACAATAGTCTGAGAAGAGGAGAGCGAGTCTTCCAAGCATGAGGGAGAGTCAGAGAAAATGTCCAGAAACAAGGGATGGAGTGCCTTATTCTTGGAACAATGAGGAGGCCAGAATACCTGGATCAAAGAGATATGTTATAGAGCAAGAAGACTGGAAAGGTAGGAGGAAGCTAGATTATGAAGGGCTTTGAGTGCCAAACAGAACATTTCAAATTTGCTCCTGGAGGTAACAGGAAGCCATTGAAGTTTCCTCAGTAGGGGATGACAGGATCAGAAAAGAGTTTTTAGGAAAATCACTTTAGAGCATGATTGGAGAATGGAATTAATTCATCTATAAAATAAAATATAGTCTCTAAATCTAGGATTCCATCAACTCAAAAATGAAGTAGTTCAGCTAGATGATCCCTAATTCTCATTCTATCTTAAAAATTGATGATCCTATATGCAAAATATAGTAAATTGATAGATGTGTTAGTCATTAGTTAAAACAATAGGAATATGGGGTTGAAAACTGATCATGTAAATTAAAGTTACAATAAAAATAATCATAATTTGGATATATATTAAAGAACATTATAACTTTTTTATAAGTAATATAAACAAGATGGAAACTTTGCTATTCTCTATCATTTGTGAAGATAAAAGAAAAATAGCTTATATTCCTATTGTAAGATTTAGGTAAAATATAAGGAAAAAATCTTTCTTAATTACTGGGGAAAAAAAAGTTTATTAAATCAAAGAATTTCTTTCCCTGCAGAGAGTTGGGGGTAAAGTACTAAGGCAACCAACTGCAGTTGTGGAAGAATGGAAATGGAAACACTGATTCCTAAAACTCCTTAACCAACTTTTAGAGTCTACCATTTTATGATTGTTAACAAGCAATTACTGACCATCTGCTGTCTCAGTATTCCATTAGGTGTTTAAGAGAGGAAGGAGACAAAATAATTAAAAGACATACTTCCAGTGTTCAAGGAGCTTATGATCTAGCTGGAAGATAAACATATGGAAAATACTTGAGAGTTATAAAGCATTTTGTCAATAAATGCTGAGTTATACTAGAAACAGAATCTCTTAGGTAAACAGGTATTACAGTGGATTGAGTACTAGACTTATAGTCAAACAACCTGAGTTCAGATCCTGCCTCAGGAACTCACTAGCTGCATGACCTTACATAAAACCCTTAACCCACTTAATCTCATTTTCCTTATTTGCAAAATGAAAATAATAATAATTTATACCTCACAATTGATATGAGAATCAAATTAAGTTTTTGTTTTAGGTTTTTGCAAGGCAAATGGGGTTAAGTGGCTTGCCCAAGGCCACACAGCTAGGTAATTAAAATTAAGATATTTTTAAGGCACTCTGAAAACCTTAAGCCTATAAAAATGCTAACCATTTCTGAGGATAATGATGATGAACTAAAATTTTGCGTTAATAAAGTAATGGGGGCAGGCTATTCTGTGAAAAGTTCCTGGAAGACACAAGTGTTAGATTCTAAAGTTCTACTAGACATAGAGTGGTAGAGAAGAAAGATGCATTAAGGCCTTCCAACTTGGTAACTCAAATGGCACATCCACTGACATCTTCCCATGCTTCCTTTCCCAACAAAATCCATAATTCTTCTTTTATTCAATTTCAATTTTAGAGTTAGAAAGGGACTTTATATATGAGAAAACATATTTTATTTTTTAATTAGGTAATTTACTCAAGACCAATATCAGCAAATCCAGGACTAGAATCCAGGTGTCCATATTCCCAGACTAGTATTTCATTCTCATTCCAGAAAAGAGGTTCTTAATCACAACTTGAACTTGGATGGAAAAAATACAACTTAATTTACATTAGTCTCAATCGGAAATTTAGAGGTAATTAGGTAAAACAATGGATAGAGCAATGGTCCTAGATTCAGGAAAACTGAGTTCAGATTGCAACTCAGATACTTACCGGCTATATAATTAATTCTTGATAAATCATTAAAAAACATTGTTTTTGTTTATCTCACTTTTCCCAACTATAAAATGAAAATAAAAGCAGCAACTACCCCACTGGGTTGTTGTGAGGGTGAAAGAAGATACTATTTATGAAGATACTATTTTATGGTATAAAAATGCTTATTTCCATCACTTCCCTCCTTTTAGTTTTTCTTTCAATTATTTAGAAACATATTTTTAAGGGATCCATGGAATTCACAAGACTTCCAAAAGGATAAAATGCAGAATAACTCATAATTCATATATTTTTTTTATTTTTTCAAAAGATAGGTAAAAGAAAAGAAAAGTTATAAAGAGGTTTGTGGTTTCTATTAACTTGCAAATTCAAGCTGTGCACATCTGTACATGCACAGCTAAATGAGCATTTTTTCACTCTACCTTTTGGAAAATATCCCTTTTGTATATACACAGATTAACAGTAAAGTCTCCTATAAAATGGAGATAATAGGAATGCACAGGACGATAAAGGTCAGGAAGGCCTTAATAAATTAGTTATATAATAAAATTAATTCTTCATTGAGTAGTTAGATACCCAACATTGTGCTAAATATTGAGAAAAGTGTGTGTGTGTAAATCCTTCAAGACAGCTAGGTTTGCAGAGAGCAAAGTGAATAGAATGTTGAGCTTGAAGGCAGGAAGACTTGGTTTCAAATCTGACCTCAAATGCTCACTAGCTATGCGATCATGAACATGTTACTTAATCTTTTTCTCCTTCAGGTTCCTTAAATGAGGATAATAATAGTCCATACCCATCAGGTTTTTTGTGAGGATCAAAGGGTACAATGTTTATAAAGTACTTAACACAATGCCTAGAATATAGTAGACATTTAATAAGTGCTTCTTCCTTTGTTCCCCTATGTTTGCCCTCAAGAAACATACAATTAGGAGACAATATAAGTCAGTATATAATTAAAAGCTAAATTACAGAGACTAGGCTACAAATGAAAAAGTTTACCAAGTGATGAACAAAAGCTTCAAAGGGGGTCTAGGAATTAAACTAGGCTGTTAAGATAGGTCAAAATTTAAATAAGTAGAATAGAAGAAATTAGAATAAGGGGGGAAAGGGTTTAATTGCTCAATGAGTCATTCATTAGGTACCAAAAATGTGCCAAGAATAAGGGTTTTTATATAACTCACTCAAATTCCTCATACCTTGGTCAAGTCTACACATGAGAAGTGATCAGATCACCATATTAACAATCTAATGACTTGCTGTCTCTCTGAGCACTTTGCATTACAGATGCTGAATTTTGCAATAGTGAGCAGTAAATATTGTTATGACACTCCAAACTTGATCACTGGGCTAGCCTAAGGTGAACTCTCTGTTTGTTTCCAGTTTCAGCAAACACTTCTCATAACATTTTGCTGGTTAATAAAGACAAAGTTCTTGATACTGAGTATTAAAGGAGAATCAGTAATAACCTACTAATGAATTACATTTGTTTCTTTCATTTTGAGAAAGGCAGATCAATACAAACTCTAATGGGCAATTTTCCTATAGAAACAAATCACTAAGAACTTCATCCTTGTGAGTAAATAAAATAAAATTTGTAGACTTCAAAGGTTTTGAATATCTTAATCCCCTTAAGGTTCAGTGTTATGAAACCTTAGTTAATGTACATTCCTTTTTAAATTACCCTTTTATCAAACAAGAAATATATACCCATCTGGATTTTGTATCTTGAATAGAATTTGCATTAAACATAGTTATTATAAAAGCAATTCCATTTTGAGGTTTTGAACTGTTTGCTTTAAGGGTAACAAAAAGAATCTTTCACATTTTCTCAAGCATTCACTTCTTTTTGCACCTTCAAAACAATCTTACTGTGTTGTTTTTCATATGTATTAAGTTAGATCTTGCAGCAATTTTGTGCCTAATTTTGACTTTCAGGTAGCATATGAGATCTTGCATTTCCTGTCACATTCTTATCATCTTCAGATTAGAGGAGGATGGGTAGCAGCTCTAAAGGGGGATCATGCTAATTTATTCTGTTTTAGGTTTACAAAGGCAAGCTGTGAAGTTGAGACAGTAGTTTGAATAGTTATATCTGGAGGGGACACCTACTCAAAGACATTTCTTTAGGAAATCAGCAACCTCTTTCAGAAAATGCTGTTACTCTTTTCCTGTCACATTTGTGAGAAATAGAAATGTGGCAATCTCACTCCCCAAATATAACTCTGTATGTTTCAAAAAAAATAATGGTAAAAGTTGGGAATGAAATTTTTTATCATGAAAAATGAAAGCAATTGATGTAAAATAGATATTCATGATTTTGTTCATCCCTCAGGCTTGAAATCTTAAGGCAAATAATGAACTGAAGAATTCGTGAAATGCTTAAGATTAAAACAAAATATTTTTAAACTATCTTATTTTTTCACTATCACACTTCTACAGATCTAAGGAGAAGGTAGGGAAAACCACCTCATCAGTCCAATCAAAAATGCATTTATTAAGTACCCATTATATTCAAGACACTATACTGATACACAAGTATTAGTATTAAACAACATTTTTCTGGATACATTTTGAAAAGCGAATATTTTTAAAAAGACAACATTTTTCTTTTAAGACCCCCAAATCAAGCAATAACGAAATAGAACTAGACAAAGGAAGGAAACTGAATTTGATCAGAAATTATTCTGATATCATTTGGGGGGGGGGAAACTAAAACTAGTTCTTGAAAATAAAAAATTCAACTTAGTTACATGTTTTCAAAGTTATCTTCCATTGTTATTTCAAAAATGAACACGAATAATTTGACTGAATCATGTTACCTCATATTTTTCAGAGAATCACCTTGTCCCAATGCACTAAAATTACTGAAAAATATACTGGGAAAAATATTTGGAATGAATGGCTATTGTGATTATCATAATAGAAAGAGAAGGAAAAGATTTCAGTACAGGAAGAGTTATTGTTAACAATATTAAAGATTCAATATCATTGCTATGCTCACTGACAGGCTTAAAAATCTTCCTAATCATTTTATTAACATGGTGACACAAAGATCTATGAGAACCTTGTGATATGATTATCTTCTAATTTGATTTTACTATTATTGAGCCCTGGTTGACAAGATAGTAAAATATAAGCACTTAATTGTGCTTGGACTTTCCCAGAAAGTAGTGACTTTCTCTTATGAAGATATTCTGGCTTTCAAGAGAAGACCACGAAGAAAACAATGATAATTAACAATTCAATATTAATTTTAGTGTTATTAAAATCTTACATTCACTATTGTTCCATAGTCACTATAATTTCACTGTAAATCTCTGCCAAAGATTCATGGGGGAGGCATAGTTTATACATGATTTCAGCATAAAAGGATTTCTGCAATTTCTTTAAGGAAATGACCATTTCTGAATGAAGCCTAAGACAATTCAGCATTAGGATGACAATTCTATGTGTTGTAAATAGATGGCAGAGTTAATTTATCTTAAACACTCTTTCCCAGCAAAACTAACTTTAATTCAATGGAAAATAAAAGATTTTAATTCTGAAAATTTGGAAATCGTGGGCAAAGAAACTTTTGATATGAAAAAGTATGTTACAAATCATAAAAATCTCACCAAAATGTGTCATGCTATTCAATGCTATTCAGTTTGTCTAGAAGGCATTAAAAGATATCATTATTATAGGTTTCTACTAGAATATCTGGAAATTTTCACACTTGAAACAAATTCATTGAAATATACACTGAGATTAATGAAAGTTGAAAATATTTTTATTAAATATCCTTAGGATCAAAATTATTGATTGTTTTAATAGATTAAGAGCTAGAGCTATGAATTTGAAGAATGAGTTCCCTTTCAGCCTGAAAATCTACTTCAACTTCTGAATCAAGAGATTTTTCTCAGAACCTCTATCTATCCATCTATATCTATATCTATATCTATATCTATATCTATATATATATATATATAATATACATTTCTCACTTCTTTTTGAGGCTCACAATCCCTTATTCACATGACACAGTGGAACTGCTATACTGCCAAAATTAAGCCATAAAAAGCAACTTAACAAAATAGAATAATTATAATATATGTTTACTAAATATTATTACATTCAGAAACCTTTTTCTCTTTGAAATTTCTTAATATATTAATTGGTCTTATATTTGAATATTAGACTGGGGCAGCTTGATGGTTCAAGTAGATTGAGTGCTGGGCCTAAAATCAGGATGTGTAACCTTTCTAAATTCAAACCTGACCTCAGACTTTAACTATTTGTGTGTGTGTGTGACCTAAGGTTACTTAACCCTGTTTGGTTCAGTTTCCTCATCTGCTTGTTTGGTTATTTTTTTTAGGTTTTTGCAAGGCAGGGGCTAAGTGGCTTGCCCAAGGCCACACAGCTAGGTAATTAAGTGTCTGAGGCCTGATTTGAACTCAGGTACTCCTGACTCCAGGGCCAGCTCTATAAACACTGCACCACCTAGCCACCCCTCCACCCCACAGTTTCCTCATCTGAAGAGTCATTCCTATTGAAATGACTGAACAACAAATTAGACCATTAGAATAAAAATGAGGTGCATTTTGGATCATTTGAAGCAATGACTAAATATCTTCGACTCAATTGTTTTAAGCACCAAAATGTCCCAGATACTGTGATAGAAAGCTGGGATATGAATAAAATAAATAAATGAGTGTAGTCCTTGCCTTTCAAGAGGTTTCATTCCACTGGGATTAAATAACTGTACATATAAAAGGTAATACAGATTGAATACAATGTTATTTGTAAACCTTAAACTGCTACATAAATACTAGTTTTTATGGCTATCATAATCAGATTTTATAAGACATAGCAACTGATTAAAGAAATGATCAGTGGAATTATATGAATAAGAATGAAAAGACAAATATGACACATAATGAAACTGAGGACTGAAACAGTAATAATAACCCCAATAGAAGTTGAGAGGAAGGGTGGAGTTAGGAGAAAAGATAATGAATTTAGATATATTGAGGATGATATGCCTATGGAATAGTCAGAGTAGGATGACCAGTAGACAGGAGGAGATTAGGGACTGACTAGGAGAAAAATGAAAAATGAGAGGCGCTAATTTTAAAGTAATCTGCATAGTTGATTACAACAAGAGAATATACAAGAGGAAAAAAGTAGACAAAGTCTCAGGTGATATTCATTGTTAGAAATTAGAACATAAAAGATGATTTTTCAAAGAAGACTGAGAAAGTTCAATCCACAGGTAGGAAAAGAACATGAAAGCCCATTTATGAAGCAGTAATATAAATGTTAAATATCATGGCATATTAGGAAAAATCATCATGGTTGCCATTCAAAGGGAACTCCCAAGTGCAGTTCCAACTTGCATTGGTTTGTGATAGAGGTATGGGAAAAATGATTTTTGTAAAAAGTAATTTGATTGATGAATTTGAAAAGTATATTGCCACCTTCAATGTTGAGAATCATCTGTTGTGTTCTATACTAATAGAGTTTATATTATATTCTATATATGGGATTTCTCTAGACAACAGAAATTTGATGATCTGAAAAATGATTATTACATCCAAGATAAGTATATCATTAGTACCTTTGATGTAACATCAAGAATTACTTACAAGAATGTACCTAACTGGCACAGAGATCTGATACAAGTATGAGAAACTATCCCCATAATATTGTGTGGAAAATAGAAATTAAGGACAGAAAAGTCAAAGTAAATTAATTCTCTTCAATAGGAAGAAGAATTTCCAGTATTATGATATTTCAAACAAAAGTAACTATACCTTTGAAAAACCAGTCCTTTGGCTTGCAAGAAAATTTATTGGAAACCCTAATTTGTATGTCATTGCTATGCTCATTTTTGCACCTCCATAGTCAGTTATAGACCCAGCACTGGTTGCACCTTATAAGCAGGAATGATAGGTTTCTCAAACCTGTGTTCCTTGATGATGTTGATCCGAATGAAACAAGAGTTCAAAGTCAGAGATCTAGATGTATTTATAAGTAACTGTTAGTGATATAGGGTATTTTTCACTTTATTATATAGCTGCACAGAACTTTGGAAAGATGAAGGATATAAATGTTTTAAAAAATATCTAACTCAAAAAGTAACCTGTTTCGGTAGCTGTATATACAATATATACTACTTGAGTTTCAAATATAAAATTGTTATAAATTCATTACAAAATTCAGTGGTGAATCTTTTTTTTAACTGTCTTTCCTTTTTTGTTTGCATCATAATAGTTATAAGTATAATCAAATACATACATATATATATATATATAGCTCTATCTCTATATCTATATATGTAATCTCAAGAGAAGATTTGAAGAGAAGTCAAAAAACATGGAGACTGAGGAAAAGTCCATTATATTTGATTATAAAAAATCATTAGAAATTTGGAGAAAAGAAAATTTAGTTGAGAAGTAGTATCAGTAGACAGATTGTAAAGGACTGAAAGTGAATAGAAGATGAGAAAGTGGAGGCAAGAAATATATTGTATTTCTAAAATTTGGATTGTGAAAAGAGGAATATAAGATGGTAGGATCATGAAAAAAGGTTTTTTTTTTTGTTTTGGTTTGTTTTGTTTTTTAGGATAGAGAATGTAAAGTAAAAATCAAAGAAACATTCCTAAAAGAGAAGGAAAAAGTATAACCTTCCCAAGAAATTCTGACTCACTGAGAATAAAAATCTCACATTTTTCTAGAATGTCTGAGATAGAACTTCTCAAAGATATTATTAAATTTATTAGAAAGATAGTAAGGACAAAGAAGCTTGTTCAGAAATGACTAATTTGAAATATTTTAGATTTTCAAAGAGAAAAATTGATACACACACACACACACACACACACACACACACACACACACACACACACACAATTCCCTAGAGCTATAGATCTTGAGATAGAATAGTCTTAGGTCTAAAAAATAGTGTCAGAAGTCAATAATTGGATGGAAATATACAAAGATTACATGTGTGCTCTAGAAAATCTAGCCAATGACTACATCCTGGCATTTTTCTTTCTGCTTTAGGATTGAGTCAATGCTCTATCAAGTTACAAGAAGCATTTTCATAGCAGTTCATATTGAGGAAAATTTCTGCCAGACCACTCAGATTCCATTGACTTCCTTGTTTTATGTAAACTTAAGGCTAGATCAAATTCAGTTATTAAAGGGGGGCAGTGAACAATTAGTTTGTAAATCTACACATCAACAACTAACAATAAAATTAAACAAAAATCTAGCAGATGAAAGGAATAACTATATTGATTGCCAAATAAATTAGTTCTACCAAGTAAGTCAAGAGGTATATTAATGCTTTATTGATAATTAGTCAATCCAAAACTACAAAGCAAAACTAAAATAATGTTACATCCTTAAGAGAAATATTGAGTCTTCTTTATACATCCATCATCAGGTTCCTTTGTTTTTTCTGGATACTTTGTCATTCTCTTTGTCTATATTCTTTCATAAGGTAACCACAGCAGCTCCCATGTATTTATTTTCTAGCTCTTTGCAAATGACTCCTGACTCTAGATATCCATCAGCAGTGGTCTTTCATCACAAGGTTTTCTAGTAGATATTTCAAATTGAATGTCCCCTATGTACCTCAAACTCAACATGACCAAAACTGAACTCATTATCTTCCCCCGAATCTCACCGCTCTTTTCCTCTCAAAGTCAATATCATCATCCAGTTGTACAGGTTCATAATCTTAGCAATATTCTTTTATATTCCTTAGTTTCCCTCACTCTATATGTTAATTAGTTGCCAAATATTGCAATTTCTTTCTCCATAATATCTTTTATATGTACTCCCTTCTTTCTACTCACAGGGTCACTTCCCTAATTCAAATTATTAATGTCTCTATCCCATACTATTTTGAAATAATCTTCTAATTAGTCTCATTTATTTTCAAAAGTATTATCCTCTCTAGACTGAAGTGCTGTCCAAAAAATGACCAGTTTGACCTTGATTCTCATTCAATTGACTCCAATCATCTCATGCTGCTTGTAAAATGAAAAACAAGCTCCCTTCCGAACCTGGTCCCAAATCTACCTTTGCAATTTTATTATATATTACTATCCTTCCAACAATTTAGAGTCTAACTAAACTGGCCTGCTTGTTGCTCATCACACATGATATATCATCTCCAAATTTTTATAATAGTTCTCCTCCATGCCTTTAATGTACTTTACTACTTTGCTACCACTTCCTAGAAAGCCTCACTACTTCCAAAACTCTTCAAATGAAATTTCCTATATGCAACATTTTCAAATCTCCCTAACTCTTAGTGATCTTCTCACAAATAACATCTTTAAAATATATAGATATTTGCATATATTTAAAATTTTGATATATGCATTTTATATACATACATATTCATGTATGCATGTAGAATTTAAACTCCTTGAGAGCAAGGACAGGTTCATTTTTAGTTTTATATCCCCAAATCTATTACTGTGCATAGCACACAGTAGGCTCTTAAAAAGTTATAGATTGACCGCTTGAATGAGTGAAATAACATAATATAAAATATTATATAATATAATATAAATAACATAATATAAAATAACATAATGAGATATGCTAAGTTTCAGGGAAGAAGTATAAAACAAACCCTACAGTTGTCAAGGAGCTTTTGGCATAATAGAGGAGACACAATTAATTCATGTACACACACATTAAATATCAAAGTGTTCATAATCTGATTAAAATAAATTTTGGGGGTGGCTAGGTGGTGCAGTGGATAGAGCACTGGCCCTGGGGTCAGAAGTAGCTGAGTTCAAATCGGGCCTCAGACACTTAATTACCTGTGTGGCCTTGGGCAAGCCACTTAACCCCATTTGCCTTGCAAAAACCTAAAAAAAAATAATAAAAATAAATTTTGGAAATATTTAAGCAACATAGATTTATACTGATGTTGAATTTGGATGGTCACTTTTTTTCAGGGAGTAAATTATGTTATTATGTTGAACCAAAATATATTTTTCCTTGTGATTCATATGCCCTACCTTTTTTCTATGAAGATAGGATTCACAGAAACATGGAACATTGGGACTATCCAAAAGGTTTAATGGGTGGAGTTCATAGTGAATCCTGAAGGTTGTCATTTCAGCAGTAGACATGGCTATTTCTCGCTTTCTAGGCACCTATGGTGCTGTGTAAAAAGGATATAACAAATCAAAACCACTGAATCTTTTGGTTATTCTCTCTGCTCCACTGAGCCTACAAAAATGTTGAGTAGTGATATTTAAATTTTTTTTTTTATTTATAGCAACGGGGTTGAGTGACTTGCCCAAAGTCACACAGCTAGGCAATTATTAAGTGCCTGAGCTGAATTTGAACTCAGGTACTCCTGACTCCAGTCAGTGCTCTATCCACTGCACCACTTAGCTGCCTCTAAGTAGTGATATTGAAAATGAAGGTTCAAATCTCATTACCTTAAGGACTAAGGCGAATTTAGAAGAAGACTACCTTTAATGATATAATTTACAAGATAATTGGTCAATTTCTATTTCACTTTTTCCAAAGAAAAATGTTCTTATGTCTTTTAAGGAGAGAAATATTAATTCAGTTTTGAAATGTGTCATTGTCAGAAGTTTATGATTGTTAATATGAGAGACTTAGGTTAAATGTTTTACTCATGATTAAACACCTTAGAAACCTCTTAAAAGGAAATACCTAATTATTTAAAGGTACAATATTAACAACACTTACCTACTATGAAATCTCAAGTCATGCCAAAAAGTTTTCATAATACTTATTCACTGATCATTGCAATATTTTCATCTCTAAGATTCATAATGGCTACTTTCAGGTATTAAGTTATTTTTTTAAAATAAGCGTTTATTATTGGTTTTGCTATTGTTGCTGTTGTTTTTAAGATCCAAGGTTCCAAAAAGGAAACAGTGAAATTTATAGGTTCTTGTTCCTGATATTCCAATTAGCTTAAATCTGTTCTTACTCAGAAAAATAAAATCAACTTCATTCCCTTTCCCTTTTTGCCTATTAATGGCAATCCTAACAAGCAGTCACTGGGCTGCAAAAGTAAAAGGAATGAAATGAGGAAATATGAAGAATTAATAATTCATAAATTTTATAAAAAAGGGCACATGGTGGAATGTAAACACTTCTTCTGCCAGGTGAATTCAAGATCTATATTTGTACAGCTGCACTGAATTATTGAAGAGGTGAGGCCAATATCTAGTTAACTCAGTAGGGTAGGGGGCCAATACTGTTTAACTGTTCAAAATAGATATGTTTGACTATGAGAACTAGGTGAAAATGTTTCTCCATAGGAAATCTGTTGACTATCAAAATTTATAATTGCCTTATACCTTTAAGGTATAAGTATTAGTATAAATAGAGATGAACAGAATTGAAGGGAAAATGGTAAGCAGAGAAGATGGAAAAATAGATTAAAAAATAAAGAGTAATACACAAAGTAAGGGCATTTATAGCTCTAATCCCAATTGTCCTATGGTAGAAAATAAAAACAAAAGAAATGGTAAGCTAAACGTCACTACTGTTCTTCTTTAGAGGAAAGACACTGAAGAGCAAAAATCAAGAAGAGATATTATTATTTTGACTTGAAAAACCCTAAGTTTTATTTTCATTGTTAACAGTAAATCAAACTCTCTCAACTGTATAGTTCTCCTAACTTTCCCATAAAGTCCCAGGGATAAGCACAGATACATCACATTTCAGTGCTTTATGGTAGGCTGACCTTAATTTAAGTCTATAAGATATGTGACAGTGACTAAGAAGATAGGGAAAACTGAGCCATTAAATTTGGTTATAGGATAGGAAACAGATATACCTCTTCTATTGTAACCAAAGCATGGATTACCTATGAAAGAATAGAGACAAAACCAAAATGGCAACCTTATGATCTGAAAGCCTAAGAGAGGCCCAGTAGCTAGGCATTTACTCCAGACTACTGTGTCTGATGTGAAATGTTATGCACAATTTGTAGCTGCTCATCTCAGAAATTTTTCTGAAGGCACCATAGAAAATTTTGTTTTCTCTCTCTCAAAGAATGTGCTATTTTATCTACTAGAACTGTCATCAGAACAGAACACCCAATTCTTTTAAAATTCTAATTCCATATATTCTTACTTGGTTATGTGCTATATTCTATTTGTGATATAACTATGTACATTGTGAATACATTTGAAACCAAATTGGTAAGGATGACATATCTTTGGGATTTTATTTTTGAAAAGTTATTCAAATTTTAGTACTGAATTCTAATAAAGGATTTTTAACATTAAAGTTGGCTTCTGCCACTAAGTATTCCAGGGGTGACAGCTGTGGGGTTCTGAATGGTTTAGAAGTTAATTATTTAATATACTATAAAAATGTAAATAAAGCCCTGTCTACAAACTTCAAACATTTGATAAACCACAAAATGATACGCACAAACCTGAAGAGAAAAAATCTGAAATGAACTTAGTCATGAGATCCCATTGCACACCAGAAGAATTGTTTAAAACTTTCCTTTAAAGGAGGGGTTTATTTGAAGATATTCTGAGAGAAAGTCAACACCTAGAGAAGGAAAGCAGACTGGCTAAAGACCATAACTATTTATTTCTATGCCAGTAAGTGGCATGTACTTTTTTGAAGATAAGTCATTTAAGTCTTAGAAAAGTCACACCATTGGAATATTATAGAAAATATAAAAATAGACAGAGATAAACAAATACCTGTATATCTGAGTTTTTTTGTGTGTGGTATGTATGTTTATATAAAACTGGACTAGATTGATGGATATCAAAATAATGGATAAATATGAGAGGAGATCTTGATTTGGATCTCTCTTTTTTCCTCATTCTACTCTACTTTTATCAGATAGATACATTTCTTCTAGATCCTATTCTCTCTATTCCCATTCTACCCATTAGATTGATTTTAAGTTCCATGTGAGAACAAGAACTGCATTTCTCCCCTGCCCCATCCTTATTACCAAGTTGTCTTGAACAGAGAAAGTAAGCATTTAATAAATATTTATAGAATTCAATTTAATCTGCTTTAACAATATGATTTCCAGGTGTAGGCTATGATGAAAAGTAGGTATTAGCTGGATATTGAATGCTAAAGAGTCTGGTTAAAGAAAAGAATTCAAAAAAGGAATATCAGAAGAAAACTAGCCACATATTTTCTCCAATGAAAAATAGATTTGAAAATGTCATTTTTACATTAATATGAAGGGTAGATAATTCTAGGATGGAACCAGAGACAGTAGTCTTATTTTATGTGCTTGGTGAAAAATGAAATAATCAGTGTTATGTGAATTTTATTTGAATGGGTAATAGTCCATCTTTCTCATATTATGCATACAATGACATGTTTATTTCAGCATTGTAGTTGAATGGAAGCTCTGTGATTTGATTTATTTACTTTACTATTCCTGTTATCCTTGACAGTTTAATAGTGAATTCTGTCTTCATTTTGAAGTAACAGAATATTCAAAGAATCAGGATTCTAAAAGACCCCAACAGACTGGGATTATGTATAAAATCAACAAAATGAAATTGTAGTAAGGATGAAAAAAAAACTGGGCTTTTTTAGGCTCAAGAAATAAAGTGAACATGTAAAAGATGGTTTAGAACTAGCTTAATAGTAGTAATCTGGAAGGGAAAAAAAGGCTTGTTGATTTTTATTGTCTATGAGTTCAATAGGAACCAACAATATTACTTAGCTACTAAAAAAAGAAGAAAAATCTAATGGTATCTTAGGCTTGAGTCACAGTCAGCTGAAGGGAAGGAGGTAATTTATGTATGTATCAGACTGGATTTGAAACCTTGCATTCTGTTCTTGGTAGTCTATAAAAGGAACATTATTACTAATTGAGTGGCATCCAGAGTAGGCTAACCAGGATAATCAAGGTGTAATATATACATATATGTATAGATGTATAGATGTAACCCTAATATACATATTAGGGTTACATCCCATCCATCAATATGGGTCAAGTTAGTTTGGACTTGAGACTTGATTGTCTAAAGGCACTAAGTAACGTTCAAGCTATGTCCCTTGACCCAACTTTGTATAGCTATCTATAGTCACCTAATGGCATATAAAAGGGCTCATTCATGTGGAATAAAGATCCTTCTGCTCAGTGGCCACACCCAACTCTGCTAAATCAACATGTCTTTATGATATCAAGTAACAAGATAAATCTGGAACATCTTTTCTAAAAAATATATATATACTCTTTTTTCCAATTTTGAGTTATCAATGAATAGCACATTTTATTTTTTCATTGAATTGATGGGACCAACCTGAGACAGACCTGTTGCTAACAAATGTAGAAACCATGTTATAGGAAGAAGTTTTAGTCTGAACAAAGGGGAGTTTGAAGGCCATGATGGTTATCTTCAAATCCATGAATGGTTCATGTATGGAATAGGGATTAGAATTCTAATTCCAGGGAGCTAGAATCATTTAGTAGAAGCCAAAGCAATCTTGGTCTATCTACTGTTCTGCACTAGAATTGCTTAGAATTCCTAGATCCTTCAAGATTCAACTCAAATCCCAGTTTGTACAGGAGGGTTTCCCTTTGCATTCCAACTGCTCATTCTTTAACCTTTTAACTACCTTATGTTTACTCCATATTTATCTTATATGTATTAATTTATTTACATGTTGTCTTCTTTGTTGGGGGAAGGTCCTTAAAGTAATATATAATATTCTATAATATAATATAATAATTCTATAATATTCTATCTTAAAGTATATATATAAAAATATATATCTTAAAGTATATATTTTATGCATATGTGTATATGTATACAAATATAGGCATATTTATAAGTATATATCATATGAATATGCACACATACTATATCTTTGTATAAATATATGCACATATATTACTAACATTTATAGAGCATTTTAACTTTATAAAATATCTTACAAATGTAATTTCACAAGAGCACTGAGAGATGTTTATAGACTTTTATAGAATTAGAAAAATGAAGCAAACAAAAATTAAGTGCCTTGCTCAGATTCATACAGCTAGTAATTAATCAAGTCAGGATGTGAATTCAGGTCCTTATGATTCCAGGTCCAATTGCTATGCCATTTAGCCATTTAGCTTCTTTTAATAGACTTGTGAATTTGCTAATCACAGTCAGTATTCAATTAGAGGACAAGTATCTAGGATGTTGTAGGTGGGGTACTTCCATTGGGGTAGTGTATACAATAATGGACTCTCAGGTTCCTCATATTATGATTTTATATTTCCGAATTGATGTAACATACTAAGTTCAAATATCATTCAGAGAATTATATTCTACTTTAGTTCTGATATTTACAAAGAAATGTTCCAAATCTATATGCTGAATAAATATGAACAGTGAAATAGAGTAACAAATCAGCTGAATGTCAAGGGTTTTTATAGATATATGATGACCTAAGAAGTAATGTGGTATACTAGAAAGAGAATTAGAGTTCGAGATAGGAAAGTCCTGACTGAGTCCTGTCTCATCTAGCTCATTGCTAGATGATTTGGGGCAAATCATTTAATCTTTATGAATCTCAAGGTACTTCTCCATAAAATGGAGAGACTAATAATGCCTGTAATATCTATCTATAGGTTTGTTTATGAGAACCAAATGATTAGTATATAGAAATCTTTAAAGTGGGATGTAAATATCAGTTATCATGGCTAAACTAAATTGATTATAACATAGAATCTAAGGGAGATCTAAAAATGTATCTCCTTTGAGCTTAATCTGATATTGAGAATAATGGAATGAATTTGCTCCTAATGGTCCTGCCTTTTAATAGTCTTAAAGCTCAAAATTCAATAATAGAATTATATGAGGATTCAGTATATTATTCAGAACCCCAAATTAAACCAAGCCCACTCCTATTAAAGTTGCAAAATAACGGGTATGAACAATGATCTCCAATTCTCTTCTAATAGAAAGACAGAAATACCCAGTAATACTAATGTTGCAGATCATAGAAACAAGAGTGAAAGGAGCATCAATTAATTTAAAGTGACATGTGTCATTTTTGTCTTTCTAATGCTGAACATTTCTATTACTAATTTAAATCACTATGATCAGATCTTAGATATGGCTACTGTTTTTTTTAACTTGATGTTTACATATTAATCCTAGGCTTTTAAACAATAATTTCATAAGATATGGCTTTCATGTGCATGATATTTCAGGGGCTGATATTAGAATATAAAATATAATCAACAAAATAAATTCAAGATGGTTTATTCTATCTTAAAATAGTTGAAGAATTTCTCCACATTGAAAAGACTCCAAGTCTTCTCCCTGATTTTTCCAGGGAAGTGTCACTCTTTCTTAAAGAATTCTAAGTTTTCTAACCCATCTTTAGTAAGTGGTTGCTTGATTTTTTTCTCCATTATATTGCAAGAGGATCAAAATGATTTTTAGTCTCTAGTAGATAGTTCTGTGTTTATGTACTTTGGACCTTTTCTTGGAACTGAGTTCAAGAAATTTGCTGAGTAAGCTATCTCATAATCTAAAGACCAAAAGTCACTATACTTATGTTCCTTATTATAATTGTTGAAGGACATCTTAACTTATAAAAAATAAGCTTAGTGATATCAGACACCTTCAGTCACTAACAGAAGCTGAAGCAGAGCTTTCTGTGAGTTGTTACTCAAAATTCTATTCATATTGTGTTTTTTCTCACCAGATTGGTGATCTCACTATGAGGAAATTCCCTCCACCAATGTAGGTTGGTACCCTTTCTGGCACTTTTAGTCTTAGAAGCTTGTCTGACTTCTCCCTTTGTTCCCCTTCTCTTTTCTCTCCTCCACTACTCCCAACTAACAGAGACAGACAGAGAGAGATGATAGAGAGAAAGAGACAGAAATGACAGAGACAGAGACAGAGATAGGGAAAGAGACAGAAGCAAAGAATAAAATATCTTAAACTTCTTCACATCATTATGTGTCAGAGGAAGAACTTCAATTCCTTTCTTCCTTCTTCCAAGCCAGATCTCTATTCACTATGACTATACATTGAATAATGAACAACAACCAAAAATTCATTTAAAACTTTCTTAGTAAATACAATTCGATTTTGTCCTTATTTTCAAGTGATTTGAAGTCTCTGAAAGAATTTTAATGTTTTCTGTCATTGGAGAGAACTTGTATATCTAACCAATTTACCTAATTTTTTTCTATTGAGGCTTTATATTCCTAAATTTTGAACTTGATGTTCTTGCTTCATTCTTCTCTATAACTATAATATAATGTAAAAAGTTAGTATACTTAGTGTACAAATAAAATTGTGCACTTTCTGGGAAAATGCTCATTGAATCCTAGAAACCCATAGAAGTCTGTCTGGAACTACATAATTTGAGGGATAAAAGAGCCTAGAATTCATTTAATTCCTGTTTCTAAAGATAAAGCAGCTAAGGTCCCATAGAAGATGTGACTTATTCAACATCTAGAACCCTTCAAAATCACTATTTCTAATACAAATACTTCTCATAATCCTATGTTTATTATGCCAAGTTTAAAACAAATGATGGACTATTAAAAATATTTGAAGAAATTGGTCATGTATCCTAATAAAAAATAAAGACAGATGATAGAAGAAAGTTTCCTATCAGATTTTAAGCAAGTGCAATTTTGGGGGATCATCTCTTAAATCTTAGAGTTATACAACAGTCTTGGTCAATAGTTAGAGACTTTCGTAAGTTAAAATTAACAAAATTATCTGGTGAAGTAAGAAAAGAAGAAAGCATGACATTGGTTTTAGTGAGTTTTTGGTTTTAAAAGAAATCATCCAATTGACCAGTTTCTATTGTGAAGATTTTCTCACAGTAAAGTCAGATTTCCCTTTTGTTTATTTCTTTCTTTTGTAGACTAGAAAGGAAGGGGAAACAATCAATATACTTCAGATGTGAAGCTTCTATGGGGCATAATTTTTTGAACCATTCAAGTACAGAAAAAATTTTCAGATTTCTTCTTTAAGACCATTCTATACATTGTCTTTTATATTCTTAAAGACTCAGGATTTCAGATAGCCATAAATAAAAAGTGATACTGAAGAAATTTCTTCAATTTTTTCCCCTACTTCCCTCTTGGATATGAGTATGAAGTTGTGATTTTCTTTTTTAGCCCATGTAGAGAACTCCATTTCCTACTGAAAACAAATATCTCTTCTTGATCTTGTGCTTAAAATAGTTGTTTGGAGACACTGGCAAATTATATCTTACACAGGATCCCCAAATCAGCAGGTGTTATAGACTCACCCAGAACCCAAGCTTGAAATCAAAGCCAGTCCTTCATCCGCTATGCCATAATTCTTCTATTTATAATTATTATCGTATTTTCAAATTTTTACCACTTTGATACCTATAATGGTTTTTTCTTCCCCACTAACACCAAACATATACACATACACACATTTCTTTGTCTACATATGCCCTTCCATGTGTTGAATCTCTCGAGTTGCTTGTCATTGTATATCATCTTTCTATCTTCTATCCTGTTTCTACTTTACTGAAATTTCTCTTTATAATCCAACATTCCGAGGATTCCTAATATGTTCAGTTGGGGTATTCCTTCCAATGCAGAGCACAAACCTTCTACAGTTTAGTCAAAGTTCTTCTATAATTTTTGTGGCCAAAAATATCACTACATTTTGGTCAATCTGATGAAGTTTCTTCCATCTTACCAGGCTGATTTAACAATAATAATCATACAGTTTTGAAGACTTTGCATATTGGTAGAACTGGCAAAACCTTATGATTCACAATTCTAAAATGCTGAGAACATAGAATTACCTTCACATTATAGGACATCATTGAAGTTCCAAAGATGTTTATTCTCCCAATGTCCAAAAGGACTACTAATATCCTTTTGACAGATGCATTTTAAGAAATTATTTCCGAAGATATTGCCCTGACTTTGTTGCCTTATTAACTCATTAGAGCTTCAAATGATGGCAAAGTCAATTTAAGGTTTACCTGAAAAATCATCATCCAGCAAATTAGATATCATTTACTCGGGCTAAAATTGTAGCTTGCTACATAGAACTTGAAATCAAAACATCTATTTAATTGACTTCTCCCCTTGTTCCCCTTTCTCTTTTTTCTCCTCCACTATTCCCAACTAAGAGAGACAGAGAGAGATAGAGACAGAGATGACAGAGACAGAGATGACAGAGACAGAGACAGAGACAGAGATAGGGAAAGAAACAGAAACAAAGAATAAAATATTTTAAAACTTCTTCAAGGTCAAAATGTTTAAAAAATAATTTTTTTCCATTTAAAAATTCACTTTAAACCAACTCATATGTATAGTTTTTGTTAAATGTCTCTAAATAAGGGTCTTTATTTCCTTCTTTTTCAATCACCTGAAAAGGTGCCCATTGTGCCCATTGGACCTAAATCAGTTTTGGAAAATTCTGTTACTTTGAACAACTGATAAGAATTCAATTCATACTTCACAAGGTTAACTTGCAATTAATTTTGTGTTTATTTGATTATTTCAAATTCACTAATATCTATTGGAGAGCAATTCTTTCTGATTTTCACTGCACACATATGGCAGTCAGTTTCTGCTTTCTTAAATATTTGTAAAAGACTTTGGCAAATTTCAACAAATTCAATTATGCAATGAACAAAATGAGAAGTGTTTCAGGCTTTACTTTCAAGGTAAAACTGTATTAGCAGAATGGGTAAATCAGAGAAGAAAAAAAATCATACCAACTCTCTTAGAATAATTTGATGACTAAAAAAAATCTTTAAAGTATTTATTTTATATGTGAAGAAAGGTCTGTTATGTAATGAGCACTGAACTGAAAGAAAGCATGAGATTGAAGGATCATAGAATTAGAAAATATCTTAAAGTCCAGTTAACTTACATTGTAGATGGGAAAAATTAAAAAACAAAGAAGTTAAAGAGTTTAGTGAGAGTCATATTGCTAGCAAATTCCACAGTAATATTTGAATGCAAATCTTCCTGATTCCAACTCAAAGTACTCTTTCCACTACCTTATGTCTAACTGTATATACATTCTTTTTTTTTTAGTTTTTTTTTCAAGGCAATGGAGTTAAGTGGCTTGCCCAAGGCCACACGGCTTGGTAATTATTAAGTGTCTGAGACCAGATTTGAACCCAGGTACTCCTGACTCCAAGGTCGTTGATCTATTCACTGCCTCACCTAGCCGCCCCTTGTATATACATTCTTAACTAGAATTTAACTCCTTAAATATTTTTTAATCTTGTCTTTGTGTTTAGTACCTATATTTTAGGCACTTAAAATAACTTTTGTATTTTAATTTGATTGGTTTTAGCTCTGTCACACACACACACACAGGACCTGCGTGACCTTGGGCAAGTCATGTAACCATCTTTTGTAGGTTTTTTACATATAAAATAATATCATTGGCTTAGGTGATTTCAAAGATTCTCTAAACATTCTATGAATTTCTAATTTAAAACAATAATTTGATAATTAATATGGTCAGAAAACTAGGACTCTTTATAGGTAGATATTTGAAATGTGAAGTTAAGGTATAGAATTCAGAGACTTAAAATGATGACATTTTTTAGCATTAGGCATCATATGCAAGTGCAAATACAAGATTATTTTCAAAGTATGCAATTTCCAGGACAACAGGGCAGGTTGGTTGTTCCATGCCATTTAGTCTTTTTGTTCAACAGTATAATTATTGTCATGGCTCATTTACATTTTGAACACCAGATGTGATATCAAGAATTGTCAACATATTACTATTGTGAGGATGAAACTGTCCTTTTGGGTATGACAAAAATCTGTTATCTTTTTCAGTATATTATCAATCTACATAAAACTTTTATACCATAATGTTGCCTTATCTTTGTATATACACATTTGGTCCCACTGTCCTCTGCTATATCTATCCCAGTAGAGAAATATAAATGGTATCAATAGTATATTACCTTTAGCAGCAAAAATTAAACTATAATAGTACAGGAATAGCAAACACAAAGAAACAAAGTGAGTGAAACCCTTAAGATGAAATAAAGGGAATTCAACTATGAAGGAAAGGTAGAACTTAGAGATAGGGGGAGTAACTGGTTCCTGATGACTTCAGTCCTAATACTTGTTTTAATGAAACATTTGTTATCTATCTTACTGTTATTATGTGTTCACAGAGCATATTTATCTTTGCAAAATGTTTCATGATCACTTTTAGTAAGTAAATGGTTTTCCATTATATGAAAAGTTATACAGAGTATGGCCACCAGCTGTTCTCCATTTCTTCTAATATAGTTATCTGCATTTTACCAAAAGGAAAACTTAGGTTTGGATAGGTTAAATAACTTGTTCAAGGTCATACAAGAGGTTGAAAATGTATCAAGTCTATGTCCAAGCTGTAAGGATGATCTACTGTGATACCTGCCTATCACATTTGAATTGGCTTTGATTTCCTCACTCCACATGGGTGCTTCCTGGATGTTCCTGATGGTTATTTGTAAAATGTAAATATAAAAATATACTTTTTAAGAAGTAAAACAAATCTAAGCAAGATAATTTAAAGGATCTGCTTTGAAATTTCTCTATAGGACCTAATAGATTTTTTCCAGACCTCTAAGACTTAGACTAGGACATTAGAAGAAAAAAGAACTCAAGCCCAGGAGTCAGTAGACCTTAGCTCAAGTCTTGTCTCCACAATTCATTAACTGTATGAATTTGGACATTTCTGAATTCAGTTCCACATATGTTTTATAAGTACCTGCACAAGGCACTGAGGATATAAGAATAAAATAAAACAAAACAAAACAGCAAAGGCATTTCTTCATAAATTATTATCTATTCAACTCATTGAAATCTGGCTTGTTCACCCATTATTTTTAATGAAACTATTCTCTAAAAGGAAAAAAAAGTAATCAAATATAGGGGGAAAAAAGGGCCTTTCCAGCTCTTCTATGACTTATGTGACTATGGGAAAGTTTTTTTTTTTAACTTTTGTAAGGGGAAAATAGACAGAGTATGTGGCCATGAGGAGTTCATCCTGAGAGTCATTGAGACCTGGGACAACAGGAATGTCCATACCAGAGTGCTCTGAACTCAGGAAGGAGCTCTGGCCCTTCTCTCTCTTTGTTCTCCTGCCTTATCTTGTTGAATATTCTCAGGAAGGACCTTTTGTCCTTATCCCTCTGCCTTTCATCCTCATATTGTTCAACTGTCCCAGGAAGGAGTTCTAGTCCTTATCTCTCTACCTTTCATCTTTATCTTGTAGAAGATTCCACATTTTTCCAGGATACAGACCTTTTGTGGCATACCCGTTATACTTCCACAGGCCTGGAGATGAGGGATGCTGATACAAGGGGACTAGGCTTATATATACCCTTATTTCAACTATGTGAGTCAGAGATGTAGCATATACCTGCAATAAACTCCTTGCTTATCTCTCACTGGCTGACTTTCATTATTGAACATGCGGGACATGTCCGGTGGAGCTCCCGGAAGAGTTGTGTGAATTAAACTGAGACCCGGCTGCCCAGAGTGGACCGCAACAAACTTTTATGGCTCTCGGTTTCTTCATTAAAAAAAATGTTTACATTTGTCTAGAAGATAATCTCTCCGAATCTTTCAAGCTCAAAATGCACACCAATGACCAGGAGATCAAGATTTCCAGGTGCAAGAACCTTTAACAATATCCAAACTGTTTTACCTGTTTGAAATATTTATCACTAAAGTGTTTGCCCTCTCAGGATTCTAAATTCAGTCCTCTTCTCTCCCTATAAATCTCTCCTTTTCCATACTCTCAACCATGTTTTAAGTATGATCTCTATGTAAATGAATCTATTACCTAATCTCTTTTTTTTGAGTATATCTCTAATTGTCAACTTTACCACCAGATTTTCCAACACTACCGTGAACCAACTATGTGCAACAAAACAAAATCAGTTTCTTTGCACTTACTTGTATCCATGACTCTAGCAATAAAACTTGACTTTCAGGTTTAAAACTTGATTGTTATCATTGAAATGTATCATGCTCTCAGTGTCTTACATGATTGACAGATAGACAAACAACATGATAGATGACATGATAACTAAATTAGATCAATACATGGATAGTGAAAATGTTTTTAATACTTAATATGTTATAGGTATCATATTTAATGATGGTATATGAATTTAAGATGATTCACATCTTATATTCATCTCAAGAAGATGCTTCCTACTCCATTTTAATAAGGGAAGATGAAACATAACAAGTAAAATTCAAAGTGTGAAATAGGATATCCAAGTGGAAATAAGATTAACTATTCCTTTTTTAAAAAAATATTTATTTTTTCATCAATATGCACATGGATATTTTAAAATTACAAAATTTCCTTCCACCCTCCATTCCTAACACCCTTCCCTGAGTAGCAGTCAGGTAAGACTACATATTCCACTTTGCATCTACTGTTCTGACTTGCTTAAATTCCATAGAAAAAAATGGCCCCATTATAGATGTCCTCATTGAGTTTCTCCCAGCTTTCCTTCTTCCTTTTGTTTATTGTCTCCCTTTTAAAAACTGTAAACCCCTTGTGAGAAGATACTGTCTTACTTTTTATTAATTGTATCTCCAGAATTTAGCGCAGTGCCTGGAATATAATTGATATTTAATAAATGATTATTGACTGGATTGAAAAGTCAGTTAAGATGAGAATAAAGTGAAAATGGGTAGTGTTCTTCAAAAAAATTCTCTGCCAAGAACACATGAATCAAGAAAACAGGGACTAGGGTGAAGTCAACCCAAGGAAGACAAGACTGCTAAGGAGACAGAGTAGTATAAAAAGTAAGCAGAGCAGGAAACGTGCTAACAAGGCCTGTTAAGTGGTCCAATTGTTGTCTTTATTGTTATTCTCTGTTACCACACTAGTATGGTTCCATTGACCTAAACAAATTCAATCCATCCTAAAATGTCTCTGCTTTTATTTTCTTCTTGATTCCTTTTCCTTCCTACTGCCTTCACTCATCCAACATATTGTAATGTGATCTGACGATTCTACAAGGATAGTCCAAGTCATGTGTTCTGCATAAAATCAATCTGCATAAGATCAATCTCCACAGAAGCTTGGTGAGGGTGGTCTGCTTCCGAGCAAGCTCAGATATGCTATTTTCTTATGCTTTTTATACTATGATCACAGATGGTTAGTGTTGAAGGCCAGGTCCTGGGAGTGATTTACACATATTCTTGGTGACCTTTTCCATCAGAGATATGTATGTATTCTTGCTCATTATATGGATTTGTTGGCTCTCCAGTGAACCCTGACCTGGGACAATCTGTGGCCCTGGAGGTGGTTATAAAAGGCTTTTCTGACAAAGAAGCATGCAGATTTCTAAGAATAAATATTTTAAATTTACCCAGGAATTTTGAAACTGGAGTTCCTGTAACCAGTCATTCCTGAGATAAGTTTTTGTTATTAAAAAAAGTCTGAGTTTCTGAAAACAAACCAGTAGATTTTGTTTCATGACCTTGCATGTGTACATTTCTACTTGACATGACTCTCATAATTCGATGTCCAGACTCATACCAGAACTATTGCAGGTGGTAGGTTAGAATTAGAACAGACCTCAGAGATATAATCTTTATTTTAATCTTATAACAAACTAAACTGAAACCCAGAGAACATAAATTATTTGCCCTATATTATATTGGTATTAATTATGGAAACAGAATTTGATCCCAGTAAGCACTTTAAGAACAGGAGGGGTATGACACCTCTTTTTGGAGTCATGCAGCAAGAAAAGTAATGTTTATGTAGTAGTAACTTAAAAAAATCTTTGTTAAAATAAATGTAATTGAAATTAGAGATGTTTGAGAAGATATAGTAATTTTAAAAGTTCCCAGAGAATAGGGTCTATGACATTTCAAAAAGAGTGCTTAGCCTTGACCAGAATGAAGAATAACAATTTATGAGGTCAAGGAAAAAAGAGAAGATATATTTGGAAAGTATATTTAGCAAAAAATAGTAGGAATTTTTATCCTGAAGATGAGACTTGGTGGATATGACAGCCATCTTCTTTTTATTTAGAATTTAATTGACTATTTATTTATTTTTGAACATCTTTTAAAGTTTTGTGATCCAAATTCTTTCCCTACCTCCCCATACCTCCACTTACAGAGAAGACAAATAGTACACCAATTAATCATATAAGAAACATATCAATATACATCTAGAATCAGAGTTAAATTTTCTTTCTCTAGATATAGTATTTTTTTCTATATGATTCATATGGAATTTTGTCTTGGATCATTGTACTGACCACAACAGCTAAGTGTTTCACAATTTATATCATGAATATATTGCTGTACGATGTGCAATAATTTTTTATTCTGCTGACTTTATTTTGAATCAGTTTTTTCTTTTGGTCTATTTTCTCTTATTCCATATGCTTCTTTGTATAGTAGTACATGTATAGTCAATAAAATGCATTTGCCTTTTTAATGAAGATAGAGGAAAGAGAAGGCATTTGGAACAAAAAAGTATAAAAAGTGAATGTTAAAATTGTTTTATATGTAACTTAGAAAAAAATAAAAAATATTCTTTAAAAAATTATCTTTCCTTGATCTCTTTTCTAGATCAATTGTTTTTCCAATGAGATATTACACATTTTCTCCTATTTTTTAAAATATTTTTGACTTTTATTGTCTCATGGAATCATTAGCTTTCACTTGACTAGTTCTTTTTTCTTTTCAGGCAGAAAGTTTTGTGGATTTATTATACAGGTGTGCTACACTTGGCCACAAAGAAAAAGTCCAGTACCAAATGACAAGAGTCTCATGGCACAAAACCATGAGGCAGGTAGGTGTAATTTGCATTCAAAAATGGTATGTCCTTTTTTGCCAGGGAGGTGGGCCAAATAGTGGTAAAAGAGTCCTTTATCAGATGGTAGAGCTTATAGAGTCTTTTGTAGGGTGGATGATGTGTCCTGAAGGATTCTGCCTTCTGGAGACCTTCACCAAGGATCATTCCATCTCTGCTCCTGTGGCCTGTGGTCAGCACAGTCTGGTTACTTGGACCTCTGCTTCATTTTCCTCTTTTTGTGTTTCAGCCTACACATTCACTTTTTCCTCCATTTGGCTCTCATGGCACAATGGAAGTCGACAAAATGGCACTAAGAAGAAGCCAGTTCTTATTTTTAAAGAATTATTTTCCCCAGTAAGATTTAATACATATTTTTCCATTTGGCAGGTTCTGATTTTTAAAAAGTTAATTTTTTTAGTGAGTTTTTGTTTCTTTTTTATCATTAGGTTAATTCTGTTTTTTAAAGTGATATTTTCTTCAGGACTTTTTCCCCCCTTTTATACAGAGTCCTTAATTCTCTTTATCTACATATATGTATGTATATATATATATGTATGTATGTATATATAAAACTCTCATTTCTTTTTCCATTTTTCTTCCACCATTCTTACCTCTTTAGCACTTCTAAGATTTTTGTTGAGTTTATCACCAATTAGCATTTTTGAGGTTTTGCTTACAGTTTTTTTGTACTCTTTTATATTCTTCTGAGATTGTCTTGATCTTCTCTGCCACCACAGTATCTTTTTTTACATTCAAGTAGTTTTTATGTTTTTCACTCATTTTCCTAGTCTATTTCTATATTCAACTTTATTTTAAAGTTTGTCACTGCCAACTTGGGAGTAGGGAGACACTATTCCAAACTTTATTTTTCATCATAGAGGTAGTTCTGAGGATCTGCAAATTTTTGGTGCTTCCAAGTTGATGCCATTCCAAGAATAGATGTGGTCCCTGCTATCCTGGTCTTCACTATAGTCTTTATTCACAAAGGAACTCTCCTACTCTGCAGTTGCAAGCATTAGTGTTCCTTTTGGCCCTGGAACTATAACCAGGTCCTCCACTCTCCCACTACCATAAGCACCCCTGCTCTCTTGTATACTACAAATTCTCCTCTTTGCCCTGGAATTATGACCCAGACCCATATTGCATATGGGCAATAGACTTTCCAATCAACATTAACTGCATAAGATGTTAGTCAAGGGTCCCCCTACTGTTTCAAAACACTTATCTAACTCATATTTTATCTCTGGACTGAAAACTCCAGAAGCAGTTACTACCAGCTACCTCCAAGACCATTTGTGACTGGTGCTGTTGCTGCATGTGCCGTGCTGTGGACCAACACCAATCCCTCCACCCCCACCCCCGTCATGGACTTTTTTCCTGTCAATCTTCTAAGCTTTCCTAAACTGAAAAATGGATCACTTCAACATTTTCTTGGCTCTGCCACTCAAAAATTTTATTTGAGGCATTATTTTAAAGCTGATTGGAGAGGATTAAAATTGTTTGGATTAAGTGATTAAAAGATAATGCATTAAGAAAACCATCTGAATAGCTAAGTAGGGAAAGAAATGATACTTGGAGAAGGCAGAGTAATGGTAGAATAACGAAGGATCAAGGGAAGCAGGTTCAGGAAGAAGATGAGGAACATGTTTCTTTGGAGTAATGGATTTACTGAAGTATGAAATTTCACAATTCATGATTTTGGAGGTTCAATAATTTCAAATAAAGATCAAACTAAACCTTTGTGTACCTTTGGTAAGTATCAGGCTATGATTTCAACTCACAATATTTGAGGAATAAAAAATTTTGTGGACAGAGTTTTAGAAGCCCTGCAAATATAAAAAGGGTGGCAGAAAAATATTTTGAAAAGAAACCTATAAATCAGATGCCAAATTAATTGAAAATTGTGGCAAGGTGACCTACAGATCAATCATTATCAACAGTGAGTATCAAAAAAAAAAGAAGAAAAATCAGATGGCATAAATTAAAAAAAAAAGGTTGGTGTCAGTGGTTTGGAAAAGTCACTGAGGACCAAGATAGTATGATTATATTACCAAATCAATACCATGTATCTCTTTTTTTTGCATATGAAAAATAAGAATATTATTTTTGATGATCTTTCAGGACTCTTATTTTTTTTTTACAAGACAATGGGATTCAGTAACTTGCCCAAGGTCATACAGCTAGTTAATTATTAAATGTCTGAGATCAAATTTGAACTCAAGTCCTCCTGACTCCAGGGCCAGTACTCTATTCACCGCACCACCTAGCTGCCCTCTCAGGACTCTTCTAATTCCAACATTCTTTGATTTCATCAGTCACTTCCACCAGAAGAAAGTGAAATTTTTCCCTACTCCTCTACATGCTGAGTCCTAGTAAAGTATGTTTGGAGTGGATCAATGGTAAGCTGATTCTGTAATTAGTTTGAAGTTACAATGAAAATGGATATTGACTTAAAGGCTTTGAAAAATAGTATTAAAAACCTTTTAATGGCATGATATACATTATAATTTAAATTTTTAGCACCTCCATTGTTTCTGTACCACCTTTACATCTCCTACTCAGCATAATTCAGTAGACAGTTTATAGGACAAGGTTGAAGAAAGAATTCTGACAATTCATACAGTAAATCATTTATACGTGAGTAGTATTATTTTAAAAAATATTTTTATTTTTTCCCCACTTAAATACAAAGATAGCTTTCAACATTCATCCTTTAGCAAGCTTTTGAGGTAATATTATACTTTCAAAAAACCCTTTAAGTATGTATTTAGCCTCACTATCAGTAAAGGATTATTAAACTAATGAACCAGCAGGAGTCTATATTTTTCCACTTCGTCAGAACAATTGTGAATAAAAATGGAGCTAGGATGTTTCAAATACACATTACAAGATATTAGATATGCAAATGTGATTACTATCATCCTCTATCAAATGTGTAAATTCAAACTTGTGCTAAATGATTATGCCCAAAGTAAGTTGACTTTTACTTTCTCAGACCATTTAGGATAATAAATATAAAATTATTTGGTACAGAGCACATATGAATATTCTAAAGTATGCTGGATCTTAGAAGCTACAATTACATTTTAAATATTACAGATAAATTTCTTAGCAAATCTAATGTTTTTCCCCTTTACAAGTATAGTAATATTTTTTGAGATATAAAATTTCCCAGGTCTTTGATGTAAGAGTTTAAGAACATGATGCTGATGTAATAAAGTACCTAGAATCACAGTTTTTAGTTACATTTAGCACATAGATATTATAATTTTTAAGGAGTGCAATTTATTATTGAGCAGGGATTTTCTGATTAATATGACTTTGGGGAGATGGCTAGAGAAAAGAAAATGCCCTAGGATTTCATGGGAAAGAGAAAACAATAGCACATTAGAGAAAACATTTAACGTCAAACAACTTTAAAATAACACCTCAAATCAAATTCTGTAGTGGCAGGGTCAGCAAAAAATTCAGAATAAGGATTTTTTCCATTGCAAAACAACTTGGGAGATCTGCAAAAGTGATCTGTGACTCAGGGATAGAATTTGATCCAAAACCCTTGTGAATGAAAGACCTACGGTGAGGACAGAAGTAACAGCTTCAGGAGCTCACAAGCCAGAGATAGTAAGGAGACCAGGCAGCTATGTATAAAGTAATTGCAGGAGTCCCTGGTGCTAGCCCTGGGCAGATAACTAGATACTTTTTACCAGCTCTGTTTTCTAAACCCAGTTCTGGTCATAGTTCAATCATAGTTTAGTCAAGAGGAAATGGAAGCCCTGAGCAACAGTATTAATTTGGCTTCCCTTCTTAGATAAACTGATTGAAGATTGTGGCAGCATGACCTATAGATCAATCATTATCAGCATTTCCAAATTGTTCTCCAGCATGATAGAATCAGTTCATAACTCCACCAAAAGTGCATTAATATCCTGCTTTTCCCACATCCCACCCACCATTTATCATTTTCCTTTTTTTGTCATATTTGCCAACATATTAGATTTAAAGTAGTACCTCAAAGTTTTTTAATTTGAATGTCTCTAATCAATAGTGATTATGTAGTAAATGCATCATTTTAAGACCATAATGCCATAAAATTACATTAGTAAAGCACTGCAAAAACATTGATTAAAATTAATAAGAAACTAAAAAAATCTAATCCTGAAGAAATGTTGTGTCAAAGTACAAATTGTAAAAACAAAATTTAAAATATCATTAAAGTAAATAATAATAATGACACAACAATCTGTAGAATGCAGTCAAAGGGGTAAATTTATATCTCTAAATGGGCAGATGAATTAAAGAGAGAAAAAGTAAATCATTAATCTGCGTATGTGAATAAAAGAGAAAACTATGAAAAGAACAATTTAAAAATCCCCAGGTAAATACCAAAATGGAAATTTTGATCTTTCTGGAGAGCAATATGGAACTATGCTCAAAGTGCAATAAAACTATTATACCCTTTGACCAAGAAATTCCAATTCTAGGTCTATATCCAGAAGAAATTATAAAACATGGGAAAAGTTCTACATGTTCCAAAATATTAATAGCAGCTTTTATCATTATAGTTTATAGGTAGGTGGGAAAGTCATTTGTCTTAAGTCCTGCTTTCAGACAAATAAATGTATAAATAATTCAGGAGAAGTAATTGTGTGCTGTCTCCTTAAAGATTTTCAACCAAAGAAAGTCTATAGGTTCTTTTTGGAAATGCATCTCTTCTTAATTTAGTTTAATTTTTTGTTTGTTTGTTTTGTTTTAAGTTTTTGCAACTGTCCTGGCATTCCAGTTCATTTTTATATGTAATTGAAGTCCAAATGCTTGGCATTCTACTTATAAAAAAGTAAACATATCTCCCATAGCATTCTCCAGGCTAAACAACTTCAAAGTTTGTGATTGTACTTTATGTTATTCAAGTTTGTTACTACTAATAAAATTTTATTCTACAGTAGCATTGGTTTACCAGAACTTTGCTCAAGGCACAATTTTATCCCTGCTTTTAAATAGTAAAAGGACCCATGAAGAATTGGCAATAGTTAGACTCTGTAGCATCAATGCTAAGCTATACCAGCTGTTTTCCTAATTAGAAATCTATAGTTGGGGGCAGCTAGGTGGTGTAGTGGATAAAGCACCGGCCTTGGAGTCAGGAGTACCTGGGTTCAAATCTGGTCTCAGACACTTAATAATTACCTAGCTGTGTGGCCTTGGGCAAGCCACTTAACCCCATTTGCCTTGCAAAAAAAAAAAAAAAACCTAAAAAAAAAAGAAATCTATAGTTGAAATAAAACTGGACTTGGAGTCAGAGGACCTGGATATAAATTCTATCTATTATTTGCTAGTCAGGGAAACTTAGGCAAATTCTGAGTTTCATTTCCCTCTTCTACAACACAACACAATTGTTCTGTATAACCTCTAAGGTCCATTCTTGTTCAACATATATGATTTTATTATCTTACTAAAATTTTTAGTAATTCTAGGGGGAAAAGAACTTGTGGACTCCTTAGACTCTAGATCATTGTGAAGAACTATAAACTAATACATTGGTGAGAACTGAGAGTAAAGTTCAAACACTTACTCTTTCCACAGTTGGATGAATAAGTTCTTTTGTCTCTCTGGATTTCAGATTCCTCATTTCTAAAATGAAGTACCTAGATTAGATGATGATGATGAATTCTAAGGTCTTATTCCTCTCTAACATTCTATATTTACATTCAGATACATTTCTTCAGCTATTTATTTCCACTAAGAAAAGGGAGATCCATAGTGACTTAAAACTAAGCTTTTAAAATGTTTCAGGTGAAGTCTGAACAGTGGGCCAACTAATAATTTTTGCAAGTTCACATATTGAATAAAAAAGTACATAAAGTCAATAATTCTATTCCTGGAATTGGAATTTATAGCAGTAGTTAAGGACTAAGTCAGAATGAAGCTGTAACTGCTATTAAAAGGGGGGGAACCCCTTAAGAAATGCAGTAAGTAGCCACTTCTTTTTCTAACAGCATCAAACAAACATTTTGGTAAAGAATTTAATAGATTCCTTCTTCTCTCTACTTGAAAACCACCATTTTTTTACCTTTTCCCTTCCTTCCTCTTCCATTCCCATTCCTTCTTTCCTTACCCTCTCCTGCTTTTGTCCTTCCCTCAGTTTATTCATCTTGCTCTTTGTTATAATCACACAAAATTGTCACCCAAAGAGTTATGGTCACTGTATAGTGCTGAGCTTAAGTGAAGAGACAGAAAGAAATTGTTGTCTCCCCTCTCTTACATAAATCCCTTCATAAAGAACTCAACAAAACTTGCCCTGGTTCAATGAACAGAGAGAATGAATGACTAACTAGAATTAAAGACTTGTTACTTATGAATTACTCCAAAAAATAAATTAATTTCTCTTTCTATTAACTAGATAATTATTTGCTTGATTAATAACTAACAGTCATTGATCTCAGAAGCTTTCATTTTTTTTTACCAAAAGTACCATAAAGACAAAAAGAGTTAACATATTACTTCCTTTCTCAGAAAAGCTTTTCCAAAGATTAAACATACCCTTTTAAAAATGAACCTTCCATCATACTTTATATAAATAAGAAAAGCAGGTTTAAAAAAAGGTAAGCTATGTTAATATTGTTAATTGAGCACTAGTCAACTCTACCTACTAGTCTCTGTATCATATCTCCAATTAGATTATAAATTCTGTAAGAGCAGGACTTGGTGTCTTATCTAAGCTTTCTATCTTCCCAAGGCCTAGCATATCACTTAATATTTGGTGAATTGAACTGAATGGCTAGGAATGAAATTCTGGCTATGAACAAAAACCAATTTTTACCTATTCTATGATTTAAAGTATTGAAAGATCACTTCTTTTTCTCCTCAATGAATTAATCAAAGATTTATTCTGTAAATTTGCACTAAGATCAAAAGTAGCTGCTCTTAATGGCATTGGTCCTTATTAGCCAATGATACTTTGACAAGGATTAGGTTGTCAGATCTTAAAGTAATGCAATATAAAACCATTCAGTTTTGATAGGGTAATCAAGGAAATGAAGGTATCTTGGACATAAGCACTGCCCAAATAAGATATGAGTGCTTTCATTAGGAGGCAAGTAATCAAAGGGAGCCCAAGCTAGGAAGCCTAACTTAAGGGTTCCACATAAATGGCATAAGGACTGAAAGAAGCAAAAGCCAACTAAGACAATTTTTAAAAAGGAAAAGAAAACTAGCCTACCTTTTTAGAATTTATAGTTATGACATGTACATAGCTTGAAAATTTGTTTCATTTTTTTCAAAAATTTATTTGTTTTTGCTTTTGAGGTACACTGTTTAATTCAAATAACATGAACTTGACACTGAAAGTCTATTTTAAAAAGAACTCAAGCAATATATTCTGGAAATTTGTTTATAGAAAATTTAAAGCACTGGATTAAGGAAATCCCAAGTCAGTTTTAACAATTCCCTGGGTTAATGTTAGCAGATAGGAAAAATTTGAGAAGTTAAAAATATTTCTTTGAACTTTTCTGCCATGCTATGCTAAAGAAGACAATGCTGCTGTGTGATAAACATTTTCTTTGAATAAAGGAAAATTTGGTATTACCTGGATCATTTGAAAATCATACAACTTCATAGCACATATTTAATTTCACTCAAGTGGGATATATATGTGTATATATAAACATATATGTATACACATGTATACACATGATCTACTATTATAATAAAATATATATTATCTATTAATACATATACAACTTTTGCTAAGTAAATTAATTATGCTCAAACTATTTAAATTAGGATTTTCAGTCTAAGACAACAGTGTCTATATTCTAAGAATTTCATGCTTGCATTTACTTATAACTAACACCCCTATTCTATAATATAGTCTATATGTTGTTACATATCTGAAATAAGTTACATTTCTTGAAACAATTATGCAGTATTAACTCCCATTTATCTCTATTAGTTCTGAATTAATAGAGTTTTAAATTACTAAGTTTACTAATGAAGCTACCTCCCCTCAAGGACATATTATGTTCAGCAAGCACAGTGATATGCTTGTGATTGTTTAAAGAAAGACATTTAACTTCAAATAAGAAAAAGCAGTTAACAATGACCTAAGGAAAATTTTGTTTTGTTAATTACATTTCTCTGTTTTTGTTCTTGTTTTTTTTTAATGATGAAAATTTTAACAGAGTCAAGGGGCAAACATGGCAGTTCAAGATTTTGTTTTAGCATCCGCTTATCCCAAAATTCAGTAAGCACTTTCATTGTGTTCACTGTCATTTTTCTGCATAAAGAATTGAAAATATTAATATGTATTTCATAATCTTTCTTTTCAGTGTTGACAGCAATACTCATCAGAAATAGAATTGTCAAAAGATGGGCCCAAAAGGATGATTAGGGAGAGAGGATAGGTAATGAAAGAATTCAGGAGAAGACTTTGAAATCTGTTCATGTATAGTCATATAATAAATTGAAGAACAGATTAAGTTCCATTGACTTTCTATTCTGACAGTGTTATTTGACTATTGAAAAACACTCAAAAATATTTTAATAACTAAAAACAAAACATTTCTCTACCTATGAGTATTTAAATTTAAAAAAATATATCCAGAATAATGTTTATTTTGTAGACTTCTTTCTCTGCTAAAAGCGCATTTATTAAAGCATAAAATGCAATATTCATTTTCCAGAAGGGAGACTACTTAGCTGGTCCAGATTGTCATTTATAGGGTTTTTCTAGTGATAAACAATCTTTGAAGATTTTAAATTTTACCAAAGGAGTTTCCTTCTTAGGAGAATAACCAGAATTATTTCTAGCAGTGAAATTTTTTTTTGAAAATCTTTAATTCATAATGATAAAACCAGATAAGATTCAAATGAAATAAGCCTCATAAAAAATGGAAACATTGAAACAGCATCTTTTTTCATTGTTTGAAACTTGAAAATGAAATTTTTTCTCTAAATTAAGTGAAAATCATATTCATTTAGTAAAGAGTAATTTCTAATTTTTGGTGCTCATGATACTGCTGCACAATAGGAAAACTCATTTCATATGATACAAAATGAAATAGAAAAATATGAGCACATAGGTAAACTACTTTTTGTTTTTTCTAGTTTTAATTCTTTTTTAGAACTGAAAAGTGTTATCAAGGCATGGTGAAAAAATAGCCAGTCTGGGAGATTGAAACACCTGTGCTGACATTCTGCTTCTGACACATCCTAGCTATATGATTCTTGGCAAATCATTCAGTGGAGAAGATACTGATGGATAGCAATAGAGTTTCCTCACTGGAAATTCCTTAGGCCAATGAAATCACAGGTTCAATATAAAAAAAAGTTTTAATTAAGGTTAAAAGAGCAAAAATTGAAATATGGGGGTGAGAGATTGTGACTTAAAGAATAAGAAAGACAAAAAGTTGCTTTATTTCTTTTTAGTCTCTTGATAGTTTAAAGATAATCTTTAATCTTAATAGTTAATTCCTTCCTAATTCTAATATACTACATTTTGCCAAGCTCAATCAAGCATCTATCTGTCTGTCACTTATTATGTAAATCCAGCTAGGTAGCTTAATATTAACCCATATTCCCTTCTCTTTTTTATTATTTTAGGAGGTCTTTTTTGATAAATCAAAAAGGGTCAGACACAAGGGTAGATGAGATGATAAACAAAAGAAAGTCTTGAGAAAAAAATATATATATACTACTTACATGCTCTCAAAGTAACTTTTCAGTTATTATTTTCTATCTTTTTTGTCACTGTATTGACATATTTATTTTATTTATTTTTCCTAAAAACATTGGGTTCTCTTTCTGTT